>NC_048224.1:95787517-95853088 GCF_002007445.2 Ailuropoda melanoleuca
ATGACTGAAAAGGGAGAGGTCACGACCAGCACCATTGAAATTGCAAGGATTATTAGAAACTTTTATCAACAGCTATATGCCAAAAAACTAAACAATCTGGAAGAGATGGAGGCCTTCCTGGAAACCTATAAACTACCAAGACTGAAACAGGAAGAAATAGATTTCTTAAATAGGCCAATTAACTATGAAGAAATTGAGTCAGTGATAAACAACCTTCCAAATAATAAAACTCCAGGCCCAGACGGTTTTCCTGGGGAATTCTACCAAACATTCAAAGAAGAAATAATACCTATTCTCCTAAAGCTATTTCAAAAAATAGAAACAGAAGGAAAGCTACCAAACTCATTCTATGAGGCTAATATTACCTTGATCCCCAAACCAGGCAAAGACCCCCTCAAAAAGGAGAATTACAGACCGATTTCTCTAATGAATATGGATGCCAAAATCCTCAACAAGATCCTTGCTAATAGAATCCAACAGTACATTAAAAGGATTATCCATCATGACCAAGTGGGATTCATACCTGGGATGCAAGCATGGTTCAACACTCGCAAATCAATCAATGTGATACATCATATCAACAAGAAAAGACTCAAGAACCATATGATCCTCTCAATTGATGCAGAAAAAGCATTTGACAAAATACAGCATCCTTTCCTGATTAAAACCCTTCAGAGTGTAGGAATAGAGGGTACATTTCTCAATCTCATAAAAGCCATCTATGAAAAGCCTACTGCAAGCATTATTCTCAATGGGGAAAAGCTGGAAGCCTTTCCCTTAAGATCAGGAACACGACAAGGATGCCCACTCTCGCCACTATTATTCAACATAGTACTAGAAGTCCTTGCAACAGCAATCAGAAGACAAAAAGGGATCAAAGGTATCCAAATCGGCAAAGAAGAAGTCAAACTGTCTCTCTTTGCAGATGACATGATACTCTATATGGAAAACCCAAAGGAATCCACTCCCAAACTATTAGAAGTTATAGAACAATTCAGTAAGGTGGCAGGATACAAAATCAATGCCCAGAAATCAGTTGCATTTCTATACACGAATAACGAGACTGAAGAAAGAGAAATTAGGGAATCCATCCCATTTACAATAACACCAAAAACCATGCGTTACCTTGGAATTAACTTAACCAGAGACGTAAAGGACCTATATCCTAGAAACTATAGATCACTTTTGAAAGATATTGAGGAAGACATAAAAAGATGGAAAAATATTCCATGCTCATGGATTGGAAGAATTAACATAGTTAAAATGTCCATACTACCCAGAGCAATCTACACTTTCAATGCTATCCCGATCAAAATACCGAGGACATTTTTCAAAGAACTGGAACAAATAGTCCTTAAATTTGTATGGAACCAGAAAAGGCCCCGAATCTCCAAGGAACTGTTGAAAAGGAAAAACAAAGCTGGGGGCATCACAATGCCGGATTTCGAGCTGTACTACAAAGCTGTGATCACAAAGACAGCATGGTACTGGCACAAAAACAGACACATCGACCAATGGAACAGAATAGAGAACCCAGAAATGGACCCTCGGCTCTTTGGGCAACTAATCTTTGATAAAGCAGGAAAAAACATCCGGTGGAAAAAAGACAGTCTCTTCAATAAATGGTGCTGGGAAAATTGGACAGCTACATGCAAAAGAATGAAACTTGACCACTCTCTCACACCATACACAAAAATAAACTCCAAATGGATGAAAGACCTCAATGTGAGACAGAAATCCATCAAAATCCTAGAGGAGAGCATAGGCAGCAACCTCTACCACATAGGCCACAGCAACCTTTTTCATGACACATCTCCAAAGGCAAGAGAAACAAAAGATAAAATGAACATGTGGGACTTCATCAAAACAAAAAGCTTCTGCACAGCCAAGGAAACAATAAAAAAAACTAAGAGGCAGCCCACAGAATGGGAGAATATATTTGCAAATGATGCTACAGATAAAAGACTGTTATCCAAGATCTACAAAGAANGTATCCAAGATCTACAAAGAACTTCTCAAACTCAATACACGAGAAACAAATAAACAAATCATAAAATGGGCAGAAGATATGAACAGAAAATTTTCCAATGAGGACATACAAATGGCTAACAGACACATAAAAAAATGTTCAAAATCATTAGCCATCAGGGAAATTCAAATCAAAACCACACTAAGATACCACCTTATGCCAGTTAGAATGGCAAAAATCAACAAGGCAGTAAACAGCAATTGCTGGAGAGGATGTGGAGAAAGGGGATCCCTCCTACATTGTTGGTCGGAATGCAGGTTGGTGCAGCCACTCTGGAAACAGTGAGGAGGTCCCTTAAAAAGTTAAAAATGGAGTTACCCTATGACCCAGCCATTGCACTACTGGCTGTTTACCCCAAAGATACAAACGTAGTGAAGAGAAGGGCCATATGCACCCCAATGTTCATAGCAGCATTATCCACAATAGCTAAATCATGGAAGGAACCGAGATGCCCTTCAACAGATGACTGGATTAAGAAGCTGTGGTCCATATATACAATGGAATATTACTCAGCTATCAGAAAGTACGAGTTATCAACATTTGCTGCAACATGGACTGAACTGGAGGAGATAATGCTAAGTGACATAAGTCAAGCAGAGAAAGACAATTATAATATGATTTCTCTCATTAATGGAACATAAGAACTAGGAAGATCAGTAAGGGAAGAAAGGGATAAAGAAAAGGGGGGTAATCAGAAGGGGGAGTGAAGCATGGGAGACTATGGACTCTGAGAAACAAACTGAGGGCTTCAGAGGGGAAGAGGTGGGGGAATGGGATAGACTGGTGATGGGTAGTAAGGAGGGCACATATTGCATGGTGCACTGGTTGTTATACTCAACTGATGAATCATTGAACTTTACATCAGAAACCAGGGATGTACTGTATGGTGACTAACATAGTGTAATGAAAAAAACATTAATAAATAAATAAATAAATAAATAAATAAATAAATAAATAAATAAATAGTATTTTTAAAATTTAAAAAGTAAAAATTGGCAAATATTGTTATGAATATGACAAATAGTAAGAAATACTCAATAAAAGACTTATGCAAATAAATATGGTAAATGTTATACTTTAAGATAAATATGAGCAAAAAACATTGATCCTAGAAAAGACAAAGAAAACAGGAGTACTTAATGAGTGCATAAATGCTGAAATACTCAATGTTGGTGAGGATGTAATGAGATGAGGAAGCTCACAAACTGCCTGTAGGGCTATGAGTTGGTTTTGCTTTTCTAGAAGGCAAATACACACATAATCTCCCAGTAAGTGTGTTTCTGTTTCCCACTGAAATTATTAGAAATATGAATACATTTTTAGTGTTAATATGCCAAATGTTATTTATTATATTAAAATTTGAAATTATCCTAAGTGTCCAGGAATGGATAAATAATGATGCCACATACACAAGATGGCACATTATGCAGTTATTGAAATGATGTTTTCAATGCATTATCAATGAAGTGATAAAAGGCTATTAGGAGAACAAAAAAGTAGAATATAAAATTATATGTTTACTGGAATTCTGAAGCTGGTGAGAAACGTAGAAAATGTATCCCATGGTTATATGTAGATTCTTAGAATAAGAGACTTCCATTTGCTTCCTCATACTTTTCCACATTTTTCAAATTTTCAAAACAAGCACTTATTTCTTCTGTGATTTTTGCTTTTGATCACTTTTTACCAATCACAAAACACTATTCTCTTCAAGAACCAATAAATAGGAAAAATATACTCTGAAATAAAGAGATGCTAAAGTTGTGATCTATCTAAAGAATATAGCCTGTTCAATTTTCTGCAATATGATCATACAGTGTAAGAAGTGAGCTGAAGATTGCTATTGTATACATTGTTACATATGAGTAGAGACTACACCAAGTTCCACTTCATCATTAAGTGTAGGAATGGTCTGTCCAGTGTGTGCTGTTAATTAAAAACCTCTTATTTGATTTTATGCTCTGGGATATATGCTTGTGTGTGTGTGGGGGGGTGCGTGTGTGTGTGATGCCAAAGAATACACTACTGAATTTTAAGTGAGCTGATACAAAGGATTTATCAAGACAAAATTATCCTGGAGCCTCTTTGTAAGTTCCAAGTTCATTTACAGTTATCATACATTTGAAAACTAGTTATCCTTAACTGATGGAAATCCTATCATGATAGCCTGAGCTTCTGCAGTTTCTAAAGCCTTAATGCCAGAACTGTGCCGGTATAGAGTATAAAGTTACCAACATTGTCAAAACCCCAGGTAGAATAAGCTGAGATCATGATTGTTGAGACTGACATCAATCACAACTGAGCCAACAGAGTCAAGTCTTCCAGTCTCTGAAAAGGTTATGACCAAATCTATTATTTCCCATCTCTGATTTTATTAGCCCCTCCCACCAAATTCTTCAGTATTTTAGATTACCTTTTTTTTTTTTTTTTTGCTNTTTTTTTTTTTGGCATGTTAAGCTCTAACCTTTCACTCTTAACTAGTTCTTTCCAATTGGCAAGAAAGTAGGCTGAATTTCTCTCCCATAAAATAAATACAAAAATAATAAATGCAAAATCTTCTATATGCCTTCTAACAAACACTGGATCTCTTGTCTCCTTTCACAATATCTCAAAAGACTTTCCTGTAGTTCCTATCTACACTGCATTTTCTCTCAATCACTTGTCAAGCCATGGTTAAGTCCAAAAGATATTTTTTTAGTAGTTATTTTATTGTATCTTTTTTATATTTACCCTTGATGTTCACCCCTCTATCCTTCCCCATGTTTTGGAAACACACCCACTGCCCTCACATTCCATGACTTCAGACTAAGTCCCTAAATTGGGCCATTCCCACTATCTCCTCTATATGATCAAACTTCTCCACTAGATCTTCAAATGTTGGCTTGATCAAGAGTCTTCGCTTTTTAAATAAAGTAATATTCCTCCTCAGGTGATCTGATTCTTGCCAATTGCTTTAATTATTACAGTACAATAAATTTACCAATTTTCATCTGAAGTTCTAGCCATTTCTCTGAGCACCTAACATTTCTACATGGATGTTTAAAAGACAACTCAGAACTATACCAAATTTATGATCTGCCACACCTACCCCAACCATCACCACCAGCCCTAGTTTCACTCTATTCTTAATGCTATTTCATGGAACGGTAAAACCTCATCAAGTTGTACACACCATATATTTAAGCATCATTCATAATACACCCCCCTTATTATTTCCTTAACCAATGTAATACCCAACTGGCTGCTTTTTGCTTCCCAAAAGGTATCCACTTCTTTCTACCTCTATTGTATCTCAACTGATCTTGCTGCCCTCACTCTTGCCTCCCTCCAATCTCCATTTTGCAACCAGAATATTTTCAAAATGCAAGTCTGACCATGTCCTCCTCTGCTAGAAACCTGAAAGGGGCTTCCATTAGTTCATTAACCATCTTTTATGTGTTCTAAAACACTATTCACATCCGTAGCCATTGCCTCTCTCTTCGTTGCCTCTCCTACCATCTTCATCTGCTGTCTGTGCTCAGGGCATGTTAACTTCTTCCACATCTTAAACAAGGCACGTTCCACCCTTCCAGCGTGCATGCTGTTTCTCCCGCTAACTGAAATGCTCATCACCAAGACGTCTAATTGTTATTATTTAATTCTTACTCAAGTCTTACATCTTAGTATATATATATATATATAACTTACATTCTTGTATCACTTATGTTGATTTTTCAAAATCAACCTCCTCCAGTATAGACCAAGAAACATAATATCCTTTCTTTTAGGGTAATTCTCACAGTTTTGTTTTTACATTGTAGCTACAACCCCTTTACTGCCTAAAATATATTATGAATGAATGCATGAATAATTAATCAATTAATAGGTACTAGGTACTGAGGTGGCAAGAGAGATTTTAAGATAAATAAATCTCAGTTCCTGCTCTCCTCGCTGATGGGAAAGAAACCTAGGCAAATAATTAAAGGCATAATGCAGTGTGATAAGTATTATAATAAAGAAATGTACTATACAAGTCTGTGGAGAGGAAGATCCAATTAATTCTGTATGGAAGGGACAGGGCAGGCAGGCTTCAAAGAAAAGCTGACATTTGTGCTGGACTTTGAAGGATATCTGGAGTTTGTGAGGTAAAGACATTGAGACAAAGATATCCTAGGCATAAAGAACTGTATCAGCAAAGTCAAAAAGGTACTGACATGCATGACAGGTATGAGGAACCTGTCACAAATGCTTCATTGTGTCTAGAACATGTGGTGTATGGAGGGGTGTGACGCAAGATAAAACAAAGCAGCAGACTGGGATAAAATTGCCAAGGCGCTGAAGTGCTATTCAAAGAACTTTAGTCTGCACTTTTTCTGAACACAGTGGGATCCCCTCTTTTTCACTTTCAGGTTTCTCTTTTAGCTTGGGAGACTTGAGTGGAATATAAGAGAATTTACCGAGACAATGGGCATATTAGGAGGAAAATGTGCTATGGACATTAATGCCTTTTAGAACATATAATCTAATAAAAGATATACTATGACTACCTATACTATGATAACAATTTGCAGGAAAACCTTGTGTTTTTAAGAGCTGAAGAAAGAGAGCATCTTAAGGAGATCCCATCATTTGCTTATGAAGTGTTTGGATAACTCTGCTGCAGAGTCTGGGCTGATAACTAGGAATTGCAAATCTGGGAAACAACTACATGGAATTTCCATCCAACACAGGAATGTAGGAGGAAATATAGACAATTAGGGGTTTGGGGGAAGACTGAGAAAGAGGAATACACTGTAACTGGCATCAGAGAAGAGATTACCAGTGGATATTTGGAGGTGAAATATTTGTGATATGTATGGTCAGGATTCTTCTTCAGTTTCTCTATGGATCCTTCGATGAATTCCACATTTCCCACTAATGCCGTTGGAAGTATGTTTTCTTTTGGGAGAATGCAAAGAAGTGACCAGTGTTGATTTATGCTTGATGCATTGGAGCAATCAGAAGAGAACCATATATAGGTTTCAAGGCAATTTAAAAGCCTTATAGAGGGGCACCTGAGTGGCTCAGTCATTAAGCCTCTGCCTTCAGCTCAGGGCGTGATCCCAGAGTCCTGGGATCGAGCCCCACATCAAGCCCCGCACCGAGCCCCGCATCAGGCTCCCTGCTCCACTGGGAGCCTGCTTCTTCCTCTCCCACTCCCCCTGCTTGTGTTCCCTCTCTTGCTGCCTGTCTCTCTCTCTGTCAAATAAATAAATAAAATCTTTTAAAAAAAGAAAGAAAGAAAGCCTTGTAGCATATAAAACAGTATACAGAAGCAGAGAAATTTAGTAGCAAAAAGCTCCTGTTTGAGATTTCCTGAAATGTAAGAGAACATTCCATGGAAAGGGATAAAGCATAAGCAAAGGCAAAGAGACATAAAACAGTAATTCATCTGGGATAAATACGGGGGTAAAGGGTAAAAGAAAGAGAGAAATAGTGGGGAATGATTGAACTAATGATTTCAGACCAACATTTTCTATTAAAAAATAGAGTCCATATTTATTTTTCCCCCCAACAGTATTTGAGAGTCAATTTATGCTACTTCCTCTTTAGCTCCTGTTTAGTTCTTTTAAATATTTTATTATGAATACTTGCAAAAAGGCATAAAGCATAAAACAATGATCACACATGAGGCTAACAGAAGTTCAGCAGGTCTCCACCACTCTATGATTGAAGAAAATGTTTTGAATGTGCTGAATCTCTTAAATATACCACTAAAGAAATTTTTTTTAAACAATGCAAATAAGAAACAGCCACTTCCATGGGATCACCACGTCCTCCTCACATGCACAACCTCATTGATTATTTTCTGTAATATCCCTAGGAAGAAAGCATATTCTTGATAAAAGTCAATGCTTAATAACTAAAGTAAAGGTTGTGTCTCCTGGTTGATGATAAATTTATAGTAAGAGTACTCAAGAATAAGAATTTCCTCTCCCTTCACTCAGAGATATGGCTAATACTGGTAAAGGCTTAATACAACTTTCTGCTCAGGGTCAAAGTGCAGTCTCCTTCAATTTACAGGGTAGATGAACAAATATGCATCACTAATTTTGTAAAGCGCTCATAAAAGATATAAAGACTAGTATCATTACACTGCCATCATACTTTAATAATTATTAAAACAAAGGACTACCGACTATAGATGGCTCAATAGACTTTATATTTCCTTCCTCTGCAGCTGTTATGAATTAGACAACTTTAATATTTTCAACAAATCAATTGCCTATCCCCTAATTTAAATTATTGTCCTCTTAAAAAAGATGAAACATTTTACTCTTCCGGGCAAGGTGTGATGACACACTGAATGAGTACAGGGTTTTTACGCAAATTATTCATTGACACTAGCAGAACAGAATCCTATCACTTACTATCCAAGTTAAATTAGCCCAAAAAAATTCATTATTAAAAAAAAATACTCTCAATTTTAAAGCCCAAAATTACTAGCACACCTATGATTCTTACTACACACATAACATATTTAAGGGAAAAACATTGCTCCATCCACAATTCTCTCAAAAAAGTCTCTTTTACTCTTTTCCAAGACATCAAGGAAAATGATATCAATTATTTATCTTTTCTATAGCATGCTACAGGAGTTACTGGCTGCTCGACAGCATCTTGTCAGTTCCAACATATTGAATCTATAGCCATCCAAAAATCCTTAGTGAAAGTGAGTAGTGACTGTGTAGGAGGGTTTCTCTCACATTTCATCATGGACCTTCTCTAGCTCACACTAAGACAAGTTGACATTTAGAATCATTTTATTAACATTACTTAACCATGTTAAGGAAAATCGCTTTCAGAATGAATTTAGTCCAACCAAACCAACCCTCTGGGAAATTTTCAGTCAACCTGTCAGACAAGCTAATCATGGTTTGTTAAGTGCCTGTGGCCTTATTTAAAACCTGAATATACTGAAAACAAACCACACCCTCACTATTAAACTTACTTCTGTCATGAAACTGGCTAGCTTAAATACCTGGGAGACAAATGAGAGGAGCTCACAGCTTTCACCTACTCTAAATTTATCCCATAGTTCCAGCCAGACCACAACAAAGACCACATTAAAAAATAATAGTAATAGGGGCACCTGGGTGGCTGTCAGTTGAGCCTCTAACTCTTGCTTTTGGCTCAGGTCATGGTCTCAGGGTCATGAGATGGAGCCCCACATGGGGCTCCATGCTGGACATGGAGTCTGCTTAAAATTCTTTCTCTCCCTCTGCCCTTGCCCCTTCCCCCCAACACCCTCACCCCTGCTCTCAGGGACCCACGCACTTTCTCTCTCTCAAGAAAATAAAATTAAATTAAATTAAATAATAATAAATAATAATAATACTTTCTTGAATGATGATTGGTTATCCCTGCTATTTTTTAATTCTCTTTATAAACTTATGCTCATTGCTATGTCAAGATTTATGGCTCCCAAATATAAAATATTTCTAAATTTAAATGGTAGTGCCATTTTCAAGAAAATGCTATAGCCCTGGTTCACGGTGAGGCAGCATTAGTTCAGCAAATCTACCCAAGCACAAATCTAGATGTTCTGATGTGGTGCCCTATTTCTCAGAAGTAATATGTCAGTTCTCATTAGGTATATAATAAAGTGTACTGCAAGACCTTCTAAGTTAGGAACCATTCCAACAAAACCTGGTATCAGGATGAACAGCTATTGCAAAGAAGTGATTCTTAAGGAAAATATAGATGTAATCAACCACTATTGAAAAAGAAAAAAAGAATTACAATACAAAAAATTAGCAGGCATGAATTCTCTGTATTTCTGAGCAGCCAGTTAACTATTCTCTTTCCCCAAATATTAGCAAATCTCTGAGTGTAATCACCCATGCTCCAGTAGTTAATGTTCCTTCAAATCCTCCTCCCACCACCTTCTGTAATAAATTTTTCAGTCATCCAAAAAACAGTGAAAATATTGACACACATTGTATTTAACACACCAAAAGCAAAATTGTGAAAAAAATAAATAAAAATTGAAACAGAGCCAGATACAAAAGATTTCGACTTCTGAAACATAGTATCAGTTTTTTGTTTTTTAAATTCTAATGCCCTTAACTATATTTGTACCCAAACGTGATTGAATAAATGTGCAAAAGACAGCTAAGCAACATATAGTGTTAGGGAAAGTGTTCCACAAAAGAAAAAAGCAGAGGACTAAATGAGTATGAAAAGAGAGAACAGGGAGACATTACAAATGATCTTCATAAAAACAGCTATGTTAATTTATCTTCAATGAACATCAACATTTGCAATCACTTTTAAATGCATGCAGTTTAAAAATAACGGTTCAATTATAACTCTAAAAAAATACTTCTATGCAATTAATCCTTGCAAACTTTATGTTTTTCAAATAGACACATACTTTCTTACATAATTTTTCATTTATTCTCAAGGGACAGCCACATCTACTGGGACCACCTCCTATTTATTCAGGAATATTTTTGAAAGCCCACTATAGGCAGAATCTATGCCAGGCACTCGTATCAAAAGAAATGTGAATAGCTACCTTTAATTTATCTTTTTATTGCAAGATTAAGTTTTGCATATTTGATTTTAAGCACTGAAGGAGGGTTCAAAACACATTAATACAATATATACTGAAAACATCACTTACTGTAAAAGGCATGTGATATGTGGGTTTTTTCACT
Organism: Ailuropoda melanoleuca; assembly: GCF_002007445.2. Classification (NCBI taxonomy): domain Eukaryota; kingdom Metazoa; phylum Chordata; class Mammalia; order Carnivora; family Ursidae; genus Ailuropoda; species Ailuropoda melanoleuca. Next base: position 95,798,228 of record NC_048224.1, read on the forward strand.
GTGAATAAGAGGTCAGAAGACCAGAGAAATACCAACATGGCACCAAAAATCAATACAGACTGAATGGATCATAACAGACACAAGACGGCACAATCAGGAAAGGAAATATTCTTCTCAGGTACCAAAACCATGAAGGAAAGAGACAGAGCAAAGTATTTTTACAAACATGAAAATACCGTTCTGCTCTAGGAGAGACAGCTTCATAATTATGGCTGTTTTGTTTAATGTTGTTTCAGGCTTTTACTCCCTTTGTGTAGATGCTACATTTAAAATATTAGAAAGTTGAGTCAAAAATCAATGCAGCATCAATGTAGTTACTGAATAAAGTATTTGTTTCTTTAACAACCACTAATAACTCTTGAAAATTATTTTAATGAATACAAATGTTAAAAAGTCTGAAGTGTCTAGGGGAGCCTGGGTGGTTCAGTTGGTCAAGTGTTGCCTTCGGCTCAGGTCATGATCCCAGGGTCCTGGGATCTAGTCCTGCATCAGGCTCCCTGCTCAGCAGGGAGTCTGCTTCTCCCTCTGCCCCTCACCCTATTCATACTCTCTCTTTCTCTCAAATAAACAATAAAATCTTAAAAAAAAAGTTGGAAGTGTCTAATTCTGCTCACCCAGGGAAATTTGACCACCACCCCCTTTATACCCTATTCAAACTTCTCTCATAGCACATAACACTTTCCTTTACTTCTTTATAAATATGTCTCATTTTACATGAAATGATCATCTGGAGGGTAAGGACCTTGTCTAATTCAACATGGTACCCATAATGCAGGGCACATAATAGCATTTCCTAAATAAGAAACAGGAAAGGTATATTTGAACTTGATTTCTAACTGATCAAAGTCAGAAAAGTAAATAAAACCAGAAGTATTACTTGTAGTTTGTTTTGGAAAAATCAAAGTTTGGGGGCGCCTGGGTGGCTCAGTCGTTAAGCCTCTGCCTTTGGGTCAGGGTGTGATCCCAGTGCTCTGGGATCGAGCCCCACATCAGGCTCTTCTGCTATGAGCCTGCTTCTTCCTCTCCCACTCCCCGTGACTGTGTTCCCTCTGTCACTGGCTGTCTCTCTGTCAAATAAATAAAATCTTTAAAAAGAAAGAAAGAAAGAAAGAAAGAAAGAAAGAAAGAAAGAAAGAAAGATCAAAGTTTGATTTTAAAATGTAATATTTTTCATTAACATTGCTATGGTTCTGTTGGCTTATATTGCAAAGCCTATACCTTTAAATTCTGCTTATATAATTGGCTCTCAGCATGACACAGATCAAGTCATTCAAACTCTCTACCTCTTAGTAGTACAATTTATTCTAATTTACCTTATAGGGAAGTTGGGAGAAAATAGCTACGAAGCAAATTATAATATGAAAGTCTATATGAAGATTAATGGGGAGAACTATGACTTATAAAAAGTGATTATAATGAAATAAAATAATTCTGGATTCAGCAGAAACTTATATCAGAAACAAGGCAGCTATAGAAACAACTTCAAAGTTATTTCAACTACTACTTATCCTAACAACATTATATCCAGATCATAGTTGATATTCATTCTTGTAGCTCCTGAATATATTTCTAATATTATACCTTATGTTCTAATAATTAATATATCATTGAAGTTATAAAGCTTATTACTTATTTTAAAACCCACAACTCTGAACTAAGACAATGAATTTATAAATTTAACCAAGGAGGTGAAAGACCTATACTCTGAAAACTATAAGGCTGATGAAAGAAGTTAAAGATGACACAAATAAACGAAAAGCTATACCATGTTCATGAATTGGGAGAATTAATATTGTTAAAATGTCCATACTACCCAAAGCAATCTACAAATTCATTTCAATCTCTGTCAAAATACCAATGATATTTTTCACAGAACTAGAAAAAAATACTACTAAAACTTGTATGGAGCCACAAAAGACCCTGAATAACAAAAGCAATCTTGAAAAAGAATAAAGCTGGAGGTATCACAAAGCTTTAGCAACCAAAAAGTATGGTACTGTCACAAAAATAGACAGATCAATGGAATAGAAAGCCCAGAAATAAACTCATGCGTTTATGTCAATTAACCTAAAACAAAGAATATATAATGGGGAAAAGAGTCTCTTCAACAAATGATATTGGAAAAACTAGACAGCTGCATACAAAAGAATAAAACCAGACCACTTCCTTACCCCATACACAAAAATAAACTCAAATGGGATAAAAAACTCAATGTAATATCTGAAGCCATAAAACTCCTGAAAGAAAGCACAGACAGTGAACTCAGCAATACATGCATATATCTATATCATCTATATCTATATCTATATCTATAAAATATATTTTGGATCTGTCTCCTCAGGCGAGTGCAACAAGAACAAAAATAAACAACTGGGACTATATCAAGCTAAAAAACTTTTGAATAATGAAGAACACTATTAACAAAATAATAAGGCACCCTACAGAATGAAAAAAGATACCTGCAAATGATATATCCCATAAGGGGTTAATATCAAAAATATAAAAAGAACTCACACAACTCAATACCAAACAACAAACAATCTGACTTTAAAATGAGCAGATGACTTGAGCATTTTTCCAAAGACGACATACAGATGGCCAACAGATACAAGAAAAGATATTCAAAATCATTAATCATCAAGGAAATGAAAATCAAAATCCCAATGAGATATTATCTCACACCTGTCAGGAATGAATGGTTAGTATCAAAAAGACAAGAAATAACTATTGTTGATGAGAATGTGAAGAAAAGGGAACCCTTGTAATATAAATTGGTGCAGCCACTGTGGAAAACAGTATGGTAGTTTCACAAAAATTAAAAATAGAAATACCAGGGCGCCTGGGTGGCTCAGTTGTTAAGCATCTGCCTTCGGCTCAGGGCGTGATCCTGGAGTCCTGGGATCGAGCCCCACATCGGGCTCTTCCGCTGGGAGCCTGCTTCTTCCTCTCCCACTCCCCCTGCCTGTGTTCCCTCTCTCGCTGGCTGTCTCTCTCTCTGTCAAATAAATAAATACAGTCTTTAAAAAAAAAAAGAAAGAAAGAAATACCATATGATCTAGCAATTCTACCTCCTAGTATTTATTCAAAGAAAATGAAAACACTAATCCAAAAAGATATATACACCCCTATGTTCACAACAGCATTACTTACAATAGCCAAGATATGGAAGGAGTGTAAGTGTGCATCAATAGATGAATAGATAAAGAAGATGTGTTATATACTGACATATCACTCAGCCATAAAAAAGAACGAAATCTTGCCATTTGCAACAACATGGATAGACCTAAAGGACATTGTGCTAAGTGAAATAAGTCAGAGAAAGACAAATACCTTATGATTTCACTTATACATAAAATTTTAAAAACAAAATATACAAATAAAACAAACAGAAACAGACCCATAAGTACAGACAACAAACTGGTGTTTGCCAGAGGTGAGGGGGTTGGAGAAAGGGATTAACAGGTACAATTTTCCAATTATAAATAAGTCATGGGGATGAAAAGTACATAAGAGAGAATATAGTTAATAATATTGTAATAACTTTGGTGACAGTAACTGGATTTATCATGGTGATCATTTCTTAATGTATGTAAATGTTGAATCACTATGTTGTACACCTGAAACTAAAATAATATTGTATGTCGACTATGCTTCAATAAAAAAGGGGGGAAAAAAGAAAAAGAATAGGTTTAAAACTCCTAGATAACAGGAACTATTTTTTTCCATGCTTTTTGTATACCTCATAATACCCAGCAAAGTATATTGCACAGAGCAAATAAAAGTACTTGATCGATTTATCTTAAAAAAGAAACAAACACAGTGGAGTCTTTGGTTTCAGCTCCAGCCTGTAAAGAAATGAGAAGCTGTCACTCCTTTTCTTACAACAAAAAAATTTGGACAAACTGAAAATCAATTACTTTTCTTAAACCTATGAGAGAACTGAGAGTATTGCTAAACTGCCACTCTGAAGTCTGGAAAGACAGGAACATTTGGAAAGACACCATCAAGCAAGATCTCTATACCTGGAGCAGAAGCCAGGAGGGCCATAAACTAGTAGAAACACTTAAAGAGTAATTTTCAGCAAATTGCTGGAGGTTGAGTGTGGACTACAGAGAGAGAAACTCCTGGTATTCCCAGTCATATGAGGGTATCCACATTTTTATGGAATCTACTTCCAGGAGCTCCACCAGGTTCTCAAGGTGTGTAAAGGCTCTGGCAGGGGGAGAAGTTAATACTGCAAAACATGCCTATAGCTTTCTCCATAAAAAAGGTCTACTCTCCAGGGATGAAAAGTTTGCCAGAGCACAATCCTGAAATTGTTTCCTGTTGAGGGAAAGGAATTCCTTCCCATTCTATCCCCCTCAGCCTTCTAGTCATAGTGAAATGAGGAGAAATGTAATCAGTAAGGAAAAAGACTGAAAAGGCTGCATCAGAGGAGGGACAAGGGGCAGGGAGGTGGAGGGATAGGGGTTGGAGGGAGTCATACTACTGGAGAAACATCTGTGAAAGTTAGTCACAGAGCCAAGACACCAGCACAATAAAGATAGATTTAATCAGTTTTAGCCTAAAGCAGGCAGAAGAAACTATATAATAAAAATTAGAGCAGAAATCAATGAAACTGAAAATAAGAAACCAATTGAGAAATTCAACAAAAGCAAAAGCTAGTTCTTTGAAAAGATGACTAAAATTGGTAAACCATTATTAGCCGTGTTAACAAAGAAAGCAGAGAGTAGACACAATTTACCAGTATCAGAAATGAAATGGGAATTTAAATGGGTAATAAAGTAACACTATGAACAAATCCAGGGCCACTGATTTTATCACTTAGATGAAATGGACCAATTCCTTGAAAAACACAAACTACCAAAATTCATCACACACACACACACACACACACACACAAAATAGATAACCTGAATAGGCCTATATCTATGAGAGAAATCAAATCAATAATCAATATCTTTCAAAAAATAAAACATCAAACCCAGATATTTCACTCACATATTCTACCAAATATTTAAGAATGAAATAATATCAAGTCTCCACAATCACTTCCAGAAAACAGAAGCAGAGTAAACACTCTCTAACTTACTTTATGAGTCAGGCATTACTTTTATGCAAAACCAAATAAAACATTACAAGAAAACTACAGACTGGTATTTTTCATAAACATAGAAAAAGTCCTCAAGAAAATACTAGCAAATCAAATTCAACAGCGTATAAAAAGAATTATATACCATGGCCAAGTGGAATTCGTTCCAGCTACATAAAGCTGCATTAACATTCAAAAATCAGATGATGTAATCTACCACATCAATAGGATAAAGAAGAAAAAACATATGATCTATCAATTAAGGAGGGAAAAAATATGACAAAACCTAACACTCTTTCATCATAAAAATACTCAGCAAAATTTAAACAGAGAGGAACTCCTTTAATTTGATAAAGACAATCTATAAAAATTCTTCAGGTAACATAATACTTAATGGCAAGAACCTAGACACTTTTCTTCCTTAAGATTGGGAACAAGGCAAGGATATTCTCTCTCACTTCAATTGTATTTCATAAGGATTTTAATTTGCATTTCTCTAATGTCATGTTAAACATATCTCCACGTGTTTATTTGCCATTTATATGTCTTATTCAATGTTTTCTTTTTTACTTTTGAGGTTGGAGAGTTTTTTTTTTTTTATTATTCTGAATATGGCTTATTTACAAATACATGATTTGAAATTATTTTCTCCCAGTTGGTGGCTTATCTTTTCCTTGTCTAAACAGAGTCTTTCACAGAGCAGTTTTTTTTTTAATTTTAATGAAGTTCATCTTATCGAATTTTTATTTAATGGATTGTGTCTTTGGTATCATTTCTAAGAACTTGTCATTTAACACCAAGTCATGAAGATTTTCTACTATATCCTCTTTTAAAATTTTGTACTTTTATCTTACAAATTTAGTTTGTAATAATCCATTCCGAGTTCAGTTTTGATATGTGAATTTAGGTCAAGGTTCATTTTTTGGCCACTGATATCCATTGTTCCTTACCATTTGTTAAAAAGACTATCCTTCCTCCATGGAATTACTTTTTGTCGAAAAACTATGACTTCAGTTTAACATGCATAAACTTAATTAACTTTCAAATTAAAATCACAACTGTAAAGCTATTTTGTGTCATAGGGGAATATTTAAGAGAACTTAAGTTTCATCTTATTTAAGCTTAATTTCTTACGTTTATTTTTAAAAATGTGAGGGAACAGAATTTTTTATTTTTTTCTTTTTTATTTTCTTTATCTCAGCTTTATTGAGATACCTCATATCCTACTGACAAATAAGAATGGTATTTATTTAAGGATACAACTTGATGTTTTGATTTTTAAATACTCCAAAGATTTTCACCACAACCAAGTGGGATTTATTCCTGGGATGCAAGGGTGGTTCAACATCCACAAATCAATCAATGTGATACACTACACTAATAAAAGAAAGGAGAAGAACCATATAATCCTCTCAATAGATGCAGAAAAAGCATTTGACAAAGTCCAGCAACCTTTCTTGATTAAAACTCTTCACAGTGCAGGGATAGAGGGAACATACCTCAATTATCACAAAAGCCATATACAAAAAGCCCATAGCAAATATCATTCTCAATGTGGAAAAACCAAAAGCTTTTAGCCTAGGTCAGGAACACAACAGGGATAGCCACTCTCACCACTGTTGTTTAATGTAGTACTAAAGTTCTAGCCTCAGCAATCAGACTACAAAAAGAAATAAAAGGCATCTGAATCAGCAAAGAAGTCAGACTCTCACTCTTGCAGATGACATGATATTCTATGTGGAAAACCCAAAAGGCTCCACCCCAAAATTGCTAGAACTCATACAGGAATTCAGCAAAGTGGCAGGATGTAAAATCAACACACAGAAATCAACTGCATTTCTGCACACCAACAATGAGACAGAAGAAAGAGAAATTAAGGAGTTGATCCCATTTACACTTGCACCCAGAAACATAAGATACCTAGGAAAAAAACCTAACCAAAGAGGAAAAGGATCTGTACTCTGAAAACTATGGAACACTCATGAAAGAAATTGAGGAAGACACAAAGAAATGGAAAAACATTCCATGCTCATGGATTGGAAGAACAAATATTGTTAAAATGTCTATGCTACTTAAAGCAATCTATATATTCAATGCATTCCTTATCAAAATACCACCAACATTTTCCACAGAGCTGAAGCAATCCTAAAATTTTTGTGGAACCATAAAAGACACCACATAGCCAAAGGAATGTTGAAAAAGAAAACCAAACTGGTGGCATCACAATTCTGAACTTTAAGTTCTATTACAAAGTTTAATCATCAAGACAGTATGGTACTGGCACAAAAACAGACACATAGATCAATGGAATAGAATAGAGAACCCAGAAATGGACCTTCAACTCTATGGTCAACAATCTTAGACAAAGCAGGAAAGAATATCTAATGGAAAAATTCTCTTCAACAAATGGTGTTGGGAAAATTAGACAATCGTATGCAGAAGAATGAAACTGGACCATTTCCTTATACCATACACAAAAATAGACTGCAAATGGATGAAAGACCTAAATGTAAGAAAGGAATCCATCAAAATCCTAAGGAACACAGGCAGCAACGTCTTCAACCTTGGCCACAGCAACTTCTTGCTAGACATGTCTCCAAAGGCAAGGGAAACAACGGCAAAAATGAACTACTGGGACTTCATCAAGATAAAAAGCTTTTGCACAGCAAAGTAAACAACTGACAAAACCAAAAGACAACTGACAGAATGGGAGAAGATACTTGCAAATGTCTTATCAGATAAAGGGTTTATCTGATAAAGAGTTTCCAAATCTATAAAGAACTTATCTAACTCAACACTCAAAGAACTAATCCAATAAAGAAATGCACAGAAGACACGAACAGACATTTCTCCAAAAAAGACATACAAATGGCCAACAGACACATGAAAATATTCTCAACATCATTTGTCACCAGTGAAATACAAATCAAAACCATAATGAGATACCACCTCACACCAGTCAGAATGGCTAAAATTAATAAGTCAGGAAATGACAGATGTTGGCAAGGATGTGTAGAAAGGGGAACTCTCTTACACTGTTGGTGGGAGTGCAAGCTTGAGAAGCCACTCTGGAAAACAGTTTGGAGGTTCCTCAGAAAGTTGGAAACAGAACTACCCTACAACCTAGCAATCACACTACTAGGTATTTACCCCAAAGATACAAATGTAGTGATCCAAAGGGGCACCTGCACCCCAATGTTTATAGCAGCAATGTCCAAACTATGGAAAGAGCCCAGATGTCTATCAACAGATGAATGGATAAAGAAGAGGTGAGATATAGATAGATACAGATAGATAGATAGATAGATAGATGATAGATGATAGATAGATAGATAGATAGATAGATAGATGATAGATAGATGATAGATAGATAGATATAGATATAGATATAGATAGATAGATAGATAGATAGATAGATAGATAGATATATGAAATCTTGCCATTTGCAATGACATGGATGGAACTAGAAGGTATTATGCTNTATAATAGATAGATGATAGATAGATAGATATAGATATAGATATAGATAGATAGATAGATAGATAGATAGATAGATAGATATATGAAATCTTGCCATTTGCAATGACATGGATGGAACTAGAAGGTATTATGCTAAGTGAACTAAATCAATTAGAGAAAGACAATTATCATACAATTACACTCATATGTGCAATTTAAGAAACAAAAAAGAGGAGCATAGGGGAAGGGAGGGAAAAATAAAGCAAGATGAAATCCGAGAGGGAGACAAACCATAGGAGACTCTTAATCATAGGAAACAAACTGAGGGGCGTAGGATGATGGGGTTCCTGGGTGATGGACATCAAGAAGGGCATGTGATGTAATGAGCGCTGGGTATTACATAAGACTGATGAATCACTGAACTCTACCTCTGAAACTAATAATATGCTATATGTTAATTAATTGAATTTAAATAGCTTTTTAAATAATTAATTAATTAAATTTTCCAAAAATTTTATTTCTCAGTCTGGCAATTGTGTTTTTTAAAAAAATCAATCATATTAAATATATAAATTCCACTTAAAATGTTGAAAAGTGATTAAGTAAATATGTAAATAATACCAAGTATTATTAAAAGGCCCCTTAAAAGTGACTGCTAAAGTTTTGTAGACATATCAATAGAGTAATAATTCACACAAGCTGCATTTACATGCATAAAGATGAAATATGTCTTCTGAATTTGTAAGTGTGGTAAACTGAACACTAATTTTAAAAAACAAAGTAACACCTATTAAATAGCTAAAATAAAAAATTACAATACCAAATTCTGAAAATGATGCAGACAAGCTTAGTCTCTCATAAGCTGCTATTGGAAATGTAAAATGATACAACTACTCTGGAGAACAGTTTGGAATTTTCTTACAAAACTCAATATGTACTTAACAAATGACACATAGCAATTCCACCCTTAGGCATTTATTCCAGGGAAATGAAAACTTATGTTCACATAAATACTTGTATATAAATGTTCGTAGCAACTTTACTTGTAGTAGCCAAAAACTGTAAACAATCTAAATGTCTTCAAGAGATGAATATTTAAACAAGGTGTGATACCTCCTTACCATGGAATACTATTCAACAGTCATAAAGGAATGAACTACTGAAAGATAACAATTTGGATGAATCTCAAGAAAATTATGCTGAATAAAAAAATAGAGTTCTAAAGACTTACATATAGTAAGGTTTAATTCATATAACATTTTTATGAAATGACAAAATTGCAGAAAGAGAACAGATTAGTGGTTGCTGAAAGCCAGGGACTGGCAGCATAAGTGAAAAGAGAGGGAGTATGTCTTAAAAGGCAGTGTGAAGAATCCTTACCGTGAGGGAAATGTCCTTATCTTGACATGGTGGTGGTCACACAAATCTACACATGTGATAAAATTGCATAAAACTAAGTACACATGCTGCAAATAAGTGCATGTAAACTGGTGAAATCCAAGTGAGATCAATGGATTGTACCAATATCCTGGTTGTCTTACTTAACTCTAGATTTGCAAGATGTTCACACTGAGAGAAATCAGGTGAAGTGAAACCATCATCTCTACATTATTTCTTACATGAATCTACAATTGGTTTTTTAAACATAACTAGAAAATTTTAAACATAAAAAAAAATTAATCTCTGAAAAGACCCTTCCGTGCACACACACAAAAAAATCCCATTAGGGCATTAACAAAAAAACAAAACAAAACAAAACAAAAAAAACTTTCATAGGATAAAGATGTATAGAAATTGTTTAGAATAATGGATGGAAACACAGTATGCATTTAATAAATTATCCTGCTGTTACTGTTGTCACTATTATTGCAACTTCTATAAATATTATCATTAATTTAATATTTTGAACTGGCATTTCCTCTTATGCCTGATACTCTTTCTTCAAGTATCTTCAGAGCCAACTTCCTCAACTTACTTAGGTATCTGAGAATTTTACCACAGAAAACATCACTTCTTTGACCAACCTATCTTAAATAGCCCTGCTATGTTTTCCACTTTTAATGCTCCCCATTCCATTCCTTTCCTGGATTTATTTTTCTTCTTAACACTTGTGACCAAAGAAATATTTCATATTTATGTGTTTGCTTGTTTACTCTCAATCCCTGCTGCCCTCAGAAAGCAAGCTCTATGAGAACAGGGCTTCATCGGCTGTGTTCACTGCTGTAGCCCCAGTTCTTATAAAGTACCTGATATGAGGGAGGTTCAGGAACTATTTATTAAATAAGTAAACACTGGGACGTCTGGGTGGCTTCGTTGGTTAAGCATCTGCCTTCGGCTTATATCATGATCCCAGGATCCTAGGCTCAAGCCCCACATTGGGCTCCCTGCTCAGTGGGGAGCCTGCTTCTCCCTCTCCCTCTGCAGTGCCCCCTGCTTGTGCTCTCTCTCTTTCTCTCTCTGTCAAATAAATAAAAGTCTTTTTAGAAAATAAATAAATAAGTAAACATTGTAATAAACTGATAAGTGAATGTTGATATTAGATATAATAATGTAAATTTAAATTTTTCTCTATTTTTAAGAAATAGCACTAATGTGTAAGAAGAATGTTCAAGAAGATGTCTTAAAAAATATTTCCAAATTTTCCATTAAAATACTCATTAAACTATTTTTGAAAAGAATTTTCTATGTATCTCAATGACAAAAAAAAAAAAAAAAAAGATCAAGGAAATGTGTTCTCCTAGGGTTGCCACCATTCCCCTTATGCCTTATTCATGAGTTAGGATCCCTTTTGGAAACCGTTCTCTTAATTTCACTTCTCTCCCTCAAGTTAACTGGTTCTTGGAGTTCCACCACTTAGGGTAGAAGCTCAGTTGCCTCAGACTAAATTTGCATTTTGCCTTCAGGTTCCATATAAAGTCTCTTGAAGGTTCTTTTCGGCTCTTTATTCATGAACTTTGGAATTTATCTAGCTGCTTAAATATAAGTTCCCTGCATTTTTTCCTCCCAAGATATCTACTAGTCTCTTTATGCTCCCTAGAAATAAGAAACAGCATGTTTTAAATATCTATTGTGCACCACAACTGTTTTATAAGTGATACATACTTTCCTTTGTTTCAGTTGTTAAAGGAACATCTTTTCCACCACTGTTAACTGGTTTACAGCAAATTTTCCAATAAACCCCTGTGGTTCACTCTTCATTTAAGGGTAAGTAGGGGGAAAAACTACATAGGACCTTTGGAGAAATACAAGTGCCTACTATTAAGTATTCTGAAAATGTTATATATGTTTTAGGGTATGAGAAAGGCTAAGGCTCTAATAGTTAGCAGACAGCAAAGCGGCAGTAAAACAACTCCTACTCCAAAGTGACAAAGATAATAGATATGGAGAGTTAAATAACAGATATTCAACCTAAAAATAGTGGTCATTCCCAAAGGAGAAAAAAAAAAGGATCAAAAGCTAATTCTAGGGGCGCCTGGGTGGCACAGCAGTTAAGCGTCTGCCTTCGGCACAGGGCGTGATCCCAGCGTTATGGGATCAAGCCCCATATCAGGCTCTTCCGCTATGAGCCTGCTTCTTCCTCTCCCATTCCCCCTGCTTGTGTTCCCTCTCTCGCTGGCTGTCTCGATCTCTGTCAAATGAATAAATAAATAAAATCTTTAAAATAAAAAAGCTAATTCTAATAAAAAGGATTTTCCCAGAGTAGAAAAAGATACTAAAATATATCACTGCATTCAAATTTAATAAGCAATGTGTTTCCTATTAATTTTATTATTTAAATTTCAAAAAAATAGAATTGATCCTGAAAGTTTCAAAACTGAAAAAACAGTAATCCTCCAAAAATTAATCTTTATTAAAGAGAGTTCCATTTTTTGTTCTTTTCTCTGCTGAAAACAATAGAGAAATGTCTTTGAGTTTTGGCAGTGAAGATAGAGAGAAGTGATAACACAAAACACATGGTAACCAGTCAAGTTTGCATTCATGGTTGAAAGCAGAATGGCAACCTCAGAGCGTCAGTGTTTCAGAAAATACACTCAAATATATCTATGAAAGAAAATTAAAGATGTTCAGTAGTTGACTAGAAAAATGAAAATAAATCAAATTCAAATCTGTAACATTTGGAAGTCATACAATAGAAAAGAATTAGCGATAAAACACTGAAACTAGCAAGAGAAAATACTTCAGAAATCACTAAACATTATTAAGAGAAAGGTTGATGCTCGAAGTCTAAATAATTGGTGTAACTATGGTAACTAACATAGGATACAAATGACAAAATATGCTTTAATAGCAGACACTTTTTTTTTTCCTTGAAAAACAGGGCTTGTGAACCCAGATTAAATTAATGAAAAGTATATAAGGTAGGGAGAAAAAGAGCAGAAGTATTATACTTCTTATTTTTTTCATAAAATGAAGTTGCTGTAATTTTTTGTTTTCATAAAAGCATCACAAATACAACTTTAAGAAATCTATGAAAATTGCTAAATTTGCCACTAATAAAGTTAAAATCAAATTCTCCATTTTCCAAATTTTTTCCTGTACAATAGAACACAAAATAGAAAAAGAAACAGCTTGGCTAAAAGAGGCAAAAAATTAAAACAAGTCAGATGCAGAAAAACAATTAGAATCAATTACAATAAAGTTAAATTCAAAATTAATCATATGGTTCAAACAAAAATACCCCCCGAGCCTCAGAAAAATCCTAAATGACTATTTCAGAGTACAAAATACAGGACTATGTGGAAAACTAAAAAATTAAAAGCAAAACTACTATAATACAGCCCAATCTTCTTGGTGTACATGGATGCTAACATTGTAATTGAAGTAGTAAGGAACAGAGGAGAATCAAATCTACGTAGCCCTCATTTATTTTCTCTCCCTTTGGATAATTTAGCAGAGAACTAGTTCAGATCTGAACTGCCTCAAGGGAAGAACAGGCAAATACCAGCCACTACATTCTAGGAGTCCCCTATCTAAAAATGCCCATTCCAGACCAAGGAATTTATATTTCTTACATGCTCAAAGAGATATGTTCTGGCTCTCAATATGAATACATAGAGCAAGACCAGGAAGGGGTTTCCCATTACTGGCAAATGAGCCACCATGTACCATGAGCCTCATATGCTTCCCTAAATAGTGCAACAGTGAAATTTTGGGTGACCCGCCTGCGCTATACTCTTCTCGGCCAATAAATTTAAACCCTGTGTTAAGTCTACTGTGCTAGTGATGTTGTCCATTATCGCTTTGCACAACAAAAATAGGAGTCAACAATTTATTATGCCAAAGTACATTCATCAGAGGAATGAAAAGTGGTTAAGCTTATAAAATTGATTAACATGTCACATAAAAAGGATAAATAAGAAAAATCTGTATTATTTCTCTACTGGGATGGCAAAAAAATATGCTTGATAAAATATTATGTCCATTTATATTTTAAAATACTTTAACAAAGACAAGAAGGATGGGTTCAGAGGGTTTATTTCAAAACATCTAGCATCCTACTGAGTGGAGAAAGTGCTAAACTCTTTTCCTTTCAAAATCAGGAGCAAAGGAATTAAGATTCCTATTCACTCAAAACCAGTGATATTTAAGAAATTCTTATCAATTTCACAATTTATGAACCAAAAATAAGTGAAACCATAATAGGAAAAAAGTAGAAAATACATTTGCTAGATGCAAAAGATGTGATGCAAAAGCCCTACAAAAGTAATCAATTGAAAAATAAAATTCATATGGGAATTCAGCAAAGAAAAATAGTAAAAGATAAATATCAAAAAAATCAATTCCAACTCCACACACCAAATTCAAGAATTCCCATTAGAAAGAGCAACAAGGAGGGGCGTCTGGGTGGCTCAGTCAGTTAAGTATCCAACTTCTGATTTCCACTCAGGTCATGATCTCAGAGTAGTGGGATCGACCCTGGGATCAAGCCCTGCATCAAGACCTGTCTCACATGGGATGCCTGGGTGTCTCAGTCAGTTAAGTGTCTGCCTTTGGCTTAGGTCATGATTCCAGGGTCCTGGGATTGAGTCCCACATTGGCCTTCTGCTTTGCTGGGAGCCTGCTTCTGCCTCTCTAATGAATAAATAAAATCTTAAAAAAAAAAAAAAGAAAAAAGAAAAAAGACCTGCCTTGGGCTCCTCACTCAGAGAGGAGTAGGCTTGGGGATTTCTCTCCTTCTCCCTCTGCCCCTCCCTATGCTTGCGTGCACATGCTCTCTTTCTCTCTAAAATAAATACATCTTTAAAAAGAAAATTTTTTAAAAAATAGCAAATGGGGCACTTGGGTGTCTCAGTGGGTTAAGCATCTGACTTTTTTTTTTTTAAAGATTTATTTATTTGAGAGAGGGAGAGAGAGTTGGATGGGGGGTGGGGAGGAAGGGGTAGAGGAAGAGGCCAAGAGAGTCTTAAGCAGACTCCCCGCTGAGCACGGAGCCCAAAGTGGGGCTTGAGCTAATGACCCCTGAGCTAGCAGCCTGAGCCCATTCCAAGAGTCTGACGCTTAGCCAACTCCGCCACCCAGGAATCCCAAACATCTGACTCTTAATTTCAGCCCAGGTCATGATCTCAGGGTCATGAGATGGAGCCCTGCATTGGGCTCCGAGCTCAGCAGGGAGTCTGCTTGAGCATTCTCTCTCTCCTTCTCCCTCTGCCCTTCCCCCACTTGTGCACGCTCTAAATAAATCTTTTTTTAAAAAAACAAAAAGAAATAACAACGAAAAAATTAGGAATTATCCCAATTTAAAAAGTGAGTAAACTACAGGAATAAAACCAGAAAAAACTGTTTTATATTTGTTTCTAAGAAAAATAGTATTTCCATTATTCTTTTATATTTCTCAATAGTGTGTCAAGATTTTAAATCTTGCCAAATTAATCCAAGGGTTTATGTGATCAGATTAAAATTGTAATGGGATCTATTTTGAATACTGAGGAAATATTCTAACAGATAAAGTTTAAATTACCAGATCAGAGAACATCTTTGAAATTTTTCAAAAGAAAAACAAATTTTATAGTTATAGTAATTAAACCACTGGTCTATTTGTCTACAGATAAATATACAGAGTACAGCAAAAAGTGACCAAATAGAAATTACATTACATATATGATAAAAGAGGCATCACAAATCAAGGAATAATGAAAGGATCATCCAATACATGACCTGGGGGTAGGGGAATCCACACATATCTTCAGTTCATACCATACAGCATAATTCATTTTTGATGAATTAAAAAGTTTTAGTAAGGAAAATCATACAAAACTTCTGAATATCTATCTTTTTTAAACAGAGGCTGACTTTCTAATGAAACAAACATATCAAAAAAAGAAGAAATAATCCCATACTTAACTCCTTAAAAATAAAAATACTGCATCTGCATAAGTTCATAGAAACTAAAGGGAAATAAAAGATTTATTTACAGGGGCACCTGGGTGGCACAGCGGTTAAGCGTCTGCCTTCGGCTCAGGGCGTGATCCCGGCGTTGTGGGATCGAGCCCCACGTCAGGCTCTTCCACTATGAGCCTGCCTCTTCCTCTCCCACTCTCCTTGCTTGTGTTCCCTCTCTCGCTGGCTGTCTCTATCTCTATCGAATAAATAAATAAAATCTTTAAAAAAAAAAAAGATTTATTTACAAAAAGTAATAAATAAAGAGGTAATAAACCAAACTATTTTTTTAATTTGCATTTATTTGGCAACTACTGAGATCTAGCACGTTTACTTCATAGTTGTAATTCTACCCTAGTGTGCTACCTATTTATATTATTTTACCATATGTCTATTAGAGTCTTAATATTTTTCTAATTATTTCACGTTTGGAAAAAGTATTTTTAATAAATGAAACAAAGCAGATGATACTTCTGTTGTACAAAATTAGTTTTAAAAGCACCAAGCCCCACTATCAAAGAACTATAAGTCAAGGCTACAATGAAAATGTATACCTGCTTGTTAAATTGGCAAATTTTTTTAAAAGATAGCCCCCCAAGCTGTCTTGGGTAAAACAGAAATTTTCTCTCATTTGTATTTGGCAACAGTGAAATTGAAACTCCAATCTGGATAGCAATTTATAATTATAAGCAATACTTATAAATTGTTGTAAAAATCTTAATGATAGTAAGCCCATATCCTAAAACAAACAAACATACAACCTTAAAACATGGAAAAGGCTATTTTTAAAATTTCTAAATAGCCTGCATATCCAACAGCAGAGGAATGAGAAAGCAAATTATGGCATTCATACAGGGAACTCAATGCTGTCATTAAAATGGTGATTATAAAGATTACATAACGGCATGAAAATACTTATGATAATTTTATCATAAGAAAACACAAAAGTAAAATATAAAATGATGCACATAGTAGTAAAAGAACAAAATGGAAAGAAATGCACTAAATCAATAACCCATTAGTACATATTTAAATAATAAAAACAATGTCCAATTCCTTTAAGTTATAAACAATCTCTTGTCAGTAACTAAAAGTATCCAGTTCAATATATTAATCTGCACTCCGTTCCTCACTCAAAAATAAAACACCCCTATTCCTACCCCAGCTGGGGCTGGAACCTGGGGGCTGGGGAGGGAGAAGGATTTAACTGTTTGCCTGCTTCTTCTCCCTAGATTGCTAACTTGGAACTTAGGTTCCTTTTGTTACTGGTGTTCCCTCGCCCTTGGAAGTGGTCCTCTTAGGCAGGATTTTTTTTTTTTAACAAACTTCATTTTTTTTTTAGAGTAGTTTTAGACTCAAAGCAAAATTGAAATGACAAATAAAAGAAATTCCCATATCCCCTTGCCCACATACCTACATAACCTCCCGCAATTTGAACATCCCCTACCAGAGTGGGTATGTTTGTTACAACTGATGAACCGACACAGACAGATTGCCATCACCAGAGTTCATAGTTTACATAGAGTTCATTCTTGGTGGTACGTATTCTACAGGTTTGGACAAATGTATAATGACATGTATCCACCAAAACAGTACCACACTGAGTAGTTTCACTGCCCTAAAACTATTCTGGTCTCCACCTATTTACCCTTAATTCCTGGTGAGACACAATTTTAATCAGCTCTTTCTCTCCTTGGCTTCATTTAGTCCATGAGAAATGCACACTCATCCTTTGCTCCATGGGGATTACAGTAGCCAAAAGTGACACACTCCTCTCTCTGTCTGCCTTCCAGACTTGAGACAAGTTATTTTAGTGATAAAAAATAAATTCATAAATGTGAAAGGAAGAAAAGATAACTCAGGAATCAAATAATCAGATCAGGAATCAAAATTTCAAGATTCCTCTTGAACCCTTGTTACTGCTATCTCTCAGTCCGTGTCCTTAAACTCCTTGAGCTTCTGTTTCCTCATCTGAAGTTGGAATAATAAATAATAGCTCCTCTACTCCTTCTGTTATAATAAACAGATCATTTCTTTGTTATAACTATTATATCAACATAAGCTAGCCTTATTATAACAACTGATTATCCCATAAATAGAAATATTCCAATATACTGTTTTCTTCTTAACATGTGTGAACTGCTTAACATGTGTAATTCTTAACATGTGTAAATGGTGGAATGATCAGTAAAATAATCAGAAGTAAATACCAAAGTCAAAATATGCTGTTACAACTTATTCATTGAGGCTGATCAAAATAGCCACGAAGCATCAAAAAAAAAAAAAAAACCTGTTAACATTTGAAAAAAAAAATGACAACTTGTGAGGTTGTTTTGTTTTGTTTTTTTAATTGAAATTAGCAAAAATGAAATGTAAAGCATCTGGAAACAATAGCACATCAAACTTTCCTTTTAATGAGCACAAAAGACACTGCTGGATTTAAACACTTAAAAAGCTAATGAAATGAGTTTAGTCTTGAAAGAAGCTTTTTATTGAAGATTATTGCTTTTACTCGGATTCAGATGAAATTTTTTATTTTACTTAGACAATGAATTTCTTCTTTAAGAGTAATTTCCCTTTAATTTTTTATCAGTGGCAATTTATATCTAATGTTAAGATAGAATGATAACAGAAGCACCTCATTCTAGGGTTTCCTGGGGTGGTTCCCCCAAACAGGGAATCCTTGAACACCTAATACAGTGTTGGGGAAGCCTAGAGCAGGACTGGAAAAGCCTGACTGCTGGTGGCTGCACCTTCATTTCTTTTCCCCTATGGTCCCTTCCTCCCTTTTCCCTTTAGGTCAGGTCCCTAATAGATCTCCCTTCTATATATGTATATGATAATTCTTTCCTCAGGAAGAACGTCTGTTCTAAAGGAATCTTCAGTGCTTTGAAGAGCAAATGCTCTGGGGCCAAGGGATCTCTGGTGCTCCTTGCTTATTAGTCAAATGCCACTCCCTTTTCTCTGTTCCCCCAGCACACAGTTCACTCTGTTCGGCAAATGGATTTTGCCTGTTTCACAGCACCTAGTCACACAGCACCACCCCTGCCTTTCCTGTGTGGAATCTCACTTTCACAGCTGAAATATGAGTAAAAGCACCATAAAAAAACAAAGTATCATTTTTATTTTGGTAGATTTTAGGCAAATATTGAAAGCCAATAATGGTATGCCCCAGAAAGAGTCTTCTTTACACATTTCCTAACAATGAAGAAATTATATGAAATTATATATATGCACATACTTACATATATATATAAATGTACATGTATATATATCTTCTGAAGATACATGTATCCAGAAAAACATTGATAAAATAACTTTGAAATGAGCTGTTAAATATAAATAATTTTAGTATTAGTAATGAAGTGTGATACTTCAACAGAACATGGAAATGTTTATAGCGTTTTTCACAGAATCTTAAAATTTGAATGTTGAAAAATCACTCAAAATTACCATTGTATCTTCTATGTAAGAACCCTGAGTGATGAGGTGATTGGTCCAAAGGAGTTTGCAAAATCAAAATAAGAGCTGACGTCCGTTGTGTGTATTGTATGTATTTTACACAAGTTCACAGACTTTTCATCTCTTGTTATAAATCTTACTGAGAAATAGTTATCGAAATTACCAACTTGAGACCTAACCAGAGCTGGTGTAACTCCATTAAGGATCAAAAGAGACAAACAAGAGAAGAGAGAACCTGCCAGAGTTCCTGTCCTCCTGCTGACCTTGTATTTCCCATATCCTAACTGGTGACATCCACTTTGGTCCCTTTACCTGCTCAGAATTCATCACTCAGATTTGCGACATGAACTAGTGGGCCTCACATTCCCTCAAGTTGTAGTGCGGTTCCCACCATATTACTCACCCAATTGCTGGGTACACTTCACTGCTTCACACCCTGCCTCTCACCTACCATATCCCTAAATTCTGGTTAAGCATGCAGGCCGTGACCCCTGTGTTTTGGAATCACCTAAACAAGGCTTTTCAGTTTCTCCACAGAAAGACAAACCTCAGCTTGCCAGTGTTGGCCCCACTGCCATTCCTGTACATATGCAGCTTCTAAGAACGCCTGGGTTACTAGCTGCCTAATCTCCATGAATGTCACCTTGCTACCCACACACTGCCACTCTACCAGTGACTGAGATCTCCCCCAGTACTTCAGGCTAGACATACTCACTAAACAGGAAACTTTGGGTCAAGGGGGAGATAATCATCAGACACAGGAGAAGCCCAAGTCTCCCAGGGTGATCTAACCTTTCTTCCTGATATAGAAGACATCACCCAATACAGAAGAGAGATCCAATGAAGGGCCCTGCCCCTGAGACAACAGTAAATTCATCAACTCCAGATTCTACACTTAGCCTTCTCCATCTCCACCTCCCCGCACATGCACTCAGCCCTGAAGCCCAAGGAATAGCTTAAAGGATATAAACATTTACAAATCCCTTTGCTTAACTAAGTTCTTTATGGGATGATTATACAAAATTGGCATTCAGGAATAAACAACAGTCATTTCAAGTAAATGTTTTCCATTTATATGTCAGAAATGTTTTGATATCTCTTTTCATTATTTACTCAGAAATTTTGTACAAATATATGAAAATATATATTGGGGAAAGTAAGAGCAATTAAACATAAAACTGTAACTGTATCGAATTTGTTACTTTGGGAAATGATGAAATTAAATCACAGGTACAGGAATTAAACTGCCTGAGTTCACATATTATTTCTACTGTTTGCTTGCATGGTGTCCTGGACAGTCTACTCAACTTATCTGAACCTGGCTGTTCTCACATATAAAGTAGAGATAACAGAATCCACTGCATGGAGTTGGTCTTTAAATAAGTTGGTACATGAAAAATGTCTAGCATACCACCTGGTACACATGAACACTTAGTAAATGTCTACTAAGCTTCTGAAAGAAGATAATGGAGGAGAATACATTTCAATTATAAAGAACAGACTGTAAGGAAGCAATGTCCTTCAACAGGAAATGAAAGATTTAAAACTGTGGTACATGATACCACGGAATACTACTCAGCAATAAAAAAGAACAAACTATTAATACACACAGCAACGTGGCGGATCTCAAAGGAATAATGCTAAGTAAAAAAGCCAATCACTTAATCTCACATACTGTGTGATTCCATTTACATACATTTTTGAAATGACAAAATAATAAAGATGGAGAACAGACTAGTGCTTTCTAGGGGTCAGGAGAAGGAAAAGGAGTCAAGTGATTCTAGCCATAAAGAGCGCAAGAGATCCTTGTGATGCAGTTGTTCTGAATCTTGACTGTGGTGGTAGTTACACAAATCTATAGATGTGATAAAATTGCAGGGAACTAAGTATACACATACATATAAATGTGTGTGCATGTAAACTGATGATATTTGAATCAGTTCTGTGGATTACATCAATGTCAATTTCCTGGTTGTGATACTGTACTTCCGTTATGCAGGATATTACCTTAGGGGGAAACTGAGTGAAAGGCCATGGAATACCTGTATTATTTTATACAACTGAGTATGAATTTATGGCTACCTCCAAACAAAAAGTTAAAAAAAATTAACACTAAATAATTTTCTGGGTTCCTATAATTAGGTCATTCTATCTTTGGTCTTTTCTTACTCAAGAAGGATACCTGCAAAAAATTAACAAAATAATGTATTGGTAAAAGTTATTTTATAGCTATTGAAAATCCTGTAGAAATATAAGATTAGAATTGATAGGCTAATAAATGATTTTGCCAACTATGTTTTTCCTTTGAAAAGGAAGAAACAAAATTAGGCATTCATTGACAGTTTACTTGCAGTCTATAGACTGAGTGTTGTCAGTGCAGACTTGCCCAATTTTCAACCATCAAATCCAAAAATAGTTCATCCTAAACTCCTGACATCTATAATCTAAGAACCTCAGCAACTGTGCATGGGAACTTTACACACACACACACACACACACACACACAAAACAGTCACAAGTTAGAAGGAAATAGGAGCAGGAAACAGAGATTTTGTTTGTACAAGTCTTTCTTGCTCTTTCCACCTGGTTTACTTCAATGCCACACATTCCTTTTTTGGTCTTCGCTTCCTCAGGGTATTTACCAGACTGAGTTTGGAGAGCATTAAGTCACCAGGGAAGGAAATGCTGACTGCTGGTGTTTACCTGAGTAGCATGGGCCAGCCTGAATCAATGTGTCCGTGGTCCTGTGAGTATTCCAGAGGACCTGGCATTTGCCTCGCTGCTATTTGCTGGACAACTGCTATTCCCTTGCTGCTGTGATGTTCTGCATTATTAAACTTTCACCGATTTGTTTACAAGTTTTCCATCTCATCTATGACACTAGCAAAAATTCTGTGTATTTCCCCTGTCTCCCGGAAGTCTTTCATTTGAGCAATTGTAGACAGGCTGGTGCCATGAAGTCCTCAAAGCCCCAGCTGCCAAAATCATATTGACAATAGCATATTGTGCATATCGTAATTGAAAAACAGGAGGAACTGTGCAGTTAGCTAAAACAAAAAACAAAAACAAAAACAAAACACTGTTAAACATCAACCTTTAATTAGTAGAAATTAAATTTTCTACCAAAACAGGTCTTTTTAAAGTACTTGAACTGAAGAACCAACTACAGACTGATACATCTCTAAAACCAACGAAAATAAATTAGTAGAAAAATGAAAAGAAAAAACCATGAAAACATAAAAAAAACCCAAACATTATTACTAAATCAACATAGAATTACTCTATCAAATTGCTATAAAAAATTCTAAACACTTAACTCTCAAGTCCTGTGCAAATTTCAGTGTAAGTAGTTCATGAGCCAAAACTAGTTCATTCTGAACAGTGCTGAACTAAAGGACATTCTGTCAACTAGTTATCCTTCCTCCTTTCCTTAACCCTTCTTAATACTCACATTTAGACTACCCCTCTCTACTTTCTCTACTGTGTTTCTCCTCTTGGCAAAGAAAAAGCCTGAGTCTACCTGATCCTCCACACATGCATGTTGTCTCAGTAAAAAACAAATAACTTTTTTTAAAAATTGCCAGGTCCACATTTATCAAGCTGATGCTTGACTTATACTTTCTCGATGGTTTAAAGGACCCCATAAGGTAGGAATTATCTCAGAGAAATCAAAGTAAATCAACTTGCAAGTAGCAGGGCCAGATATTAAATGCCAATTTTTTTTTCAAAATCATTCTCTATCCCATTTCTATCTCCTGCTATAATGTTCTAAAAAGATTACTGTGTCTATGTAAATCATTTTGGTATGTAGTTATCAGCATTTTCTAGCATAAAGAGTTCAGTATATTTTTTTAAAGTTCCTTCCATTGTTATTTAATTATTCATATACGCATTTATTTTCTCTCCCACGGAGAGCATACTCCCTTTGAAGGCAGAGATTTTGCCTATTACATTATATATATTCCACAGCATCTAGCAGAGAATATAAATCCACATTCAGTAAATACAGAAAAAGAAAACTGGCATCAGTTCTTCTATTGTTAGATGAAACCTTATTATGCATACTATAATATTTTCAAAGAGAACTAAAATAATACTTTAAAGTGAAAGAAATATTTTAAATACCAAAAGAAAAATATGACAACATAATTTTAATTCTCTTTCATGATTAAAAAGATCTTGCAACATCATAGAAATCAGTTTTTATTGCCTTAGCAAAATATATGTAAGAGCAGTTACATTTACTTGCTTTTTTTTCTTATTTTGGACCACTGCAGTTATTTAGCAAAGCAGTTTGGAGGACCCTGAAGAAAGGGCTGAATTTATTCCTGGCCAGTAAGGACCCTTAGTCAATAACCAGAATATTAGACTAACCTCAAGAAGCAACTGATGAGTCTAAAGTTAGATGGTTTTCCAATGTACCCTGCCATCTTGGACTTGCTTCACAGTTGACAGAATCCCTACATCTGCTTTAAAAGCTTTCTACTTTTAATTTTGCCAAAGCCTCTTTAAACATTGCCTATGTGCACTGAAGCTTTTTCAAATAAATCAGAGCTTTTTATGTCTCTGAAGCAGCTGTGAGGACTTCACATTTTCACAAAGGGAATAAAAGATGGAGGCTGTAAAGAGTGGCTTATGGGAGTCTTTGTACTTGCAAATAAAATGTCTTAATAAGCTTATTCAGATAAACAAAAAAAATGGGAAATGATCAAAACAATGAAAATAATTTGCTATCTTGACCAGTGTAATTATATGAATGGAATCTGTCTACTGCTGTGGAGAAGAAAAATAAAAATAAATAAGACTAATGCTCTAAAATCTCACACATTAGAAAACTATACTTATGCTTCCAATTCAAGTTCTAGGCACAATTTTAATGGATCAGACTGATATATAGTCATATAATTCCTTTTTCTTCTAGGGTTCCAAGACAACTTGAAAGTGTCAAATTATAATATAAAGAAAAAAACTACGATTGTGGAAAATTATCATGAACCTATTACATCTTGATAATAATATCTTTATTCATAGTCTGAACCCTGAGAAATCAAGTTGAACACATACTTCTATGAGAAGTATGCTTTTTTGCTAGGTATTTAATTGCACGGTAGGGTTTAATCCTTATGCCCAGAATACCTGAGAACAATTTCTAATACATTTACACAGTGAATTATTTTATTGGTAAAACCATCCACATCATTTGGCCAACATTAATATGCATCAGCAAGAAATGACCATTACATTGTGTGTTCTTAATGGGAACAGAAAACTCATGACATGACATGACATGATATGTATTTTCTGGAAAAGTAAACGTTTGAATTAATAACAAAATGTAAAAAATTCCTGAAATAGTATTCACAGACCATACAATAGCTAGATTTTCCTTTATCAGTTCTATAAGTACTGCAGCTCTTTTTCAGATATAATTGTATCATTATCCTGTTCTATTTCTTATTAAATGGAACTAGATATCCTACAGCTAACTGACACCCTACGGGTTCTTATGAGCATTTATCAAACAAATAAGTGAATGAAATAATAGGTAGATAAATGACTAAATAAAAATTTATTACTATGCCTAATCAGGACTGAATAGAATGCTATATTAGCTTCTCTACTTCTTCAGATCTCTTACTGTATCCAGTATGGTAATTTTCAAACTCTTAACCGTTGCATAAGGATTCGTTTTTATTAAGACAATACGGTTAACATTCCTACCCCTCCAAACAACCACCATGAAGAGGTTGCACTTGTTCACTTTAAATTAATAAAGTTTCACTGCATTAAGAATGACTATTCAACTGGAAGGCTTTTTAGTTTCTTCCATAGGCTTTCATAAGTGACACCTCCATTATACAATAAGTCCATTTTCCCCTCTTCATTTTATATATCATAGTTTGAAAGGTTATGTCTACCAAATAACAGCAAACAGACAGAACTAAGTAGAACAAGTAAGTGTAAGTACCAGATCAAAGCCTTTATCCCTCCAAGGTTATAGTAGAAAGTTAAGACACCAGAAGACAGCATTGCCACCACCAGCCATAGCGTGAGCACGGAGGGTGGTGCTGAGAAGCAGGTGCTCTGTCAGACGGGGTCTGAATCCCAGGCCCTCCATTTCAGCTTTGAGAGGACATGTAACCTCTCTGTGCTTCACTTTTCTCATGGTTAAACTGCAGACAATAATAGCATTTACCCCCTAAGCTTACCAGGAGAATTAAGTGGGAGCATGCATACAATAAGTATTCCAAAAAGTGTTAGCTGTTATTGTCATTACAGAGAATCCATACTTTTTTTCTGGGATATAGACAACATTTTTCAAATTACATGTATTTTCCAGTATCGCTTGAATATACTTTTCCAGTATCGCTTGCCCTAAAGTTCATCTGTACATTAGGGACTTTTCCCTTTTCTAAATTTAATGTAGATTATAATTTTGTATTTAATTCCTGGTCCGGCATTATTATAGGCATGTTTGTGAAGGACAAGGGTAGAAGAATTATCCCTAATAACATCCCTTCCTTGAAAAAAAAGAGTCATTAATCCTAGAAGGCAAGAAGCTGGCATTGACACCCTTTCATTTGCCCTTTGTTCCCTCTTGCCATCCCTCCCTGCTTTTAATAACCCCACTTCCTGCAGGCTCTCTGTGTCCTCATGATGTTACTTCAATATAAAACAAGGTGATTAGAACTAATTGTCACCAGAGTATTAAAGGTGTGTCACACTTCCCACAATGTTTACACTTTGAAAGAGGCTTTTCTTTAATAGTTGTACTTTCTATATTGTATAAGTCTCAAGTAGTGAAATTTCAGTCACTGTAGTATCAACCACATAATAGAGACAGATAATCTTAGAGTATATGGGGGGCAAGTACACACTTCACTGAAGGCAGGAGAAGTGAAGCTGCAAATGATGGCCTAGTAAGTCTAATATCAACAGTAAAATAATGAAACAGGCCCAATGAGATGAAATTTATCAAAATCCAGAGGATGATGCAATCATGAGCAATAAGCAGCATGGTTTTATAAAGAACAAATCATGCCCGACACAATCAATAGCTCTTTTCAGCAGAATGATAAAATTAGAGGATGAAAGGAATCAGGTAAATGTTGCCTATTTGCACTATCACAATGCATTTAAAATGGTCCCTGTGAATTTTAAATTTAACCATAGATAAAACTGATTCAGCTATGAATGATTTCTAAAAAGTCCTGAAAAAATTACAAAATGTCATAGATAATGACAATGAAGGTCGTTGTGGGATGCTCGAGTTAATAAAGCTCATTCACTGCATTTCCCAACCGATGAAAGGGAAAAGGTATATCAGAATTGTGTATAACATACTTAGTGAATAGCAGATTTCATGAAATGCAATTAGGCAGATTTTGAAATACAATGGATAATCTGAAAGTATCTTAAGTGAGATCCCTGCAACAACTATCTCTTCACTAAAATAAAACAGACTGAGCTAAGGGAAAAGCCCTCAGGACCAAGAATCAAGAAATCCTGGGTTGTGTTCTCTTTCCATCTTCCCTAATTGCAGTTTCTGTGACTCATCTACTGTCTGGGATTTATTCCCCAAACCAGACTGTAGGATTAAATATGGTATGGCAGGAATCTGATCATGCCATTGAATAGATTGCCTCTTCGACCAGAATCTGATAGGACAAGTTTGTAGATACTTTCTCAACTCTGACACCCCTGGTCTTAGCTAAGAACAAAGACAATCACAGCCTTGGTTCAGAGATGCTCTCCTGGTCCGGAGTCTAATGACAGAAAGAATGACAAGTAATAAATAACCACAGGGCAATGAAAAAAGAGTAATAATATAAAAGTGTAGAAAGTTCTAGAGCAACTGAAATAAAATAATAAGAGATCATCAAGGGGAACTGGGTAAACTTCCAAAGAGGCAACATTTCCACTGGGCCTTTTTAAAGCCACATAGCAGAGGGGGAGGGAATTGAGATGTATGCCATATAAAGGAAGCACAGCCATGGGAACTCTCATGGATATAATGAGAACTCCTGTTCAGCCTAGCTCAGAATGCTGCTTTGAGACTAGATAGAATATGTTTGTAAAATATATAAATATGAAAGATTTTAATTACATTATGAGCAATTAAAAATTGCTTTGAAATAGAATCACCTAGTAGAATAAATGCTAGATAAGGTTTCAAGGCCAAATTTGGCCTAAACATGGCAGCTTCAGCATTGCTGAGCTCTATCCACCTCTCTAACTCTGCCTCTATATCCTGAGTAGGGTAGGGAGATGCTACACGCAGAGTGGAGCCTGAGTTTTGTTATGGGTATGCGTACTCCAAAACAGAGCATGACTCACACGTGTGGGATATGAAACCTCCTACAGATCAGCATGGATTTACAGGCAGCAGCTGCCACTATCCTCCCCTGCAGTTATGTTCACTGTGAAGAGGGGAGTATCAGTGTTCCCACCATGCAAGCTTAAAAGCTTGGAATCACCTTTGACGCCTTCTCTCTGTGTTAGGATTTCACAGTAACTCATCATGTTTCTTGTACTTATCTTTTCATTTCCTTTCATGCTGGCACCAACAAATCTACTTTTTCACCTGAACAATCACAAGGCTCCCTACCTGAGGTCTTCTGTTGAGGTATCTACCTTCTCTCCCTCCTCCAGTGCATCCTCCACACCAACCTGGCATATAAAAACACCACTTTTGTCCTGTTGCATTCTTATTCAGAATGCACCAACAACTTCCCACTGCTTATAACAGTGATTCTCAAACTTCACCTGCACGAAAATCATTTCTGATGTTTATTTAAAACTCAGATTCCAGTATGCCCCTTCCTTTTCTGATTCAGTAGTGGTAGGGTACTAGAACCTTCATTTTTTAACATACAAAAATTTGGTATTGCTTTTATCATTGAGCTCTTTGAGGAAAGTCTTGTGACAGACATCAGCCCTTCTTGGGGTCTATATCTGAACATTAAATACCTGTTACCAAGCATCATTAAGATTTGTAATCACTTTACTTAAACAAACCGAGGGCTTCAGAGGGGAGGGGGGTGGGGGATTGGGATAGGCTGGTGATAGGTATTAAGGAGGCCACGTATTGCATGGTGCACTGAGTGTTATACGCAAATAATGAATCATGGAACATTACATCAAAAACTAAGGATCTACTGTATGGTGAATAGCATAATAAAAAATTATTATAAAAAACCCACAGAAATATAATACATAATCTGTATATGTGCATAATGCATATCTATCTATTCATGTATCTCCCTGAAGTACCAGAGATGTATTTCTGCTCCCCAAGGGGCTACTAACTGGTCGGAAGATATCTGCTGAAATGGCTCAGAGTTAAAAATAAAAGATGCTAAATTCTGTATAGTCATGTTCAAAGGAAGTTTGAGTCATGGTCTCAGAATCTCACAGTTTATATAAGTCTCTGAAAAGTAACTTTTCCTGCCAGGAAGGGAGGGTTTTCTTCCTGAGGAGAATTAAATCATGAGATAACTAGCTCTTCCCCCTTTTCTCCATGGGGTGAGGTTGGTACTGGTGGAACATTTAACTTATTTCTCCCCTAATGGTGTTCTGTCCATCAACTCTCAAACTGGAGACTGGTACCTGCCTTCTGTCTGAAAGTGGCAAAGTGATTAACAGCAGATGTGCCTGATGTGGCCAAGAAATGGCCAGAAGTGAGTGAACCCAAAAGAGATACTACATAGGAACAACTTATATTCCCAGAAATTAGGACTCCAGGATCCATAAATTTGACATGAGTCAAAAGGATGACACATTGGGACTTAAGTCAACTTTTCAGTCACCAGCTGGAGTGAGAGGACCCTAGAAACAAGACGTTTTAGGGTATATAGCCATCTGTGGAGACAAAGGAAGAAGAGACTGTATCTCGGCAAGGTCATCAGACCAATGAACTAAACCACCAAAATCCCTAACAACCACCGAAAGAAATCCCATGAAAAATCTAGCATTTGGAGGCCTGGGGTGGGGGGTGTCCAGAAAGAACCAATGGCCACATTGGGTAGACAACTGAAAAATAATCACAAGAATGGACTGTCCCTTCCTATAGTCACTAGCAGTTCCTGGGGCTGAGAGAGGCCTGACTCTCTCCCTGGCATTAGTTTTTAACAATTTAAAATCAGCTTCTCCCCAGCTTTGCAGAATCTGTGCTCTGTCTCTTTGAGAGAAAACATCAAATTAGAGAGTGTATAATAGTATCTAAAGTTAACCAATCCAAAGAAGACATCCAAAAGTGTTATGGAATAAGAGTAACATTTATCAGAAAGTATGGAAATGCAATCAATTGACAACTTTAAGTCTAAAACAGAAACGTGTTTATGAAAGACTACTTTGTTTAAAAAAAAGGAACAAAAATATAAGATAAAATTAAAGCAAACAAATCCCAAAGTGCATATTAATAATTGTTTTCATTTTTGAATTATTGTAAGTGCAGCATGATATGAAAAAAAAAAACACTTCAGACTGGAACCAGAGACTTGAATTCTAGTACCCATAAAGATATTTAAAAACTGGGTAAGTGATATAACCATTATGAGCCATAATTCTATGTGTGTGAATTAAGAGTAATAATTATTGTTTCTCAAAACATTTAAAATAGAACTACCATACAATCCAGTAATTCCACTTCTAGGTATTTATCTGAAGAAATGAAAACACTAAGTCAAAAAAACAGGTGTACCTTTATGTTCATCCAACATTTAGAATAGCCAAGATATGGAAGCAACCAAAATGTCCATCAATAGATGCATGGCTAAAGAAGATATATATTTGCAATGGAATATTACTCAGCCATAAAAAAGAATGAAATCTCACCATTTGTGACAACATGGATGGATCAAGAGGGTATTATGCTAAGTGAAGACAGAGAACAACAATGATTTCTAAAAAACAAAACAACAAAACAGACACAGACTCAGATACAGAGAACAAACTGATGGTTGTCAGAGAGGAGGGGTTGGGGGGATGGACAAAATATGAGAAGAGGATTAAGAGGTACAATCTTCCAGTTATAAAATAAGTAAGACATGGGGATGTAATGTGTAGCATAGGGAACAGTCAGTAATACTGTTAACAAATTTGTATGGTGGCAGATGGTAATTAGACTTATTGTGGTGACCATTTCATAATGTATATAAATACCAAATCATTATATTGCACACCTGAAACCAATACAACATTGTCTGCCAATTATTTTTCAATAAAAAAGAGTAGTAATTACTGTACAGACTACCAAATACAGGCAATTGAAACAAACAACGTATGTCATATCATCATCATAGTATTACTAGTCTTTCCAAATTCACTATTCAACTCTTCAGTTTTGGTAGAGATATTAGAAATAAAAATTCCATATAACACCAAATCTTGTTTAACTCACTGAAAGTTTTTGCACAGTTCGACTCTTTCAGAATATGTTAGAGTATTCCTCTAAAACTTACATCTAGAATTTCTTACCCAAATAAGGGAATTGGATTCTGTATTTTCTAAATTTCCCTTCAGCTCTTATAAGCTGATTTTAAGATATTATCTTTTCCCTTAACTCTTAGAACACCTTTTATTAAAACTGTTAACACGTATGGGCATAGTCTAATTTCAGTTTTCTACCAAAGCTAATGAGGAGTACCATAATCAAATGGGAGCAGAAATCTAGGAGGAGGAGAAATAAGAGGATAAAGATTTAAAGAGAAACAGACTGAAAAATCAGTTAATGAAGTAACCAGGAGCTAACGTTCTGTTCATCTTACTTAATACAGTGTTCTATGAGATATACTTCACATAATCACTGGATTGCCTAGAACAAACAAAACGTTTGAAAATTACAAATGAAGCTTAAATGTCCATGGATAATGAGACAGGAGGCAACTGTCACTTCCTGATTCACACATGACAGGAAGGATCACCAGTCTGAGATAAGAGAGTGGAAGAATTTCATGTTACCTGTGATGCATTTGAACTGTCTAGAATGAAATAGTTCTGGGAGTTAGTTTCTTAGCAACTTGGTGCTGTGGCATAAGGCATTCTCCACTTTTTACTTTTCAAGC
Organism: Ailuropoda melanoleuca; assembly: GCF_002007445.2. Taxonomy (NCBI): domain Eukaryota; kingdom Metazoa; phylum Chordata; class Mammalia; order Carnivora; family Ursidae; genus Ailuropoda; species Ailuropoda melanoleuca. The sequence continues at coordinate 95,829,683 of NC_048224.1, forward strand.
GGGCTGGTCTGAAGCACTGTTGGAACAAATTTTAACAACAGAGCCTGATCTAGTATTTGTGATGCTTCATTCCCAGCAAGGTATTGTGTCCCTTGATTCAAGTAGAGATACTGGGTTACAAACACTTGGTATTGCAAGGGTTCTGATTCTATTCACAAACACTAATTCCCTATTTATGCAACCAAATATTGATGTTAAATAACTTGCAAAGAAAACATGGTAATGCAGAGAGAGAGAGTGCTAAAATAATCAGGCAGGAAGCGAAGGAGACCAAAGAGAGAATTTCATATCAGAAACCTGTTCTCTTTTCCCACTGAGGCTAAAGTAACTACGAATCATTTTAATTAATCTGCCATAAAATGTCACAGCCTAAATGAGTTCAAAGGATTTCAATTCAATCCATAGTGCATCACAAATACCACCATGAACTAGAGCCAATGCTGCAGCCTTAAATCTGAGACATGCAGATAAGACAGGTGTATGCATAAAAGAATAAAGTAGAGTAGAAACCAATTACAGCAAAGTCGTTTTTCTTCCATAAGAAAAAAAATGTATTATACAAAGAAAAATTACTACAATGAAAGGGACTGTGATTTCTCTAATGATTGAAGTATCTACATACTTTCTTGATGAAATGAATTTCACTCAGGGTGAATTATAAATAAATTGTCCAGCTTGCCATGCATATTATAGTTCTACTAAGAATCGTACCACCTGCACTGAAAGATATATTTGCCACCTCATGTCCTAAACAATCCGATGTAATTAATGGGGCAGTGATAATTAATATGATGTTTTCATATCAAAGTGAAATATGCAGATGGTGACAAAAGTCTAGGGTACATCTGGTTCCAAATAAGAGCCTGACAAAGGCTCTCTTGCTTGATTTGTTACTTAAATATTTGACAGGGTACAGAGATCTAATATGTAATTTTGCAGGTGAACATCACCACCCAGCTAATCCTGTGTGGATATCTTTATATTTCAGATACATAGTACTCTTTCTACCCTCAGCAGATTGCTTTTGGTGGCAGCTGAACACTTAAGCGCAGCAAAGATGTATTATTAGCAAAAATCTGGCTTATTATTCAATTATCAATGGCTGGTTGAACTCTCAAAGTAGACTAAGTATGGCTTTGATAAGTATGCAGAAGTTCTCAAAATGTTCTAAAATAGTAATATCACAAACTGAGGCTTTTCTGGGTGTTTTCTGTATTTGCTAAGATATATCTGTCTTTTTCTCATTCAATATAACTAAGACCATATTGTGCCAAAATGGACTTCAGGCTCTTGATATTTCAGAAGTGTTCACATATTGTGTTTAAAATAAAAAATAGATGAGAGGAAAGACCCAGGTTTGTGCCTTTTAATTAAAAAATATGTGTGAGACAATACATTTGTAGCGAGTATTTGACTCAACAATAGTTTGTTATCATTACTATGAACTCAACATTACCCATGTAACTTTGGCGAAGTTATTTAAGTTCTTTTGAGTTCAGTTATACTGACAGTAATAATGATATTCCATAACATTTTCTGATAATTAAATATGCAGAGAGACTAGTACAGTTCCAGACATAAGGCAGATATTCATTACGTTGGTTTATTTCTGCTTTGAGTACGTATTTCCTTCTTTCCTTCTTTGCCTACTTCATCCTACTCCTTATTTCCTTTCTTCCTTTTTGACAGTAAGGTTTTTTGACTTGCAGAAGGACAAAAAAAATCAACAGAAATTTAGGCCCCTTCCATTTCTCCCACGATACCATAGTCTTTCATCCCTCCATTATAGTATTATCATGTATCAATTTGTTCTTACTTGTTTAACACTTGACTGTAAACTCAGTAAGAGCAAGAACATATATTGTCATCTTTATATCCTTAGAATTGAGTGCATTTCAAACACACAATAAACTAACAATAAGTACGTGTTGAACAAATCAATATTGGGAATATAAAATGTGGTCCCTGCTCCTGAAATGGGGCATATAAAATATAATGTTTCAAACCCTTACATGCATACTTCCATGCAGAATATAAAATGCTTCCATATGCATGCTCCATTCTTTTCATCTATACACAATCTTGAGGCATATGTTAGCATGACAAAAACAGTCAAAAGACCTGTGCTCAAAACCCTGTCATTACCAGCTACCTGACCTAAGGCTATGACTCTCAGCCTGTCTTCTCATCTTCAAACAAGATTAATATCTGTCCTGCCTCCCTGGTAGGAACGCAGTCAGGATCAAATACGAAAAAGTATGTCAAAATGTATATGAACTTTAAAAATATACATATTGGAAATGTCTATAAACCCTTATCCAAAAAAAGATAGGTTATAAATAATTAGTTATTACATGCCATCTTCACTTAACAATTAAAGAAAACCTGATGACAGAAGGCCCTATTTTGTATGGAGAGATTGACAAGTAAGATTGATACAATGGAAATAGGTAGAGCACAGGGCCTATAAGAAGTCAGACTTGATTTGCCCTGAGTCTTGAATGGGAAAACAGGTGAAAGGCAGGAAAAACATTCTGAACAAAGGCTTAAAGTGTAGCACAAGCAGACTATTCAGGGGAGAGTTAAAAAAAATCTTTGCTGGAATTGAATGTTGGTTTTTAGAAATAATAGAAGATGAACTTGGATAGCTAAAGAGCTCTGAGTGTAGAGGACTTCGAATGTCAGAGCAAATTTCAGCTTTTTTGGGTAGATAATAATATATTTCATGTGGGAAAAATAATATTTTATGTAAACAATAATATATTATAAGGCAAACTGAATTTTGGGGAAATAAACCCAGTTATACCCACTGGATTAGAAATCAAAGTTTATAGCACTGGAATTGGTTGTAAGGCTATTTCCATGTGGAAATAATGAAGGAAGGAAGGAAGGAAGGAAGGAAGGAAGGAAGGAAGGAAGGAAGGAAGGAAGGGAGGGAAAGAGGAGGGAAGTTTCGGACAGGAGAGGAGAGAAAGAAGGAAGGATGGGAGGGAGGAAGAAATGAAGGAAAGCTGCTCTGGTCTATTCAGAAATGAAGACCTCCAAAAAAGCTTAAGGAATAAAGTACTGACAGGAAAACAAGAGGAGGGGTGATGAATTCAACCTCATAAGTAAGGAGTTTGGAATTAGTGTAAGCTTCAAATACACAGAGTATGGCCTTAGGACACAAGAGTAAGATATGCTTGATTGCTCAGATGTATGGTGGTGAGACCATCAGTCCTAGGGATAAAAGCTCTCAGAAAGAGGCCCATGGTATCAAGTCTTTATTGAATATGGGTAAGTAAACACGAATATAGCATTTTGGAAGAGGAATCCAAACACTCTGAAAATACAGCTTTGGAAATCAGTATTTATATTTAAGTGGTATGATTTATTACATCTGGATATAAGGCCCAAATATGTACAATTTTATCCCAATAGATTAGTACACAATGAGAAGAGTGAAGAAGTCCATGTAAGAATAATTACCAATAGAAAAAAAAAAAGAGAGAGAGAATTACCAACAGTAGAATGTCAGCGTTTTGCTGTATTCACTCTAAAATTATCACTAAAGAATTGCCAGATTCTTAATTAAAGAGGAGCAAAGAACCAGGCCAAAGAACTCACCCCAAAAGCTTTTAGAAAAAGCTAGTTGGAAGTCAAAACCCAAACTGGAAATAAACACACAGAAAGAGAACGTGATGTTCAGTTTTATATGGCAACTTGGCAAGACCATGGTGCCCAGATATTTGGTCAAACATTATTCTGGATGTTGCAAAGAGAGTGTTTTTAGATGAGATTAATATTAAAATTAGTGGGACTTCGAGTAAAGCAGACTGCCCTCCATATGATTGGACATCATCCAATCAGTTGAAGACCTGAATAAAAAAGACTGACTTCCCCCAAGCTAGAGGGACTTCTGCCAGCAGATGACTTTTGAACTGCAACATCAGCTTTTCCCTGGATCCCCAGTCAGGCAAACTCCCCTGAAGATTTGGGATTTGCCAGTCTCTGTAATTCTATATATATGGTAATAGTTCAATTTAATAGTTCTATTTAATTGGAGAACCCTGACTAACACAGAGAGCAAAACACACCTAAGCAAAATCACCCCAGTATTGAATATGCAATGGTAAAGACATGGGAACATTCAGCAAAGTAGATATTAAGCAAATATTCAATAATTTAGTCTGTAAACAAAATTTAATATATCTGAGTTGAAACTGGCTTCAAAATGTGAAATATCTTGTATGAATAGTGTAAATTCTACAGAAAGTCAGGAATTCTTTTTTTTTATATATCATCACCAGTCATGGAAGAACATGGTAGGAAGAAAAATCATTCAGTTTTGGAGCATATCAAGGTAGTTTCAGATATTTAGTGGATCTCTATTTTTACTTTTAAAATAATGGCATATATGGGGTCTTGGTGGTTCAGTTAGTTAAGTGTCTGTCTTTGGCTCAGGTCATGATCCCAGGGCCCAGGGATCAAGTCCCGCATCGGACTCCCTGCTCAGCAGGGAGCCTGCTTCCCCCTCTCCTCCCTGCTCATGCTCTCTGTCATTATCTCTGTCTCTCTCAGATAAATAAATAAAATCTCCAAAAACTTTAAAAAAATTTTTTTAAATAACAGCATATATGAAAGCAAATATTTGAAATTATAACTGACAGAATACTTCATTTTCATAGAACTTTACACTTTACAAAACACTTAAATGAACGTTATGTATATTTATTGGTATATACCAACAGATGTTTGTAAAGTTTTTTCATAAACTGTAAAAACACAGGTGCAAATGTAAAATATTGATAGCTATTCACAGTCATTTTATTGAACAATTTTAACTTGTTCACTTATGCCTTGAAATAATTTTTTTTCCTCCAATCCTTGTCAATCCAATCTTTTCTGTTCATTAAGTTTATCTTACACACATCCTATAGATTTGGAATTACTTTCAGCCATAAAAATATGACTTAGAGTAGTTTAAAACTCCAATCCCATATTCCCCTTTCCCTCCAAAACCAACCATGAATCTTTGAGAGGGAGGTGAGAATAATCTGCCTCCTACTGCTCTTTCTGGTTTTAGCTTCTCTCTGGATAAAGGCATAGAAGAATGGAGGGGAAAAGGGCAAGAGTTTCCTCACTTGGCTGCCATACTATGTTGGCTGTCACTGTACTCAGCCTAACACTGACTCGCCCTGAGGCTCTCCCCCTTGCGGTGAAGGTGTTCCCTGATAACTCTCCCACCACCACCTACCTACTATGTATTTCTCCCAAACAGATGAGGAAGCTATAGCAAGGAGTGTTCTAACCTCCTCCACCTGCACCAGGGATTCAAACCACAGGCAGTTACTGTGGGGGCCCCTAGCCCAACAGCCAGTCATCCCTCTTGGTTAGGATAATAGCTCAAACAGTCGCAGAGTCCGACTGGAAAGTCCACGACCTAACCAGAATCCCCATGATGGAATACATGCTAATCATCCCTTCTTATGGGCATCCCCAAAATCTGCGAAGGATTCTACTGGATCTTCCCCCCCCCTTGTTTGGTTTAGGTTGTATATTAGTTAGTTCTTACTGCATAAGAAACTGCCCAAATTTGTAGTTTTCTTAAAACAACATTTATTATTTCTCACAAGTCTGGATCTCACTAGAGTCCTGCTGAGCATATCTAAGCTGAGTTCACGTACACATCTGAGGGCAATGGTACATAAGCTAGAGACTGACTGTACTGCTAGGGGCCCAGCTGGAACACTCAGCGCTCCTCCATGTTTCTCTCAGCTGGCAGGCTAACTGGGTTTACTCCCTTGACAATGGCAAGATTCCAAGAGGAAGAGAGGAAGGTATTTTGTGGCACAGGGGTAGAACTGGAATAACATAACTTCTGCTACATTTTTTTTGGCTGAAAAAAGTCATAAGGTCATCCCAGATCCAAGTGGAAGAAACAGACTCCTGTTCTTGATGACAAAGAGCAAGGATAAAGAAAAGGATGGAAAATTAGGGTAATATTTACAATCAAATTAACATAAAGCCCCTTGGCCACAATTATTCACATCCACCCCACATGCAAAATACACTCATTACCTCCTCAGACTTCCAAAGGCTCACCTAATCATGGCATCATAATGATCTACATTAGGTCTTGCGGTCCCATGTGATGCAGAGATTTTTAAACTAAAGATGAGCCTCTCATAACCCAAAATACAAAAATGAACCTAGAACAGAATAACCACAGCAACACTCCCATTTAAAAATTTGGAATATGGGGGCGCCTGGGTGGCACAGCGGTTAAGGGTCTGTCTTCGGCTCAGGGTGTGATCCCGGTGTTATGGGATCGAGCCCCACATCAGGCTCCTCCGCTATGAGCCTGCTTCTTCCTCTCCCACTCCCCCTGCTTGTGTTCCCTCTCTCGCTGGCTGTCTCTATCTCTGTCGAATAAATAAATAAAATCTTAAAAAAAAAATTGAAGTATGAGGAGCACAAAGTAATCACCGCTCAATGTCAATTCTGAAATCCTTCCAGGCAAATATTGACAAAACTCCCCCCTGCCCCAATTCATGTTTGGATAATGCTGCTTGATTATTTCCTGGTTCTACTCCTTGGGAATGATTTTTCTGTCCAGTGTTCTTCTCAGATCTTACTACCACTGTCTTGTCTCTTGGTTCAGGATATTATTCATTCACTCATTTATTTTTGAGAGAGAGTGAGACCTGTGCTCTCAAAAACAGGGGGGATCTTAAGCAGGCTCTACTCCCAGAGTGGAGCCTGATGTGGGGCTCCATCTCACAACTCTGAGATCATGACGTGAACCAAAACCGAGTCAGACGCTTAACCAACTGAGCCACCCCATCACCCTCTGGATATCCTTCTTTTTCCATCACATCTTATTTCTGAAGAAAAGGCCTGAGCTTGCAGCTGAGAGGTAGCTTCATCAACTTGATTCCTATGCACCTGAAGTAGAGAATACAGAGTAACTTTTGCAATGTGAATAGTGTTAGTCAATTTTAGTTCAATTTTGCTGATCTGTCAGTATAACCCACTATAAAACTTTGTGGGCTTTCCATATATCTAATTATTCTCCACTTCATGTTGCAAAAGTCACACACCAAATTGCTTCTTAGTTTCACTCTCTAGATTTAATCACTGTTACTTTGAGATCAGACTTCTATGGGACAGCGTTCCTAAGTTTCTTTAAAGCCCTTTTTATCTAGCCTAAAAAGGTCTATTAAGCATGGTCATAATTCTTCCAGAAGTCTTAACAGTAAGGATCCCATTGCTTTACTCTGATTTGGTCTTTGTCTCCAAGCTTCATCTTACTCTGAGAATCTGTTACTGGCAAAGACACTAGAGATAAGAAATAGTTTTGTTTTCCAACCAAGAAAGTCCTCTACACTCTCTCTAAATTCTGTGTGTTAACTGGCCAATTTTTCTTTAGTTCATCTCCTTCTTTATGTTACATATCATCTGCAGCTAAGAGCAACTAGATGACAATTTGTTGGCCTGGAAATCAACTTGATCACATCCAAATGTACATTAGGAACTGCTCCTATCTTCCAAATTTCCACAGGCCACAATTGTAGCAAATGTTTTGCTCCTGCATAACAAGGGTTATGATTGTTTTCAACTTCTACCTACCATCTTGCGGCAAAATCAGTACAACATAATTTTGTTATGGCATCACTGTGGTTCTAGATATCAGCTTCTGTAACAGTTAGATATTGCTTCATAACAAAGCAACTCAAAACTCAGTGACTTAAAACAACAACCATGTATTACTTCTACAAGTCTAAGGGTGGCTGGGCATTTCTGCCAATTTAGTCTAGGCTCAGCTGAACTCCCGTAATCACTGGTGCATCTATAGTCAGCTGGTGGGTCTGCTGGAAACTGGCTGCATGAGGAAAAACCTACCTGAGATAACTCAGGTCTACTTTTACTCCTTGTGTCTTTCATATTCTTTGAAAGGTGAAAGGCTAGCTTGGGTTTCTCAGGAGGGCACCTAGATTATAAAGAGAGAGTGAAAATATGCAAGAGGACTGGGCTCAGAACTCACTTATGCTGTATTCTAAGGTCCAAAGTAAATCAGGAAGCCAATCCATATACAAGAGATGGTGAGGAGGACAGAGGGGTCAAAGAGTCTGGGAAGATGGCAGAGTAGGAAGCACCAGGAATCTGTCTCCCCATCTAGACAGTAATTGCATTGGCAGAATCTGTCTGATATGATTATTTTGGAACTCTGTAGTCTGCTGAAGACTTGCAATTTGAAGGGGAAGTCTTGAAGGATAAATTGAGATTAATTTTGGTGAATTTCAGCTCCTAGCGCAATAGCAGCTACCCATTCCCCACCCCAACCACATGGCAGGCAGCTCTGCATGTGTTCCTGGAGCATCTTGCACACAGCTTGTGGGAGCTAGGGTGGGAAATCTGAAAAAAGGAAATTACAAAAACAATTCCATTTATAAGAGCATCAAAAAGAATAAAATACTTAGGAATTAACTTGACCAAGGAGGTAAAAGACTTACACAATGAAAACTACAACACATTGTGGGGGGATATTGAAGATAACATAGATAAATGGAAACACATCCCAGATTCAAGGATTGAAAGATTTAATACTGTTAAAATGTCAATAATACCCAAAGCAATCTACACATTCAGTGCAATCCCTATCAAAATCCCAATGATGGGGTGCCTGGGTGGCACAGTTGGTTACACATCTGACTCTTGTTTCAGCTCAGGTCATGATCTCAGGGTCATGAGATTAAGCCCCATGTCGGGCTCTGTGCTCAGCACGGAGTCTGCATGAGATTCTTTCTCCCTCTCCCTCTGCCCCTCCCATTAATACTCTCTCTCTCTAAAATAAATAAATAAATATTTTTTATAAATCCCAATGATGTGTTTTCATTAAATAGAAAAACCCATTCTAAAATTCATACGGAATCTCAAGGAGTCTTGAATGCATAAAACATTCTTGAAGAAGGACAACAAAATAAGAGGGCCTACCTGATTTCAAAACTTACTGCAAAGCTACAGTAATCAATATAGTGTAGTATTGGCATAAAGAAAGACATATAGACAAATAGAGTAGAAATAAAGCTTTGCATATATGATCAAATGATTTTGACAAGGGTGCCAAGACCATTCAATGGGACTAGCACAGCCTTTTCAACAAATGGTGCTGAGAAAATTATATACCAATGTCCAAAAGAATAAAGTTGGACCCTTATCTACTAACACCATATACAAGAATTAACTCAAAATGAATCAAGGACCTAAATGTAAGACCTAAAACTCTTAGAAAAAGACAGAGGACAGAAGGTTTATGACACTGGATTTAGCAATGATTCCTTGGATATGACTCCAAAGGCACAGGTAAAGGCAAAGTGGACTTACTGGGAAAAAAAAATGTACATCAAAAAACACTATCCACAGAGTAAAAAGACAACCCACAGAATGAGAGAAAATATTTGCAAATCATATATCTGATAAGAGATTAATATCCAGAATAGAGAACTCCTAAAACTCAACAACGAAAAAAAAATGATTTAAAAATGGGCAAAGGACTTCAATAGACATTTATCCAAAGAAGATATATGAATGGGCAATAAGCACATAAAAAGATGTTTAACATTGTTAATCATTAGAGAAATGCAAACAATCAAAACTACAATGCTTTACCATCTCATACCTATTAGGATAGCTATTATCAAAAAAAAAAAACAACAACAACAACAACAATATTCATTGATGAGGATATAGAGAAACCGGAACCCTTGAGCACTGTTGGTAGAAAAGAAAAATGATACAGCTGCTATGGAAAATAGTATGGTGGCTCCTCAAAAAATTAAAAATGGAATTAGTATGTGACCCAGCAATCCCATTCCTGGGTATATTGCACAAAAGAATTGAAAGCAAGGTCTTGAAGAGACAACTGTACAACCAAGTTTATAGCAGCATTATTCACAGTAGGTAAAACCTGAAAGCAATCCAAGTGTCCATCAACAGATGAATAGATGAAAAAAATGTGGTGTATACATACAACAGAATACTATTCAGCCTTTAAAAAGGACATTCTGCAATATGCTACAACATGGATGAATCTTGAGGGCATTATGGTAACTGAAAGAAGTAAAAAAAAAAAACTGAATGATTCCATTTATTGAGGTACTTAAGAGTAATCAAAAATAATAAAGACAGAAAATATAATGGTTGTTTCCAGGGCTACAGGGAGGGGAGAATGGGGAGTTATTATTATTTTTTTTAGCATGGGAAGTTATTGTTTGTAGGTATAGAGTTTGTTTTACAAGAGGTAAAGAGTTATGGGATGGATGTGGCAATGGCTGCACAACAATCTGGATGTTTTCATCTCACTTAACTGTACCCTTAAAATGGTATAAAATTTACCATTTTTATGTTAAATATTTTACATTATATATTTTACGTTATAGATTTACATTATATTTTGCATTATATATTTAATACAATAAGAAAAAGAGAAAAAAAAGAAATGGGGGAAGATCCACCTGTTGTTAGAGCAGGTTGTTGTTTGAAGAACCTGAAAAGTCACATTGCAAAGGATATGGGTACAAGACAGGGAAGGGATTTGGTGTTGCTCTGCAATCTTTCTGTTAGTCATGGAGCACCTGAAGGCGTTACGGAGAAAAGCCACAGCATCCCTCCTAGCCTAAGGACACAGAACTTGGAAAATCTCCGGCTCCTACTCCCATCCCAGTCCTCTGCTTACATAATGGGGACCAGGGAGGTGCAGAAACAGGTGGGAGTTTATGAAGCACTATGTCAGCAATGATTGAGAACAACAATATAGATTCAGAGTTCTAAAAGTGACCCCAATTTTGGAGTTTTGTTTTAAGCAATGTATTTTGTTCATATTTCTTTAACTGTGGGATGTAGTTACTGAGGCAAAAAGAATACTCCCACTCCACATCCTATTATTATAATATTATTATATCAATTGATCTGGTTGGGTAGATAGAGTTGCAATTTCACTTCAATTATCAGACCGACTTTTGGTCCAGAACTCAGGGGCACACAGTCTGGAGTCCAAACTAAACCTGAGTCTCTTGATTCCTAGTTGTGGTTCTATAATTCCTCTACTCAGTTTGGGAAGAGGAACTAGCAGACTTCTCTGAAAGCTACATTTGCATAGCACTTAATGTAAGTTTGAAAAGACCTCAACATCCACTCAAAAAAATGAGTGGAGTCAATGGCACGCCCTCCCACCAAGCAAATACTTGGTAATTAATCCCTAGTGCTCTTTCCACCATACATCCTTGCCTCTTATAGTGAGTAGTACTGTGTCCTCCAAAAAGCTATGCCAGTGTCCTAATTCTTGGTACCTGTGAAAGTGACCTTATTTGGAAGTGGGATCTTTATGGTTGTAATCAAGTTCAGATGAGGTCATACTGGATAAGAGGGGGCACTGATCCGAAAATGGATGGCCTTAGAAGAGGGAACTTTGGACCTGGAGACAGACAGTGAAGAACACCACGTGACAAGAGATGCAGAGATCGAAGTGCATCTACAAGCCTCAGAATGCCAAGGGTTGCTGCAACCACCAGAAGGTGCAGAAGGTTGCTGCACCTAGTGCAATCCACTAGGAAGAGACCAGAAAGGATCATCCTCTAGAGCCTTCAGAGAGAGCACAGTAACGTGATTGCAAACACCCACCCTCCAGAACTACGAGACAATAAATTTGTTGTTTTAAGTCACTGAGTTTGTGGTAATTTGTTACAGCAGCCTGAGGATACACCTTTCAACTTCTTCCAATTTTTTAAAAGCGTCTTCCACAATACATACCCGAGTGCCTGGTATAATCTAATGAAGAGAAAAAGAATCACAGACAAATCGGCATTCATATTTCTTAGAACGAGGAAGAGAGGAGTCAGAAGGAACAAAGAGCTTTAGATTTAGAATATTGCTGTTTTTCCTCTCCAATTCTCACCAGGTCAGCCCCCTACCTAAAACAGCCAAATGAAGCTAATCTCTAAGCTTCCAGTACAATTTTATTTGACCTTTACTTAAAGACCACCACTATCAGGCAACTGACTGTGTTCCATCCCCTTGGGCTGATGCAGAAGGCAGGTTTCACAGTGTTCGTTTCATTGTTCTGCTTGGGAATCTAAACCTGTTTATCCCAGAAGAAACCAACCTGAAAGTGCCAAGTGAGGCAATAACAAAACATATTTCATACATTTAAGAAAAAATATGCAGAGAAGAAAAATGAAGAGAATAGAACAGTCTGTTTATCTGAAAACTCTGTTTTTTCATGCTAAGTACTATGTTTATAGAGCCAATTCATCATGTCCACCATAAGTGGAAGTGAAGCATGTTTCTTCCACACATTGTTTGACATGGAAAGTGAGTATTTTATTGGCATTGGGTAATTTAAACTCACATAGTGGTGTCTGGAGTATATTAGCAGCATACCATGTAAAGATTAGATTGTTTGGCAATTTGTGTACCAGAGAAAAACAGTCCACAATAATTCAGGAAAAAGGCAAGGGCAAAAAGTGTGAAGCAGTTGCTTTATGTCAGGTAAATATAGCTGTTCTTAAGATAATACTGATAAAACCTAAGAAACCTGGTACCCAGTTTGCTAAAAAACTAATTTAATGGCACAGTTAAAGACAGTGACATGGAAATACTGACCCAACCATATATACAGAACAGATAACCTCCTCAAGCAAGCTGTTCAATTCATTCTTCCTATTTTTGTTTCCATCAGTCCTATAACAAACAGGAGATGAAGGCATAAACACACACACACACACAAACACACACACACATTTATTGATATAAAAAACATGGTGCTTTGTGGTTAAAAGTATTAGCTCTGGAGTTAGACTACCTTGATTTGAATCCCAGGTTTAACATTTACTGCCAAGCAAACTGTGTAAAATAGAGAACTGTGTGTAAAATAGAGATTATAGTTATATCTCATACATACTATTGTGATGAGCATTAAAGAGGATAATGCGAGCAAAATGCAATCTGAGGCACAGAATAAGTGGCAATTATGGTCAGATATCATCACCATCATCATCACTGCTGTAATATACATGCATATATTTGGTTAATAATGTATGTCTGTACAACTAGTAGCATCCCTAGGTTTGTATGTAAACTTAGGGGACTATGAGCTTAAGATAGGACCGGAATTTGGGGAAATTATATTAATTTTTTCTTTAAAAATATGGTCCTGACAACACCAAATGCAGGCGAGGGTACAGAGCAACAGGAGAGAAATTTCATTCTCTGCTAGTGGGAATGCAAAAAAAGTACAGCCATTTTGGAAGAGTTTGGAGATTTCTTACAAAATTAAGCATACTCTTACTATAGGATCCGGCAATTGCACTCCTTGGTATTTTCCAAAGGAGCTGAAAATTTGTGTTCACACAGAAACCTAAACCTGGATGTTTCTGGCAGCTTTATTCACTGTTGTCAAAACTTGGAAGCAACCAAGGTGTCCTCCAGTAGGTGAATGGAAAAATAAACTGGTAATCCAGACAATGGAGTATTATTTAGAGCTAAAAAGAAATGAACTATCAAGATATGAAAAACATGGAGGAAATACAAATGCACACTAAGTGAAAGAAGCCAATTTGAAAAGGCCACAAACTGCATGATTGCAACTATCTGACATTCTGGAAAAGGCAAAACTAAGGAGACAGTGGTTGCCTTTGTGGGATAAGGATAAACAGGTGGAGCACGGAGAACCTTTAAGGGAGTAAAACTACTCTGTATGTCATTGTAATGGTCAATGCATGTCATTATACACTTGTCCAAACTCAGAGAATGTACAGCACCAAGAGTGAGCTGTAATAAACTATGGACTTTGGGTAATTACAAAGTGTCAGTGTAAATTCATCAATTATAACAAATGCACCACTCTAGTGTGGAATGTCAGTAATGGGGGAGACTCTAATGTTTGGGGGCAGGGAGCATATGGGAAATATCTGGGCCTTCTCTTCAATTTTCCTAAAAACCTAACACTGCCTAAATTATGAGGTCTTAAAAAATATATATTTTAAAATCAACTCAGGAAAATGTCTCAGAGCCCAAACTTACTCAAATGGCCAGTTAATTAATAGAGAAGGTCTGCTAAATATTGACAAATCTTGTCAGCTAGTCAACCTGGATAAATCAGCATTATCTCATCTACCCATTTATGGCCCATTTGATTCATGCTATGAAGGATGGGATACTATGATTAAAGATAAAAAGTAACTAAAGCCAAAGGTATTGAGGGGGAATAAGAAATAGGTCAATTTGTCTGGCTCAGCAAGTAGTGATTTAAACACTAGATCTAAGACAAATCCCAGCTTCTACTCTCTGACCTGCAGTAGGAATACTGGATTTCTCTGAGCCTCGATGTTGGGCTGGTTGATTTTCATTTCAACTGTAAGCAAATGTTATGCAATATGGAGCAATTGTATGTTAAAGCACTTTCAAAGATTTATCAAGACTAGAAAAATAATAATGGAATTATCAAACTTATTGTCATAAATCACCTTAATATGAACTTAAAAAATAAATACCACTAGGATAGGAATGCCAGTCTAAAGAAGCTGAATTCTCCACTCTAGCCCATGGGAAGCCAGTGAAGACATTTTAAGAAGTGAGATGATCAAAATGGTGTCTCGTGGGTTACTCTTTCAGCTATTATGTGGCCTTATTTTTATTGAGTCATGTTTTTCTTCTTGATAGGCAGATGAGATCACAAATAAAGCTCTTTAGAAATGTTTTTGCTGCTCAGAATCTTCTATGACATCGGCCAGAGCAACCTTTTTCACGACACATCTCCAAAGGCAAGAGAAATAAAAGATAAAATGAACTTATGGGACTTTATCAGGATAAAGAGCTTCTGCACAGCCAAGGAAACAGTCAAAAAAACTAAGAGACAGCCCACGGAATGGGAGAATATATTTGCAAAGGACACCACAGATAAAGGACTGGTATCCAAGATCTACAAAGAACTTCTCAAACTCAATACACGAGAAACAAATAAACAAATCATAAAATGGGCAGAAGATATGAACAGACACTTTTCCAATGAAGACATACAAATGGCTAACAGACACATGAAAAAATGTTCAAAATCATTAGCCATCAGGGAAATTCAAATCAAAACCACACTGAGATACCACCTTACGCCAGTTAGAATGGCAAAGATAGACAAGGCAAGAAACAACAATTGTTGGAGAGGATGTGGAGAAAGGGGATCCCTCCTACATTGTTGGTGGGAATGCAAGTTGGTACAGCCACTCTGGAAAACAGTGTGGAGGTCCCTTAAAAAGTTAAAAATTGAACTACCCTATGACCCAGCCATTGCACTACTGGGTGTTTACCCCAAAGATACAGACGTAGTAAAGAGAAGGGCCATATGCACCCCAATGTTCATAGCTGCATTGTCCACAATAGCCAAATCATGGAAGGAGCCGAGATGCCCTTCAACAGATGACTGGATTAAGAAGCTGTGGTCCATATATACAATGGAATATTACTCAGCTATCAGAAAGAACGAATTCTCAACATTTGCTGCAACATGGACGGCACTGGAGGAGATAATGCTAAGTGAAATAAGTCAAGCAGAGAAAGACAATTATCATATGATTTCTCTCATCTATGGAACATAAGAACTAGGATGATCGGTAGGGGAAGAAAGGGATAAAGAAAAGGGGGGTAATCAGAAGGGGGAATGAAACATGAGAGACTATGGACTATGAGAAACAAACTGAAGACTTCAGAGGGGAGGGGGTGGGGGAATGGGATAGACTGGTGATGGGTAGTAAGGAGGGCACGTATTGCATGGTGCACTGGGTGTTATACGCAACTAATGAAGCATCAAACTTTACATCGGAATCTGGGGATGTACTGTATGGTGATTAACATAATAAAATAAAATAAAATAAAAATTTTAAAAAAAAAAGAATTTACTATAAAAAATATACCTTAAAAAACAATTTGTGACATTTATAAACATGATTCTCTAGCTAACAATCACCCTAACAGCACTACATGTGAAGACACAAAACGATGGATTTAAAAGCCTACCAGAAATGCATTTTTTTCATGTAATAGTGTTTGACTCTCTTTTTAAAGAAATATTATACCTTTTCTACTGACATAAGTGCACTGCATTTGCCTTCTACCATAACTTCTGTGTAGTAGATCATATTATTGTTCAAAATACAGTTGATCCCCTTGGACAGCCACATGTAGGAGAATGAAACTGGATCATTTTCTTACACCATACACCAAAATAGACTCCAAATGGATAAAAGACCTAAATGTGAGACAGGAATCCATTAAAATGCTAGAGAAGAACACAGGCAATAACCTCTTCGACCTCAGCCACAGCAACTTCTTGCTAGACACGTCTCCAAAGGCAATGGAAACAAAAGTAAAAATGAACTATTGGGACTTCATCAAGATAAAAAGCTTCTGCACAGCAAAGGAAACAGTCAACAATAGTAAAGGCAACCCATGGAATGGGAGAAGATAATTGCAAATGACATATCAGATAAAGGACTAGTATCCAAGATCTATAAAGAACTTATCAAACTCAACACCCAAAAAACAAATAATCCAGTCGAGAAATGGGCAGAAGACATGAACAGATATTTCTCCAAAGTCGACATACAATGGCCAACAGACACATGAAAAAATGCTCAACATCACTCCACATCAGGGAAATACAAATCAAAACCACAATGAGATACCACCTCACACCAGTCAGAATGGCTAAAATTAACAAGGCAGGAAACAACAAACGTTGGTGAGGTTGAGGAGAAATGGGACCCCTCTTACACTGTTGGTAGGAATACAAGCTGGTACAGCCACTCTAGAAATCAGTATGGAGGTTCTTCAAGAAGCTAAAAATAGAGCTATCCTATGACCCAGCAATCGCACTACTGGGTATTTACCCCAAATATACAAATATAGTGATCTGAAGGGGCACCTGCACTCCAATGTTCACAACAGCAATGTCCACAATAGCCAAACGATGGAAAGAGCCGAGATGTCCATCAACAGATGAATGAATAAAGAAGATGTGGCAGATATATACAATGGAATATTACTCAGCCACCAGAAAGGTTGAAATCTTACCATTTACATTGACATGGATGGAACTGGAGGGTATCACACTAAGCGAAATAGGTCAGAGAAAGTCACTTATCATATGGTTTCACTCATATGAGGAGTATAAGAAACATCACAGAGGATAATAGGGGAAGGGAGGGAAAAACTGAATGGGAAGAAATCAGAGAGGGAGAGAAACCATTAAAGACTCTTAACTATGGGAAAGAAATTGAGGGTTGCTGGAGGGGAGGTGGGTAGGGGGATGGGGCAGCTGGGTGACGGGCATTAAGCAGGGCACATGATGTGATAAGTACTAGGTGTTATTAAAAAAAATAAAATTGACCCTTGAACAATGTAGGGGTGAGGGACAAAGACCCCCTCCCCCACACAGTCAAAAATCTGCATATAACTTTCCACTCCCCCAAAACTGAACTATTAATAGCATACTACTGACTAGAAGCCTTATGAATAATACAAAAAGTTGATTACCACATATTTTCTATGTCAAATTTATTATATACTGTATTCTTAGAATAAAGTAAGCTAGAGGAAAGACAATGTTAAATCATAAGGAAAAGAAAATACATTTGCAGTATTGTCTCATGGGGGAAAACATCTGTGTATAAATAGGCCTGTACAGTTCAAATGCATGTTGTTTAAGGGTCAACTGTATTTCCTATCTCTTCATCAGAGTTGATTGGAGATTGCTATTAAGTTTGTCTCTGTGATCTTCTCTGACCGGTAAAATGTGAATGGAAGTGACAAATGTCACTTCCAAATATAAGCCATAAAAGACTTCACATAGTTCTACCACCTTCTCTTTTCTGACTGCCAAGAGAAAATGAAATAAACCCATATTCCTTGGGGCGCCTGGGTGGCACAGCGGTTAAGCGTCTGCCTTCGGCTCAGGGCGTGATCCCGGCGTTACGGGATCTAGCCCCACATCAGGCTCCTCTGCTATGAGCCTGCTTCTTCCTCTCCCACTCCCCCTGCTTGTGTTCCCTCTCTCCGCTAGCTGTCTCTATCTCTGTCAAATAAATAAATAAAATCTTTAAAAAAAAAAAAAAGAAATAAACCCATATTCCTTAAAAAAAAAAAAAAAGTTCTGAAACTATGGAAACAGGTAATCACCAGAATTCTTTAAATCTATCTGACTAATCAATGACAGTTCCATAGCCATAACAATAATCACAACTTCTTAGGAATACCAGCCCATCAGTGACAGCATTTTGCTTCTAAAACTCATCTAGTAGGGACTGGACTTTCAAAAGAAACATTCTCTGAATGTCAATTAGTCAACAGTCTCACTGTGGTATCCATGCTTCTACAGCTGATGTCAGCACACTCCCATCTTGAAAGTTGGTCAATCCCCAAATTCCACCATTCCCAAAAGCTCTAAGAGATCAGTTCCCTGCTTTGCTTGAAGAGCATATGCCTGACCCACATAGTTTTCCCTCACTTAAATAAACAAATACAATGTTAAGGTTTTTGTTTCAGATATTGAGAGATGCTCTTGTCCTTTGACACGTGAAATTTTTAAAAATGACCAGAAAGGGGCTACTCTGTCAGTCTGAGTCCCCCAGTGAAGAGAATGTGGAGCAGAGCCATGGTTGATCCATAATGGACATATTACATAAGTGAGAACTGTTATTTGTGTAAGCCAAGTATTTGTAAAGGTACTTTGTAAACACAAAGTAAGTCAGACTAAGCTGAATTATACAACCTATGAACATAAGCTATGGCCATAGGAAATTATACAAGGAAAGCAAATAGTTATAATTTAATTGCCCACTCCCCATAAAAGATGAGTTTCCTCTTATGTAATCAGACTTCTCTTCCCTCATTTACTATAGTCATAGTTTCCACATTTCAGTGCAATATTTTAAAAGTTTCATTTATTTCATTAGAAAATTATTTTTCTATAAGATAAATGATTTTAAAAGATTCCTCCTGTGCAAAAAGACTTTGCCAAAACAATAACAACATCAGCAAAAAATATAAAGCAAAGTAAAAATATGGCAACAAAAGAAATAATGTACTTCATTATATTTTAACCAGCCATAAATTTTCAATTCTTAGCAATTTCTCCCACAGGACTCTGTATTCAATTTTAAAATGAAAACACATGAGGTAATTCCATTTGTCTCTAAAATATGTTAAACTTTACTAGAACATATCTATTACAAGGAAATAATATGCTGTATTTGTATCTCATTTGATATACTATTATTTTCAAATTTTATTATTTGGCGTATGTCACAGAATTCATTTTGAAGGACAGAAGAATTCAGTTATCATGGAAACCCACTGAGTCATTTAACAAACATACGATGAAAACATATTATATGTAAAGTAAGCTGTAAATGCCATTAGTGTTTGAAAATAAATACGACACAGAACTAACCCTCAGATTTAAAAGTAGAAAATGTATCATGTATAATCAATAAAATGTAAGATTGAGGAATGGCATCAGAGAGATATAGATAAAAAGATACGCAAGATCTGAAAAATTAGAAATCACAACTGAGGAAAATCAGAGAAGGATCGTGGAGCAGGTGCATGTAAAGTGGGTTTTGGGGGCACCTGGGTGGCTCAGTCAGTTTGTGTCTGCCTTCGGCTCAGGTCATGATCTCTAGGTCCCGGTTGTGAGCCCCGAGTAGGGCTCCCTGCTCAACGGAAGGAGTCTTTTTCTTCCTCTCCCTCCCCTTGCTCATGTTTTCTCTTACTCACTCTCTCTCTCAAATAAATAAAATCTTCAAAAAAATAAGAATAAAAATAAAAAAATAAACTGGGTCTTGAAGTACAAGTAGATAATACACACGAGCCTGGCTCTAATCCACAAAAGCGAGGCAGAATCCCTGTGTCTTCAATGTTACCCTGATCTAGCAAGGCAGGGCTCTTCTTCCAACAATGTGACTCATTTTTTTCCTCATATGTATTATCAATACCCTCTAAGATTTGGCAAAAAGGAATGAGGGAGCTATGTGTTAGGATCTGCTCTTGAGTTTTTCCCACTTACTTAGGCAGCATAATTTACCTGAACTACTTCTTCTATCAAATCTGAAGTGGAGTAGAGATTTCAAAGCATACAGGTCATTGGAAATTAATTCAAGGTCTATACATTTCACTGAATTGTTGGCCTATGAAGGCCCACATTGTCAATACCTAGAGTGAGAATTTTTTTCAAAGCAGACGACTTTTCTATATTTTATTTCTTCTACATGGGCCAGCGCTTTAACCAAAAGCACTGAACCCCAGTCAGGGATTAATAGTGGTGAAAACTGTTAGTTAACTAGATTTGGTGGAGCAGCCAACTGATAAGGCTTGATTACAGGCCTCATAATTCACTGGGAAAAATTCATTAGTCAACATTTTCCCTGACACTCCCTTCCTAGTAATAGTCAAAGCACCCTTCTACAGGCCTTTCCTACAATTGCTTTTCTCACTCAAAAAATTCTGGGATGAACAGATTAAAAGAAAAGCAAATCCTTCACCCCATATTTCACCTACAAAAGTGGGCAGCAACATGATTTGGGGAAATTTCTTGAAGTAGTGATGAAATTTATACCAGAACAAAAGCCACTGGGCCTATTATTTATTTTGCAAAGCAAAGTAAGACCATTTAAAAAAAAACTCATATTCAATTTTATTAAGCAATATTAAAAAGCAATAGAGCTTCCAGGACACACAGGAATATAGTGCATATATCATTTATATGCAGTTGTGCATAAATCATTCCTTTTTCTTTTTTCAGATGAAGAGAATCAGAACTTCATGGCACTTTCAGAAAATACCCACTTAACTCTCAAGAATAACCCTATAAAAAAAGGCTTATCAAATTCCCCAGAATAAAAATCAGGCCTCAATAGGAAGACTTTACCATTATACAGACATTCTTCAACCCTCTGACTTAGTGGAGTTAATATCACTGCCATCGTTATTACTTAAAATAAATGGAATAATGACCACTTCCTAGGAAAAACAGTAAATTAACTGGCAGAGCCCATGAACATAAATAAATCTAAAGTCTCAATGCTTAAAAAAAATTTTTTTTTAAGTTCTCTGGATAAAAAACTCATTATAACCATCAGCCACTTTGTAAGAAGAGAAAAAAGCAGCCTCTCAGCTTCCCACATCAACTTTACTAATGGGCCAAACTAGAAGAAAAATACTGGGCAATGATTCAAAAGACCTTGGCCCCAGACGTAGATATACTAAATACAACAATTTACTAGTCGACATGTTGTTAGTTTCTGCTCTGTTAGTTCAGTTTCTTCACCTGAAAATGGGAATCAAATCTCATCCTAGAAGTGTTCAGCATCAAATTCAAGAATATATGCAGAAGCATTCTCTGTAAATTCTAAAATGTAAGGGGCCCCTATTACCACACTTTTATAAAGTCTGTGTGACCTTGAATTCTTGGATACTGGTTCCTCAGTTGACCCCATGGATATTTACTTCTAGACCATCTTGGCATTGACTTTCTGGCATTGCTGGATATGTCCCTACCCTCTCTTTTTCTCATTCTTCCCTGGTATAAAACTGAGTTGATCACCAGTCACAAATATCTGTGAAACACATAAATGTTTCAAAAGTTCTCTGAGAGAGCACAAAGCAGACTGCAAATTCAAATTTCCAGTAAGACTGTCATGACACTAAAGTATTACCACATCTCTCTGGAATTTGTAGGGCTTTTCTATCCTTAGGACACAAGCAGAATAAACTGGGTGAGGGTTTGGGTCTTAGAGAGCCATTCCAGATAGACATCTATGAGCATAGACTGGGGCTAAAGCTGGCTACAGAGACTCTGAATTCCATTATGAGACTGTCGGATGAGGCCATTTTTCCTACATCATAATGAATAAATTATCTCAGGCTTCTGGACTGTTTTGAAATTAGACATATGACACTTTAACTTGGGGTAAGCAATTACTGAAAAACTGACAATGTGTGCCAATAGAAAAAGTTCAGAATATTCCCTTCTTCAGCCAGATACATTTAACTGTGTGGGAAGAAGAACTAATCTATGTTTCAATTAGTTCCTGGTGACTCCAGCAAGCTTCAATGGATTAATCAAATTCTGGCTTTTGGGGGGAAGGATTTACTTAAAATCAAATTGATCTGTTGTTCTCATATTATCACTGGTAAATCTATATTTACTCTGCTTTAGGGCTTCTGAAGAGTAATAAATTGTCACCACTCCTGCAGTCTGCCTGAGTCTCAAGTCACACTTGAAATGAGTTTAATATTTAGAGCCCCTTTCAAAAGTACTGTTGCTTGCAGACACTCAGCCATAAACTTTCCAACAACAACAACAAAAAGCGCCATGGTAGAGGCAAGATTTCATGAAGGCAGAGTCAGATTATAAATCTTTTTCTTGACTTTCGGTTATAAGAAAGACAGTTTTACTGAACAAAAGCATGTGTACTGTACGTGCGCATGCCTGTTTGAGTGTGTGCACGTGTGTGTACGCGCGTGTGTGTACGTATGTGGTAATGATGTGGGGAAGCCATCTAATAGCTTTCTGAAGTAACACTTCCAACCACTCTCATTCTTACTTAGTGGAACATTCTTCCCAGGCTCTGCCTTTCCTTTCCTTGCCTTTGATGGGACACTGACAATAGCCTCCCTGCTCAGAATACACTCTGTAGGTGTTGCATGGAAAAGCATGCACATCACTCAGACTCCTTATCATCTCTAGGGACTGTTTGTTCTTTGTCCCTTAACGGATAAAGGCTCTGATAAAACTTCAAGGCTCTGATGCTTAAATACAGATTTCTTCATTGAAAGAACAACAGCGTGGCTCTTCCTGCCAAGAGTTGGACGGCTAATTTGACACATCAAATGAGTCTTCTGGACTGTGAAGGGTTAACTCAGTCTGCCAGCCAACCCAGGGGAAAGGAGCTGACTCCCAGATGCCATCGCTAGCAAAATTACTCCTGGAGCTTAGCATCTGGATGTTTCACCTGCCAGGCATGCCCCAGTAGGTCTTTTTCATCACTGGGCCAGATTAAAAGAGATGATGAGCAGAAGCAGTTCCACACCACCAGTGACAAAAAGGAAAAAGGAGAAGACATCCGCCACTGAGAAGGAGCCTCTGACTGCCTCCAGGTACTAATGTCCCGCAAACAGTGTATGGGAGTGTTGTGCCCCGGCCAGACACTACCTGAGCTGTCTGGCTACTGGACAAAGGCTCAGGAACATCAGAAGCCACAGGGTAGTGCAGACTGAACAAGTCCAAGAAACCTTCAGGGAGCCACCTGTGAAGTTTTCACCTGAGCAGACAGGATTTTTAAGTATATTCTTTGGTTTCAGGCTTCTGGTAACATT
>NC_048224.1:95853763-96131279 GCF_002007445.2 Ailuropoda melanoleuca
AAAGGCTCTGATAAAACTTCAAGGCTCTGATGCTTAAATACAGATTTCTTCATTGAAAGAACAACAGCGTGGCTCTTCCTGCCAAGAGTTGGACGGCTAATTTGACACATCAAATGAGTCTTCTGGACTGTGAAGGGTTAACTCAGTCTGCCAGCCAACCCAGGGGAAAGGAGCTGACTCCCAGATGCCATCGCTAGCAAAATTACTCCTGGAGCTTAGCATCTGGATGTTTCACCTGCCAGGCATGCCCCAGTAGGTCTTTTTCATCACTGGGCCAGATTAAAAGAGATGATGAGCAGAAGCAGTTCCACACCACCAGTGACAAAAAGGAAAAAGAAGAAGACATCTGCCACTGAGAAGGAGCCTCCGGACTGCCTCCAGGTACTAATGTCCCGCAAACAGTGTATGGGAGTGTTGTGCCCCGGCCAGACACTACCTGAGCTGTCTGGCTACTGGACAAAGGCTCAGGAACATCAGAAGCCACAGGGTAGTGCAGACTGAACAAGTCCAAGAAACCTTCAGGGAGCCACCTGTGAAGTTTTCACCTGAGCAGACAGGATTTTTAAGTATATTCTTTGGTTTCAGGCTTCTGGTAACATTTTTCAGCAACTCCTCTCCGCCCCCCCTCCGCCTTTTTTCCCCTCCCTTGTTTGTTTTGCACTTAACAAGAAATCAAACTTTCCCAAAACCATGTGTCCTCTTGATCTTCTTGTTTCAAGAAATTTTTTAAATTCCAAACTTCTCTGGTCTTAACAGGTGTTTTCTATCTCTAAAAAATCTAGTATTTTTAACATGCTGNCTCTTGATCTTCTTGTTTCAAGAAATTTTTTAAATTCCAAACTTCTCTGGTCTTAACAGGTGTTTTCTATCTTTAAAAAATCTAGTATTTTTAACATGCTGTTTTATTTTTTTTAATGTTTTTTTATTATATTATGTTAGTCACCATACAGTACATCCCTGGTTTCTGATGTAAAGTTCGATGATTCATTAGTTGCGTATAACACCCAATGCACCATGCTATACGTGCCCTCCTTACTACCCATCACCAGTCTATCCCATTCCCCCACCCCCCTCCCCTCTGAAGCCCTCAGTTTGTTTCTCATAGTACATAATTAACATGCTGTTTTAAACATTCGAAGTACAATTACAGCATCCAGGAATTGGCCAGCGCTGGAAAAACAGTGCGTTCCATCCATCTAGACAAACTTGATGGGAGAGAAGAGGGCTGAAAAAGCATGAAGGAGGGCCAATAGGACAGACCTGATTTGCAGGGCAAGAACCTCAAAGAAATAATGAGGTCCCAGGAGAGGTGGAGCTCTGATGTAGGGAATTGAATCCTTTTCCAAAGCTTTCATAAGATGTATTTTTCTTTCTACTGCCAGATAAAGGTCTGTGTGGCATAGAAGGGGAGAAACAAGGTAAGGAGTGGAGGAAGCATTTGATGAAAAATGGAGGGGAATGGTTCAGGGCTTTGCTTAGGTTTCAGGTAAGGTTTCCTTCAAAAGTTCCATGAGCAATTTAAACAGTAAAAGTGTCTGAGAATTAAAGAATAAGCCAGGATGGAGACATGCATTTTAAGGAGTCATTATGGGGAACAATATTTTTTCCATTTAGCAGACACAGCTAAATTAGATCTCTGAATATGAAGCCATATTTTCTAAGTTTATGAGTTAATTTTTACAAATGGAATATCCAAACTATAACGTAAACTTCTTGAATTTGTGTGTGTCCTCTGAAAAAAGAATAGCTGGCAAGCCAAATCTCAAGTTTTAGGTTCATGTCCTCCTAGCAAGATAAAATAATTATTTCTAAATGTGAATATCAACATGCTTATGGCTGGTTGAATCTAAGCATGTTTAGTTGACTCTTTTACAGAGGTGACTTTTAAAAAAAAACCGACATACTCTATAAGGAAATGAAACCTTCCTCAAATTTTTCCCTCCTGCTCATTACTGTATGTGATTCTCTTATCATTTTGGAAACTATGTATCCCAGTTCCCCTAGGACAGTTATTCTTCTTATCCTAGTGAAATTATTTACAGCACCAACATTTTATTCTCATAAATGCCCTGGTCTGGAGGATAATTATGCTGTCTTCCTACTTAGAAAGGGCTGCAACATTCTGATGTATATAAGTTGAGGCCACAGGGTCAGGACACCAGGGGCTGGCTAGAACAGCAATCCTAGGGTGAGGTATGGACCCCGGCATAAGGCCCAGGAGAGAGAGCCCAAACTGAACACAACTGGAACCAGCAAGCCAGTGTCCCATGGCTCCTACTGTATCACTTCTCGTTTATAAAGTCTGGTAAATGTTGAGTCCCCTCAACTAAGCTATGCAGAATTAAATGATCCGTGCTCACTCTGGGGCCTGAACATAAAGAGGGGAAAAAAAAAAAAAAACAGAGACAAAACCCAAAGTGAGAGCTGAGACAACAACAGACTCCAGTGGGAAATCACCAGGGAGGAAGGGATCTAGAGTTAGACTATAACGTCCTACAGCTCTTCCACTGTGAACACGCTTCCTTAACTGCTGGCCTTATAGAACATCTGGCATTTGTTTTATTAAAGAAATGGGTAATTTTTCTCCCTTTGTACCAAAAAGGAAACCACATGCTCAAGAAAGAAAGAATGTTTGGGCATTTTATAAAAGATACTTTTCTCCCTGATTACAGTCAAGAATTCCTAGATTTTTTAAACTGCAGTAAAGTAAGGAAACAAAAATGTACTGTAAAAGAAACTTTCCATTTAACACTAATGAGATAAGCAATAAGTATAATAAGTATAAAATAGTACAATAAGCATACACTAATTTAAATAATGAAAGTCACAGTAAATGATAAGAAATAAACAAGAATAATTTTAGGGCATTAACATTACTTATATACATACAGTTATGAAAATCTCAATTTACATATTTATTCCTGGTATAGAATTTATCTGAAAAGTGAGGGGAAATAAGTTCATTCTAGTCATTTAAAAGCGGCTGACAAGCCATGAATGCACTCACTCAGTGAACAAGCATGCAGAATACCTACCATGCACAATGCACTCTTCTTCAAATGGTGATCAAACAAATAACATGAGGGATTTTAAACCTCATAGAAAATATAAAACATACATGTGTTCAGAAACAACTAACATTGCAATATTAGAGCATACAAAGTTTTCTCATTTTATCTGATCTTTCAGACAGAGTAGTTTACAGGTGAACAAAACCAAATTCAGAAAGGTTGAGTCATTTAAGATCAGACATTAAGTAAAGAGTTGAGGTTCAAATCCATAGTTCCTAACTAAGGTTTCTTGGGCAATAGTTCTACTTCTTATAGGGTCAGCTACACACAGGAAAATATGTGATACAAGATTTCAATATGGCAGGAGGAAGAAGAATAAATGAAACAAGGATTCTAGTCACAGGCCATGTTAAATTAGACAAAGTTCTTGAGTTTCTATTTCCCCCTTTGTGAAACAAATGAAATAGTCGTAATACTTCATGACTTATCTTTCTCATAGTACCCCACAATAAAGTACTCTTGAAAACTCAAAAAGTGATGCAAAGTTTTATTCCCATTAGAAACTAGAAATAATAATTCCAACAGTAACCATAACTAAACAAGGCATTTTTTTTGAAGAAAAATGCTAGGTTGGGGACAGGAGGGATATGGGAGATGTCTGTACTACCAAGGTCCTCAGAGTCAGTAAAACTTTGCAATATTTCTCAGCTGTTTGATTAACTGCCACTTGCCCTAGTCCCTTGAGTACCCAGCCCCATACTTGGGATCTCCTAAATCTCTCCATGTCAGAAATAAAGGATCAACACTGGCAAGCTTCAGTGCTAAGACCAGTACCAACCAGGCTCACTAGCACTTGACCTCTGTCCCTGTCTCGGAGACATTTCTAAGCAATGAAGGGAAGACTCCAGCTACATGTCTGCAGCTTGCTTTCTGATGTAGCCAGAGTGATGTTGCCAACATCCCCCTACATTCCTGTGATAAATGCCCACTTGAAAATGGTACCACTCTTTGTACCCACTGCAAGATAATAAAATTCCCAGAAATATAAAAATTATGGCTGGGATGGAATATTTATCAAAATGTGATGCCTGACTTCCAATGACACTAATGCAGCTGTAGAGAAGGTCTAACCTTGGGAGATCTGGGAGCGGTGGGCAGGTTGTAGATTATTTACTGTCTTTGGGAAAGGAAGAATTAAAGAGTGCTTCAATTACTCAAGAATTTATTCCCCAACTCACAGCAATGTAATGCAGCTGGACCAGGAATAGAGCCCTTCAAAGCCAGCTGAACCATATTACAGAAAGGACATCTGAACACCAGGAATTTGAGATATTCAACACCAACAACACTTGCTCCAGCTTAAAATCTGAGATAGCTCAACAGCTGTTAAACGGACAGCGAGGATAACCCAAGAGAACCCACCAGCACTGCTTGCAGGTAAATGTCATAGCAGGACATACTCTGCTCATTCAGGGAAAGAAAACAACAAACCCAAACAAAAATAAGCATGGCACTTGTGAAAGTTGTCTGCGCTTTAAAAAGGGAGAGGATGTCAGCAGTAAAAATACAAAAGAAAAATGCAAAAGAAAAACATACTTTTGAGAAAAGATCTATTATGGGAAGTGGTAAAATAGATTTTTTTTTTTTGTAGGAACCTGATTTTTATTACCAATGAAATGGAGGAAACACGGACTCTATGAGATACTATGTCAACATTTAGATATAAAGGGAACTGACTGGATTAGGGGACTCGATTTTTTTTTTTTTTTGAGACTAATGATATAAAATTGCAATAAAGTAAATCATTCGATATAACTTTATGAATAGTAAGGCAATCTCAGGATAAAAAGGTGAGCAAGATATTTGAAGAAATACAGAAAATTAAATTAGTCCAACAGGCAACAAACTTAAGCACTTCAAAAATGCAGAAGGTGTTAGTTGGAAAACTGGCCGGCACACGGAGGGCAAGAGACAGAAGAGAGAGGCAGGTCCTTCCAGACTGATAGCTAGCGAATCTGAGAAGGAAGGGAATTTACTCCTGATGCTTGTCTAGAGCAGCGGGAAGACACGCGTAGACGTCCACACCTGCCAGTCACAGTCTTAAAAGCTTAAACAAAGACTTTTAGCGGGGTCCAGAAGGCAGCGTGCACATCCAGGAAACGGGGAGAGAAAGTAAAGAGACTCCCGATTGTCCGAATAGGGCGCTTATTGCCCAGATTGAGCTCTGATTGCCCGGATTGAACTCTGATTGCCCGTATTGGGCTCTGATTGCCCGGATTGGACTCTGATTACCCGATCGAGCTCTGATTGCCCGGATTGGGCCCTGAATGCACGGATTCACCCGTGGGGTTTCCTGGCAATCATGTCCTCTCGGTGACCTCTACTGTTAGACGAAAAAGAAAAGAAAAATTATGTTTAAAGATCATTAAAACAGAAGACAGAAAAAGGATTTAGAAATGAGAGTTGATTTCCTGGAAAATAAAAAACACAACAAATATGACAGTAAGTAACAAACGATAAAAGAGTAAAGCTTTCCTAATAGAGTTCTTATGTTTTACCAATACATTAAAACATTCCTAAGGTTTCCTAAGGTACGGAAGGGAACGTAGGAAATATCTCAAGAAAGGCCCGAGGTCTTACCTTTCCGGATCACATTCTGGTGAAGTGAATTTCAAGAAAAAGGGAGCAAATCATGCATCCCTGAGGCTGGGGGCAGAACACGCAGATATTAACCTCTCGGAAGAAAATCTGCGAAGCTGGCTTCTCTACAGCGTTAAAAGCCATTAAAAGATAGGTAAAAAAAACAAACGCTTAAAGATGTTTTGGGAAAGAAAAGGTTTACCATGAAAACCCTGTGCTCCGATGTTATCATTCAAGTGTAAAGACAAGAGAAATTATTCGTAGTAATGCACAGGCTCACAAAGGCTATCTTCCAAAGCTCTTCGTGAAAATGTTAACTGTTCAAAAGATCAGTCAAAAAGAGAGCCAAGAAGTGAATTTCTGGTATGAAAGGATGCACAGAAAGCACTGAAGACACATATATAATAATAGTTATAAAACAAAAATAAAATATGAGCAATGATTCAGAAAGAATAGCTTCTTAATTCTAATATATAATAATTTAATAATAGCTATTTAGCCAGAAACCCCAAATCATATGAAAAAAAACTAAAAGATGGAGTGAATTTCATAGTGTAGCAGAGAAGCAACAGCTTCTGGTTCATTCATGACATTGATAATCAGCAAAATACATGTTCAAATATGCTATTTTTAAATTTTAATAGTAACCTGTAAAATACTGCTTTCAGTGTGGGGGAGGGGGAGTTTTTCCAAATTGTTAAGCAAAAAAAAAAAAAAAATGTAAATGAACACATTTCATATGACAGAAAAAGCAAAGAATAGTCTTTAAAAAGGCAAAACATACAAACAACAAAATACAAAAATAGAAATCTCCAAACAATATGACAAAATGATATCAAACATAACATTTATAATAATAACACCGCTGCTAAAAGATAACCCTTAGACTTGGCTACAAAACAAAAGCTAGACTCCCTAATGCAAAATAACAAAGAAAAGTTAAAAGAAAATATTTGGACAAAATGCAGCAATTAAACCAAAGGAAAAAGAAATTGCCAAATTATATTAATAACAGAAAAATAGTCAACAAAAATGAAATATGCAATGTCTTATTTTTGTATGAAGATACAATCTATAATAATGATACTGAAGTCAAGCGACTATACTTTATAATATAAAATACAGGAAGCAAAAACTGTTAAAAATACAATAAGAAATAACAGAAATAACAGGAGGTACAGATTTTAATACAACATTCATAGGCTTTAATAAGTAAATAAGATTTAAAATGATACAAAATCTTAAATAGTTAATAATATTTAACATATTTATATTGAATTCTATACAGAAAACAGAAATAATGCACCTTTTTCCTCAAGTGTCCATGAAACTTTTACAAAAGCAGTTCATGTGAGACCATTAAAAAAAGTACAGGGGTGCCTGGGTGGCTCAGTTGGTCAAGCATCTGACTTCAGCTCAGGTCATGATCTCAGGATCCTGGGATCAAGCCCAGCATTGGGCTCCCTGCTCAACAGGGAGTCTGTTTGTCCCCCTGCTCCTGTGCACTCACTCTTTCTCCCTCTCTCTCTCTCTCTCAAATAAATAAAATATTTTTTAAATATAAATAAAAATCCAAAAATTCTGTGGTATATGTTGTTTGAAACCAATTCAAAAACAATAATAGTGACAACCCTACAAATTAATATCAAAGTGTTAAACAAAAAATTTCAAGAGTTTGAAAAATGTATTAACCTCATAAATAACTTACGTTAAAAAATAAAAATAATGATTACAGAAAAATTAAAGTAGTACTAATGATAAAAATGCATACCAAACACCTGGGAAATGGCCAAAGTTACTCGAAGGAACTATTCTTAATCTAAAATGCTTTTATTATTTAAAAAAAAAAAAGCAGGGGCACCTGGGTGGCGCAGTCGTTAGGCGTCTGCCTTCGGCTCAGGGCATGATCCTGGCGTTCTGGGATGGAGCCCCACATCAGGCTCCTCTGCTAGGAGTCTGCTTCTTCCTCTCCCACTCCCCCTGCTTGTGTTCCCTCTCTCACTGGCTGTCTCTATCTCTGTCAAATAAATAAATAAATAAAATCTTTTAAAAATAAATAAATAAATAAAAGCAGAATAATTATGGATTCAGTAAAGTTGCAAAGATAGTAAAAAGAGGTNTAAACAAAAAATTTCAAGAGTTTGAAAAATGTATTAACCTCATAAATAACTTACGTTAAAAAATAAAAATAATGATTACAGAAAAATTAAAGTAGTACTAATGATAAAAATGCATACCAAACACCTGGGAAGTGGCCAAAGTTACTCGAAGGAACTATTCTTAATCTAAAATGCTTTTATTATTTAAAAAAAAAAGCAGGGGCACCTGGGTGACGCAGTCGTTAGGCGTCTGCCTTCGGCTCAGGGCGTGATCCCGGCGTTCTGGGATGGAGCCCCACATCAGGCTCCTCTGCTAGGAGTCTGCTTCTTCCTCTCCCACTCCCCCTGCTTGTGTTCCCTCTCTCACTGGCTGTCTCTATCTCTGTCAAATAAATAAATAAATAAAATCTTTTAAAAATAAATAAATAAATAAAAGCAGAATAATTATGGATTCAGTAAAGTTGCAAAGATAGTAAAAAGAGGTCCCACAGACATTTCACCCAGTTTTCCTCAATGGTCATGTTGTCCGTAGTTATAGCACATGAAAACCAGGAAATTACATGGAGGCAATGAGTATGTATAGTTGTTACACTATCACATGTGTAGATTTGTGTAACTGCTACAACATGAAGATACAGAATTATTCCATTACTGTAATGATCTCCCTCCTTCTACCTCTTTATAGTCACACCCATTCTCCTTTCTTCCACCATCCCTCGCCCCTGACAAACACTAATCTGTTTTCCATCTCTATAATGTGGCTATTCTGAGAATGTTATAAAATCATACAGTAGGTTGGCTTTTTTCACTCAGCATAATTATCTCAAGATCCATCCAAGCTGTTACATGTATCAATAGTCTATTCCTTTTTGTTGCTGGTGCTATTTCATGTATGGATGTACCAAAGTTTGTTTAGCCATCTACCTATTGAAGAACATTTCAATTGTTTCCTCTTTTTTTTTTTTTGCTATTATGAATAAATATGAACATTTGTGTACCAAAAAAAGGAGAAATGTTAACTAAATCTTTACACAAATTGGAAAGAAGTATAACAAAGCAATTTCAAGAAGAGCAGAAGAAACTAATTCTTTGTTAAAGGTACAAATTAACAATTTAAGATAAAAATTAAAAAGTAGAATTACTTAATCTAAGGAGTTCTTTGAAAATAAATCACTCAAAATAACTGTTCTCAAAAAAACCATTTAAAATAAATCCTAACACACAAATTTAAAATGAGGAAGCAATATACAGGAGAGTACAGAGGTGTTTAAAAATAATACCACGTATTGGCCTACGTAAAGCTTTGAAAATATCCACATATTATACATTTTTTCATAGGAAATGTAGTTAATTAAATTGACCCAGAAGAGGTAGATAACACGGGAAGAACTAAAAGTTAGGAAATTACTCAGCAAAAATGTTCCAAATTAAAACAAGATATCATACTGTATCAATCCTTCTGTATAAAATAAAAATACATGATTAGCTTTCCAGCTTGTTTTATATATTTTTTCTTAATCTTAATACCTAAATATAAAAATAGGCAAAATAGGAATTCAGGCTGACTTCACATATACATATTTGAAAATTTTAAGTAAAATCTTACAAAACTATTACAACATTATATTTTTAAAAATCTTTCACCATGACTCCAAGACTTCTTTTCATCATACAGTAAGAGCCTATTTTATATTAAGAAGTTTGTTAAGGGGGCGCCTGGGTGGCTCAGTCCTTAAGTGTCTGCCTTCGGCTCAGGGCGTGATCCCAGGGTCCTGGGATCAAACCCCACATAGAGCCTCGCATCGGGCTCCCTGCTCCGCTGGGAGCCTGCTTCTTCCTCTCCCACTCCACCTGCTTGTGTTCCCTCTCTCNCCACATAGAGCCTCGCATCGGGCTCCCTGCTCCACTGGGAGCCTGCTTCTTCCTCTCCCACTCCACCTGCTTGTGTTCCCTCTCTCACTGGCTGTCTCTCTCTCTCTGTCAAATAAATAAATAAAATCTTTAAAAAAAAAAAAAGACGTTTGTTAAGATGTCAAATAATAATTGAAAAGAGAAAAGTTTCATCAGTACATACTAAAAGGAATTTGCTAAAATTCTACATATATCCCAACATAATAACAAAGAAAATCTCCAAAAGATCACAGCAAGAATTTCAGAGGTCTCTCATAAATTTGCTATATTGTATCGCTATATATACAGCGGCATTGTGAATGGAGACCCAACTGACAGCTCCAGCTCCTCCATCAACTGAGTTTACCTGATTCAAACCAGAATCTTCATCTATATCCATGTAAAAGCCTGTCCTTTGGAAAGCTTACTGGGTAACACTGTGCTCTGCTGCCGAGATTCTTCCTTCAAGGAAGAATCTGTTGCTAGGAGTACTACCAGCAGACAGCCTTTGGCTCTCAGCCTCTAGGGATTATCTCAAATGCTGAGAACTGCCTCACCCAAGGTCACACATTTTCTGAGGTGGCCCACATGCAACACAGGGGTAGAAGATGCTGGCCATCCTAACCCAGCTAAGAACAACACTGAAGGATTGCTCTTGCTCTGGAACTCCTTTGGAATCGCCACCATTAGGACTGTATTGAAGCTCAACCTCTTTGCCCAATCCTGCTTCTTCCCCTTTCCATTTCCGTGTTCATCCACAAGGTGTTCCTTAATAAACATCCCCAGCCAAAGTCTATCTCAGAGTCTGCTTCCTAAGGAATCCAACCTATAACATTATGACATACTAATGTTAGCTTATTCAGTACCTAGCCCCAATATTTGCGCCAGGCATTGCCTCTTAGGGCAGGGACTTAAAAAAGTGTCAGGCACACGGATGGCCCTTCATTGTCACCTCAGGGCTAGAGATACATCTGTGCTTTACTTCTGATAGAAGAAACTGAGCCTGATTCTCATCTGCAAGACGTAGAAATCTAAAGGATTTCTAAGCCCTTTCTGATTCTAAAAATGCTATATGATGAGATATTCAAATGTATATATTCGATTTAAGTCTCTAATATCCATACATTTATTTAAATAATTTTCTAAATGACATAATAATATAATCAC
The DNA here is from genome assembly GCF_002007445.2 of Ailuropoda melanoleuca. NCBI lineage: Eukaryota > Metazoa > Chordata > Mammalia > Carnivora > Ursidae > Ailuropoda > Ailuropoda melanoleuca. The sequence goes on from NC_048224.1 coordinate 95,864,571, forward strand.
TCAGTAAAAATAAATTGTTGGATTGTTTGAGGTTAAAGCTAGAATAGTTACTTAGGGAGCCAAAATTAGGAGAGGTAATGAACATTATCTTTACTCATTTACCAACTTTTTTATTCATCAACTACTTGAGCAATTACTATGTGCCAAGTATTGTGCTATGTTCTAAAATTAGTAAAATGTGGACCCTGCCCTTGAGAAGCTCACAATTTAGTGGAAAAAAATGATACCTAAAATAATGTAGCAATAATCCACTAAGATAAAGTCAGCAATAAAATGCAGTAAGTTCTGTTGGACCATAGAGGAATGCTCTTAACTCCACCTGAGGAGCACAGGAATGGCTCCCTAGAGGGATTCACAGTCTCTGGAGTAGAAAATGAAAGCTGTCCAGAAAGAGGAGGCAATGTACATAACGGCACAATCTCAACAACCAATATGGTGTTTGGAGAGCATGGGACATGGCCAGGGCAGTCAGAAAGGGTTAGCATATCAGTTTGAGGATCCCATGGAGCAGTGTTGCCTGTGCTTCCTAGAGCTACCCTGCACACCTCTCATGTGCTCAAGATGATGATTCCCTGGATGCAGGTTGTGGCCCACAAATCTGCAAGCCAAGTTGATTGGACTGATTTGCAGATGAGGTCTGCAAATTATACTTTAAGAAACACTGGAGGTGCCAGTACATTCGAGTATGCCAGGGACAATCTCATTTTTCACCTATTATCCCAGCATAATTAGCAATGATTTGACCATTCACTCTCAGAAGGGGGCTTGTTTGGATGATAAATTATTGCTCTCATTCCAGTCACACGTGGTATCGTGAAGGTGCCCCAGGGACCACAGAGAAGGGTACACGGTAAAACATGGTTTAAGGAGGGGAGTCTCTGGCCCTTTGCCTGATACAATTGGATCAATGTTATTCACCGGACTTCTGCTAGAGACTTCTGAAGTACAAGTTCTGATACAAACACAAATAAAAATGGAAATTCATTGAACACTTTTAAATATGCAATGACACGCTCAAATGGATAGATGACCTTGATATAGAGAGATGGATTATAGATCATCTTGATACCTGTATAGACTATGAAGTAGAATTGGGTGATCCAAGTAGGAAATGGTTCAGCTGTCCAATGGAGTGATGGAGGCCCTAAATAAAATAATGAGATAATGGAAAATATTTGAGAAATTTCAAAACTGGCATGATTTGTGAATTAATTTTCAGGAGTGAGAAATGTGAAAGATGTGGGTGAGTTATGGACAACTCCCATGTGAACATAGTACACGGAAGAAGAGACCCCAGAATACATCGCGTGAATGCTCTATTATTTAACAGCTTAGGAAAATCTCCTCCAAAGGGCAAAGAGGATTTAGTGAGAAAGGCCAAATCTCTTGCCTACATATACAATAATGACAGCATTTATTCCACTTATAAAAATGTCCTGTTACATTAAACTTTACTAAGCATTTTTAGATAGTCAGACTGTACCCCAAAAAATAAAATTATAATGCTGAGATTCAAAATCATAATGAAATAAAAATCTACTAGTGTTGTATATAACTGTGTAATCATAATTCTAAACTGGGATGAATTCAGGATTTGGGGAACTGAAGATTATAAAATTTTGAGGGTTGTCTTTTAAAAAAGAATACTAAACAAAGTATAAAAATAAATTTTTACTCAGGAAAAGAAAAATATATAAATCATGTTTTAAAAATATGATAATATCACAAAGAAAACCCAGCAAATACAAGATATTTATTAGTTACCTGCCCAATATCTCCCTATAATACTTTTCCTATAATTGATTATATCTTCTTCAATCATCTCTTAGTAAGATATGATTTTATATGATTTCTTATAGTAGGATTTCTCAAGCTTTGCAATCTTTGCATTATTGACATTGTGAACCAGGTAATTCTTCGTCGGGAGCAGGTGGAAGAAAAAGAGGAGACAGGCTGCCCTACGAATTGCAGGAATCTTTGCAGCATCTCTGACCTCTACCCACTAGATGCCAGTAGCATACCCCCAGTTGTGATCATCAAAAATGTCTCCAGACATGTCAAATATCCCCTGTAAGGACAAGTATCACACCCAGTTGAAAAATCACTGTTCTGTAGAAAGAAGGGAAAGATAGTGCCTTAGTCAACTCGTATAACAAAATACTGCCATAACAAAATACTTCAGACTGGGCAGCTTAAACAACAGAAATTTTCTCACAGTTCTGGAGGCTAGAAAACCCAAAATTGAGGTTCTGATGGGGTTTGGTTTCTGGCGAGAGCCCTTTGGCTTGCAGATAGCTGCCTTCTCACTGTGTCCTTACATGGCAGGGTGGCAGGAAGGGAAAGTAGAGAGAAAGCAAGCTCTGAGATATCTCCTCTTAGGAGAACACAACTCCTACCAACCCATTCTTATAGCTTCATTTTTATCTTTATTAACTTACTGGAGGCCCTTCTCCAAACACAGTCATATTGAGGGTTAGGGCTTCAACATATGAAGTTTGGGGACAACTCAATTTAATAGAAAGTAGATAATAATTAAGTCTTTTCTCTAGTATCATTGGGCAAAGAAAAAAATAGTATTTTGGGAAAGTTTCTGTAAGCTTCACAACTCCATTGGTAATATGTGAATTTTCCAATTGTTATCAAATTTGAGAAAATACCAAGTTTCTTTCATAAATAGCCTATAAAATGTTAGGACAGCTCAAGTTTTCTGGAACAATGATTAATCTTACATACTTCCTGAATTAATGATGCTTGTTTATCAGTTCATCACAGATGTCCTCATTGTCGTGGTATATTATGAGTTTTGTATTTCTGTTGTCAATGTCACATCAGCAAGAAATTAGTCAAAAATATGCACACGTCTAATTTGGGCAAAGCTATTTCAGACAGGGAAAAGAGCATAAGCAAAGGTTTGCCCTATCAATGACAGAGTCTGTTTGGGTAGAGTGTGGCATACAGGTAGGCCAGTAGTGGATGAGAACATTGGGGAAAAAATGCCCTGGAGTCAGGAGGGGAGGTGGGAAATATTGTCAAGTGATGACAAGTGACTAAAAATAGATGACCACGATGTAAAGTTTGGGTTGAAGAATCAAAGATTGGTTGATAGACCACAAGGCATATAGAAGACAATATAGTGTGGTGTGAAGATCATTAGCATCAGAGTCAATAGCCAAACTTCAGTTTAAACAAAGATCTGACATGCACTCATCTGTGAAATCTTTCACTGTGTGTCAGTTCATGTCCTCTGAGGCAGACACCAGGTTGGGAATTAGATATACAAGACATTTGTTGAGGGAGAATGCCCATGGAAGATATGAAAGAGAAAGAATGGAAGATAGAACCTTCCAAATGTAATGAGGATCCAATAGGAAAAGAGAGGAGGAAGGAGAATTGGGTAGAGGACAGTATGGCTGCAGTACAGCTCTGAGAAAGTTGGTGCTCCAGGGCAAAGACTGCCCATTCCGTAATGGGCAGGAATGGTCTGGCTCCAGAACTCCAAACACACAGAGTCACTGGCTCCGAAGCAGCCTGGGGAGAGCGTGGTCTTGGTGTTATGCTGAAGGTGCAGAGGCTGGAGGAGGTATGCCAACATGTTCTCTTGAAGGGACATCTGAACTCTGTACCTTCAAGGGGGCCCACAAGCCATGGCTTACTCATAGAAGTAACTGCTATTCACATAAACCCTAACAAAATGTATCTCACTCACATTCTCCCTAGTCAGATCAAAAATGTGTCCCAGCCCACTGGCAATGCCACCAGGCATGAGTGGAAATAAGACAGATTGGAAGGTGAAGTGAAAAGACACAATGGTTATCATCGGTTGCAGTTAAAATATCTTACTTCTGCAAATTTACAAAGTCATATCACCGAAGCCCCTGCCAGAGCATCAGAAGGGGCCCATGCAAATGAAGACCTGGAAACTTAAGGTTCTTTAGCTTCACATAAACCTACTTCTGTTCCTAGAGGTGGTAGCGATTTTTTTTATTGGACATACACTAGCATTGAGACCCAGCCCCGCTTCTAAATCCCCAAAGCTCACAGATAACTAAAACTAGCAGAGAATGAGTACATCTGGAAAAACAGAAGAGCTATCCCCCTTCCAGAATACAAAATCACCAAGTTCAGTTGAACCAGGGAGCTTTCATTTTTCACCTTGGGCCAGAGGTCAGAATCTAAGGGTTCAGTTGAAGGGTAAAGGGCAGGTGCCTATGGAGTGAGGAAGTTCGAGGTGGGGACAGTTCTCAATATGATGTACATGAGAGCTCCAGATAAAGGAAGTCCACATAGGACAATGTAAAATTAAAATAAAAACAAAGACAAAAACAAAAACAGATCAAAAGTGGGATCCAAACCAGGTAAAGGGGCTGCTGGGATCTTAAAGAGTGACCCAGAGCTGTAGTCAACAGTTAGGGCTAGCCTCTAGATTTAGGGGCTAGGGTAGAAGAGAGAAGAGAACACCAGGAAGCCAGACCTCCTTGCCAGCAGACTGACTTTATCCGTGCATCGTGAGGGTGGGCAAACTACATTGTGAATTCACTATGCCCAGGTGTCGCTGAGGAAGTAGCTGCTGAAACATTACCACGCGGTCCCCTTTGCCTTAGGAACTGAGCAAGGGAAGACAGGCCTTTATTACCCATACCTAGACAGAGCAGGGGAAGGAAGACAGGTAATGAATGGGGAATTACATCCATGCTGGGCATCCAAGCCTCAGAGCTCTAAACGTCCTAATCACCACCTCCAAGCTGTCAAGATACTAATAAAGGAAAGCCTAGCCAAGATGAGACCCTGAGAGACACAGAAAAAGAGTTACCAGGGGAGGATAAAAACGGCAACCTGTGCACGTGTGCACTTGCACATGCACTTTACTGGTACAGAATGAGATGCAAGCAAGTCGGAAAATAATCCTGGAGGAGAGATCAAAAGAAAAATCAAAATAACAAGAGAAATGGTAAAAAGAGACCTCAGGAGGGTCACAGACAAGTGGCCCTTTATAATTGCATCATTTATATAAAATCCAGGTGTAAGCAGCAAAACTGGCACATCTTTAAGTTTAAAAATCTCTTTCTTAAACAGAGTTAATTTGCGTCCCAGGTCTCTGGTTATTGGTCTCATGTTACCCCTAAAAAATAATTTAGAACCTATGAGTGGGCAGAAGGAATTAAGGATCCTCTCTAGCTATAAATTATTTATCACCTTATTCCACTTTCTCTTTTACCTTCATTGGGATGCTTCCAAATTGACAAAGAAACCTATTTACTGTTAATTGATTACCACTCTAAATTCATTGAGATTGCAGCAGTAACAAGCATCTCAAGTAATTCAGCAGAGATTAGCTGTATCACACCACAGAAGAGGAGGCGAGATGCAGCTACCGCAGGTTCTCCTCACTGACAGTGGACTTCCAATTTCAAGTGCACATGCTTCGGAACTCAATACAACTGTCTTAGTTTGTCTGAAAGACCGAGCTAAAGTACCGACCTTCATCTTTGCAGCACAAACAATGGTCAATCGGATTTAAGTCAGGACAAAAAAAATTACTGGTTCTACTACATGTTAAAACTTACTAAAAATAGATTAAAAATTCTTGATAACATATCTGTTAATAGCATTAGAAAAGGTTTTCATTTTTATTCAGTTCTAGCCCCCAAATATAATAAGCATTAAATTCTAAAGCAAATAAATGCAGCAAAATCTAGTGTTGCATGGGAATGAGAAAATATTCCACATGAAGAAAATGTGCTCTAAGGAGATGTATTTTATTTCACAATATTTTTCCAGAAATGACTTGCTCATATTATCCATTCAATACTAATATTTTGCTGTTGAAATTTGCTATTCCCCCAAATTGGGAGTATTTCTTATCAAAGCCATAGTTAATTGTAATAAAGCCAGAGGTCAGGGGGACAAGAACAATCAAACAAAAAACAGTTAAAATAATATACTTAAGAAGTTGGACCCAATCTACAAGAATGACAATTTATATACAAATATTAACATCAACTTATTCATTCAACAAATATAAATTGAATTTATTCCTGGATCAAGCCAAGCATGATTCTAATGGTAAGCAAATCTGAGCAAAAGCTCCTTCTCTCATGGACTACATATACAAAACAGGATGGAGGGTGTTGTGAGAAAAACAGTAAACAAATTTATACTGAATTAAGCGTGATCAATGCTTAACATTGGAGGAAATGGAGGAAAGAGAGTGGAAGTATGGGAATAGGGTTGCCCTCTCAGGCTGACTTCGCCTTAAGCGGGGCTTACTTTCACCACCCTGAGATCATGACCTGAGCTGAAACCAAGAGTTGGAAGCTCAACCAACTGAGCCACCCAGGCACCCCCAAGGTGATATTTTAGCAGAAATGTCAATAATTGTGTAAAGAAACTATTTGTCTATCTAGGAGAAGAGAATTCTATGCAGAAAGTTTACCAGGTAGAAAAGCCCTGAGATGGAAGTTTGTCAGCATGTTTGAGGAACTAAAAGGTGGTCAAGTATGCTGAGAGAAAAGTCTGCCATGATGTCAGACTTCAGATCAAGTGGGGTGTGGCCAACCACTGTCCAGACTTTGCCTCTTCCTTTGTGAATGGACCAATGTGGCCCAAAAGAAGGGAGAAGGTGGGAGGGAGGAGGAGGGAGAAGTATTTAGGAGGTTATGAGAGTAGCCCAGACAAAAGATGTTTTTGGGAGATGTCAGTGGATGATGCAACAGTTCAAAGACAGGACCGACATACTTCTGGGCGTCAATTTCCGTAGAGAAGGAGGAGTCAAGGATAGCTGAGGTTCATGTCCTAGAGTTGCAGTTTGTTGAGAAGGGAAGACTGTGGGGGAAGGTGGGCAGATTTGAGGCAAGGAAATTGAGTTCTATTTTGATCAAATCAAAACTGAGATGACAATTAGCTATCCAAGGGGAGATACGCGTGTATGTGTGTCTTTCACCAGTAATATTACTGACAAAAATCCCTGTTGCTGCTAGTAAGGATTGAACCATGGATTAAATTTTAAAAAAAAAAAAAAAAAAAAAAAAAAGGCCGAGGAGGAAATGCCTGAGGCATGAGAGAAACACTGAAAGACTATTGATCTTAAATAGTGAAACTGCCGAAATACCACCAGCTGAATGATCTCAGGGTGTCAAACAACTTTTTAGGGTCTCAGAAGTCTCTTCTCACTAGAATAAAGTATAACTAAAGTCCGTGAATGAATGACTCAGCCCTTCCAAATTCGAGGAGGAAATAAATCTTCCCACCATTCCCCTCAAATAGAGCCCTCGTGTCCACCCCAGGAAAAAAACAAAAAACAAAAAAACAAAAAAAAAACAATTATTTGTACATTACAAGTTTCCTCCTTTGGTAATTGGACTTGTGTTGGGGCCCATCTTTTGCAGAAGCCGAGCACTATAGAGGGAGAAATGTGCAAGCATCAGGCTTAGCAATCCTGGCTCTCCTGGCAGGTGCTTGGAAACCTTGCTCAGACTTCCCAAATTCTCCACAAGTGTCCTTATTTGTAAAAGAAAACAAGTAATACTGTTTTCACAAAGTTGTTGCAAAGATACAAAAATTAAAGAATATAATACCATGTAATACGGTATATAATGAAGTGGGATTTAGACTCTACCATATGATTTAGACTATACCATAATGTTTAGTTCCATCCTTTCTTTCTCCCATCTCCCACTCCATGACTCCGCAACTTGAGGGGAGCTGGACGAGAACCAAGCCCTTTAGTGTCAGGTTGATTAATCATGTAGCTGAATGAGTGAGAGCTCTCAATGATATGAATTAATTTACGCAGTGGGGAAGCCGAGAGAACTACGTTTTTAGGATCTACTATATGCAAGGTATTTTGTAAATGTTTCTCAAATTAATCTCCATAACAAACATACAAGGTAAATGTTTCCATCCTATTTTATAAATAAGGAATCGGAGGACCTGAAAGGTTAAGTAATTCAAGTAATTCACACAAGACCGAGCAACTGTAATTGTTTCTCAGCCATCCTTGATTCTGCAGCCTCTTTCACTCCCTTGATGCTGCTTCCCACCCTTGCTGGGTGCCTAGCGCTGTTTTGAAACATGATGGTGGGACCAGGTCTTCAGACTAAGAATAGCTTGTGAACATGACCTGTCTAGACTTGTGCCTGTCTGTGCCTCTCTCTTCTCTGAGTCCCACCTGCCACTGTGCTCTGTCTGTACTTCAGTTTTTATGATCAAAGCCCTTCTTTAAATCAATGTTATTCCTGATCAGTCATCTAAGCATGTCTGCAGCCAGCAGCCTGGTCTGCAAATCTAGCCAGCGATCTCCTTTGACTACTGTTATTCAACTTTGTAGAAACCTAGAAGTCATCTTTAAGTGTCCCCCCAAGTCACTGCTAACGTCCAATCCATCATCAAGTGCTATTATTTCTATATATAAAATATCTTTTGAATATTCCCACTTCTATTTCTATAATCATCATCCTACTTCCTGTCACCTGGATTTCTCCCCCTTTTCTCTCTTCCCCAATCCCAATCTATTCCCTACTTGGCAAAGTAAGATTTTTAAAGTAGAAACTAATAATGCACACCCCTTTCCTTTAAAATAAGTTCCTTACCTTCTCACTGCTCCTCCAATAACATCCTTACCATTTTCAGGAAAGTACACTTACCCACAAACTGGCATGACCTGGCTCTTGCTCTCACCTTTACCCTCCATGCATCAGCGGCATCCTTCCACTTTCAAGGGAAGCAAAGCTCCTTCCTGAGATGTCACGCTCCCTCCCCTCTTCCTCACCTGCCCTGCTACTTGTCATCCTTCCAGTTTCTGTGTACACATTACCTCTCCATCTCTGTACTCCTTTCCATTGCTTTGTAACAATTCCAGTTTACGACTGCATCTAGTTGACTGCCAAGAGAAAGAAGAGCTTTCCAGGCAGAGGTAAGAGTAGCTGCAAACAAGGGTTCTGATCAGAGGTGAGATAGAGCTATATATGCTTAAAAAATTGAAAAACAAAATTCTAAAAGCCAGTCTTTGTGTCTCCCTGCAAGACTGTGGTTGCACGGAGGGGGAGCCATTCTGCCTTATTCACCAAGTCTCCTAGCCTGAGAAAAACCGTGCCTGATACTTAAGAGTTACTGGGACACAAGCAGGACACAACTTACCACCTTTGAAATCAAGTATAACAGTCACGTTGGATGTTATTGATTAATATTTACTCAGTTTAATCTCTCTTTCTCAACAGCACAGAAAATATGTGGTGTTCTTTGCAGAAACTTGTATCTAACTACTTCACATACACCTGGTTTATTTGTAGTCACTGGTGCTTATCTGTGCATAATTTTGTTATGTTAGTTCAGACTTAACGTCCATTTAATGAATCTGTGACTCATTTTTTTCTCTCCACTGTGCCCCTCCCTAAGCTTTGTTTGCCACAGGCTGTGGGTTGATCTGAAATGTCATGTGGTCTCATCTTGACTGACATATCACTCACAAAAATAAGTATCTTGGCATTTCTTTGTCTGAGCTACTACCCAGACAAAGGTCTTACAAATATTTTACAAATATTTACTGATGGTGTGATAAAAAAAACAAGATCTAATAAGCCTTTTTCTTTAATGAAATTTATTTCAGAAGTCTGCATTTATTCAACCTAAAATTGTTATTTGTACAATATTTGCATTAATTTTCAAAAATCCCAGGTAAGGACTTACTATAAAGTGGTGAGTAGTTGGAGCACGTGGTGGCTCAGTCAGTTAAGTACCTGACTCTTGATTTTGGCTCAGGTCACGATCTCACGGTTGGGGGATCAAGTCCCACATTGGGCCCCACAAAGGGCTCCACGCTGAGCACAGAGTCTGCTTTAGACTCTCTCTCCCTCTCCCACTGCCCCTCATGATCTTGGCTGGTCTCACTTAGATTCTTCTATGCTTGACTAGACTCCAAATGCAGGTCAAATTCAGGTCTGTTCTATTTTTTTTCATCATTCTGAGGCAAGAACTACCTGGAGCAGGCCCCAGAAGCACAGGGGACTAAACCAAATGGCAACAAATGCAAACACATTTAAAGCTTTGGCTTACTTCCACGTTTCATTGGCCAAAGCAAGTCCAAAGCACAAGGCCAGGTTTAAAGTCATGTAAGCAAGGAATTACATTTCATCTAGTGGACTATGTGAGGTACTAAAATAATACATAGTAAAAGGTGTGGAAGTATAACCCTATAATATGAAGAAAGTGAAGACCTGGGAATAATAATACAATCTACCACAGCATTCATAATTAGTTCAAGGAGCAATCTTGGATTCAGTTACTTAAAAATGAGATAAAATGAATAGATTAGATCAACCCTGTTAAAACTTATTTACTAACAAAAATGCTTATTCTAAAACATGTGTTTACATACAAACTTAAAGATAAGCACATACAACAGTTTTGAGAATATTATTAAACAGAATATATCAAAAATAGAAGCAGGCAGCTCTAAAACTCCCATATCCAAAGAAAAATTGATGAACAAGAAGAGTCATTTTTAAAACTGTCATATCAACAGCCATTAGCTACTAAAATTTATCATAAGGTGTTAGTTTATAGGTCTCACCAGGAGAAAGATATTAAAGATCAATGAAATTCTATTTAACATGATGGGCTAGAAGAAAGTGTTCAAATTCATGAGTATAGAAGAGGCTAGGAAATATCTTGATGAAATTGTTCATATTGCAGTGTCTCTGAGAAAAGTAAGAAAGCTACAATTTATAAAAGATGATCAAAGATCTTGGGTAATATGTCTAAATGCTAGAAATGAAGTGAGAAAGAAAGAAACAAAAACACAGAATCACTCAATCTCTTAGGTCAAAGAAAGTAAGTACAAAAATTATAGCAACAAAAACCCCACAAAATATTAATGAATAATATAATTAAGTTACACTTCATGCCTGTTATAAAACTAAGAATAAACAAGTAGAGAAGTGAAAATATTTATCATTGCCATAGATGGACATCATTTCAAATACCCTGTGCATATCCTACCTGTGTAAGAATAAGGAAGAAGGAAGAAGGAAGAAGGAAGAAAGGAAGGGAGGGAGGAAGGGAGGAAGGAAAATAGGAAGGAAAGAAATAGAGCATAATTTTACAAAACTATAACCACATTAATGTTACTTTTAACAAACAAATATTAAATTTCCTTTGAGTTTACCAGAAGAAGAAAAAAATGCAACTAAAGGAAATGCTGAACAACTTTAATGTTTTCTTTACCACAGAGATATTAATATTTAAATATTAAGAAATTAGTTCTAAATTTTTAAGAGGTTGAAATCATGCTATTTAACAACATGTGTTAACTTTAAAAGTACATACAAATGTCCTGCTATGGAAGATGAAGAAATTAGTCAACTACTAATTCTTTCCACCTCCAGAGTAAAAATAATAATAAATCATATTCGATTATTATCATTGAATAACAATTATTCAATTATTTCAATAATAAATGTTATTCATCATGGTTTATAACATTTATATTTCCTACCACTTCTTCCACTGCCTTAAGCCAGACATAATGACCTTCTTATTATTCCTTATCCCTGCCAAGATCATCCCTGACTTGGATTTCTTTTACATTCTTTTCCCCCTTTCTGGCAAACTGTGGCCCCAAATATTTGCCAGGCTATTTTCTTTCTGTCAGTCAGGTCTCAGTTCAAATGTCACTGTCTCTGAGACCACAGATCCTCAGATACTTAACAGAGATCACCTCATTTTATTTTCTTTGAAGTATTTATCATAATCAGAAAATTTCTTTGTTGAACACTCTATATTCTGTCTTCCCACAGTATCATGTAAATTCCATGATCGCAGGAATGCTTTGTTTACCAATTCTATTCACTGTGCCACTTTTTTTTGAGAGAGAGAGAAAGAGAGAACAGGTGAGTGTGGGGGAGAGGGGAGGGAGAGAGAGAAACTTAAGCAGGCGTCATGCCCAGCAAAGAGCCCGAGGTGGGGCTCCATCTCATGACTCTGAGATCAGGACCTGAGCTGAAATCAAGAGTTGGACGCTTAACCGACTGAGCCACCCAGCCACCCCTCACTGTTACACTTTTGAGGAAATCTGCGCTTTTCTCCAGTTTGGAGAAGACTTGTGTCAGATGCCAGCAAACACTTGTCTCAAGCTAGGCATCAAGGATTTGAGAGTAATGCTTCATGTTTTACAGTTTGGGGTTGTTTCTCTATTCTCATTGCACTGTCGATGGTTTTTACAGAGTTTACCTCTATTTTTCTTTTTCTTGCAATTCCTTTTTCTTACTTTGATGCATTTTTAGAGAGGAAATTTAACTAAAATCCTTCCAAGCCAATATCATCACTTTGCATCTACATACACAGTAAATATTTTAATTTTCCTCTTCAATTTGCATAAGACTGATCTTAAAAGGAAGAGATGATGATGGAAGCTAAGCAATGTAAACCATCACTGCCACTGGGAGTTGCAGATGCCTTTGGGAATCTAATAAAGAAGATACACCCTTTCCCCCATAAAAAATGACTAGGCAGACTTTTATAGGCAGACTCATAAATGTAGTATCCTGAAAGCCTATTCATGGACTTCTTTGAGAAGCATGGACCACACATAAGGAACCCTGAATGAATGTGGATTTTAGGTCCAATTTCTCCACATTAACATTTTGAACCTCTCTCAGCATACACATAATAATTTTTTCAATAATCTGAATTAGCCAAAGCAAAACAAATTCTGCCACAACCCACCAGGAATTATCCATCTAATTATATCTATGACAATATGTTAATACTGATGAATGTTGAGAACAGTGCCTGGCACATATTGAACACTATATGTGTTTGACAAAGACATTAAATAAATCAAACTGTTTTGAAATAACCCTGATCCTCTTTGTAGCTGCTCAAGATATACCAATGTTACATGACCTAGTTACTAGTGAAACAAATTATATATCCTGGTAACTATTTTCCAAATGTATAATAGTATGAAAAAAAAGAGCATGAAGTAAGCTGACACAGAGATATGGGGGGATGTTATGGCTGTGATGTCAAGGATCGGGGAGAAACTCAATCAGCAACTACCTAGATTTTTCCAAACCCTTCTTAGGACCCTAAGAGTGTGGGAGCTTCTGCTTTTCCCTGTCCAGAGTTTCTTATTTCTTGGCTTTTCTTCCAAACCACCATGGTGATAGTAAGGACCAAGGAGGTCAGGTGGATATAAAATATTGACATGATAAGAATTGGTAGAGTATTAATGTATCAGCAGTACCTGCAAGCCCTCTTACGTATGTACTTTCATTAATATATCTACATAAAAGTAATATTCTGTCCATTAATTACATACCTTGTGTGATAAAAATCTCCCAAATTACTCCCAGACTCTCCCCAAGGTGGAGGTAATTCCGTGGCCCAGCCTCTTAAAAATCTTCATGTTTTGTTCCTAATTATAATGCCGTTAACATAAGATAAAGGTCCTCTTGCCAAGACAACCAGGAATGGGGTATCTTTCATCAGCTGGACAACTCTGATCAAGAACATAACTCCATCTGGTCAGTGTATTTCCTGTTAGTTACTGCCCTCCCATTTGGGTTGGAGCACTGCAAATCCTCCCACGGTTGAGCCCCTTCTCTCCTAGTCTGGTCCCTCATTCCTCACAGCCAAGATGACCTGTGTAGATTCATCTCTCTGACCCACAATTCTTCCTCAACATCTCCCCATTTTTTAAGAAATTTCTAAAATTGTATTTCCCCAGTAAAAAAAGAAAAAAGCCCATTGTTGAGTTTTACTTAAAATTGTTTGCTTCACTCTTTTCACCTTGTATTACTACCATTAGAATATAGGATGAGTTAAAAAAAATAATGATACTCTCCTTTATCATAATTCTCATATAAAACTACATAAAACTTGTCAAAACTTGACATTTCTTCTTAATCTACACAGTGACATTTCCCTAACCTAACACAATTCCTGGATACAGAAACACATCTTTTGACCACTGTGGCTATCCTTGTGCTTTTTCTTTGTTCTGTTGTTTTCTCCAGTCATATAAATCTTGAAGTTTCCTCCAAGATGGGCTAATGTAATGTATCCTCAGGGGTCAGCTCGGATGTTAACATATGGTCCTAACCTAAGGAGCCTTTTTTATATATCCCCATGTCGTGAAGCTTCTATGTCTGTTCCTGCCTATACTACCCTTCTGACTGTCAGTCATTCAGGATTACTGCATTAACATGCAATAGAGAAAGAAGTGGGATTTTTAACTGTCAAATGCCCTAGAACTAGAATGTGCCTTGGTTCAGTTCCCTCCTGAGTCCAGCTTTATATGATAATATTTGACCTCAACAATCTAGTATGTGTCCCCCATGTGACATTCTCCAAACACTGTCTACCTCTGTACCAGAGGCACTCCCACCATTGGTAGAACACAAAAATAATGCAAAAGAAGCCACCCACGTGTAGTTCTACAAGTCTGCAATGACCACACACCCCACACGCACCACTCACCGCATGGAAGTGCACTCTTTGTCTTCACTAAGACCCTACTCTAACATTGCAAAACAGTATAGCTAAGGCACCGCCTGAATTTTCATATGATACATCTTACTCTTTTTATTCCTTCAAGTGAACTGCTTGCTACCATATTTACTCAATTGTCACAGAAAATTAATGTGAGTATAAATGTATCCAACCATGAAAAATAAATGCCCAACAGCCAATGTAGATTATGTATTAAGATGTGGGTTATATCAAGGCAGGTTTTTTCTGTAGGGACTTCATCCCCACAAATCCTCAAGCATATATAGTGTTATACAACAGATTGCTCTGTCAGGGCTTCTGCCTCTGAATTCCAGGTGTGCTCGATTTTGCATCTGTTCCTTCACAAATGCATCAGACTCGAACGACAAACCATATGGCTTCCCTTACTGGACCTACTTTTGATCACAAATACGCACAAATTACCAGTGCAGAGGCTGTGCCACCTGCAAATGCCAAGAGTGAATGGTGTTGAGTTGGGTGCACAGACATAACTCAACATGAGTTTACAGCAGCCCTGAATGTACTGTCTGTTGCTTCTAGCTGACCCTGATCTATGGTATCTGGATAACAAATGTGCACATTTAGAATATTCTGTTCAGTTACAGCTCTGCGCTGGGAATCAAACAAGTTACAAATAGCCCCAAGTCCAAATACAGTAGTGACACACAGTAATGGTGTCATTATCGGGCAATAATTCTATGCCTATCACTGACTCCCACTGGCAATAAAAATGATAGCCTGTAGCAAAGTGGCCACTAGCAGACACTAGCAAGGAAATAGCAAATTACACCTAGTCCTGTGATTGTATCTTTAATTAGCTTCGTTTGTGCATGTGAGTCTGTGTGTATGCATGACTGTATTTGTGTGTGTGTGTGTGTAAAAGTCCTAACGATACAGCTTGAAAGAATGTGTCAGATCACTAGCTCCCTGTATAAATAAATAAATAAATAAATAAATAAATAAATAAATAAATAAAACAAAATAGGAATGCTTATGTTTTAGAAAGGTTTTCTGGCATTACCAGCTGAGAGTTATCATAAAGTATGTTTTCACTGCACAGCACTTCCTTTTATATCACAGCCATGGATCTCCAAACATTTCTTCAGGACAAGATGCTTCTTGAGAAGCAAACCCTCTGAGAGCCAAAAATACTACAACAGTCCCATACAATCCCTCAAGCAATGGAAAAGTATTCAGTGAGGAAGATCTGCTCAAAATTTCCAAACAAGGAGAGAATAGACATTTTTTGACTCTGTATATTCATGGTGCCTTAAGAAAGATTTTTGTGGGGATTGTTGTTATACTCTCTTTATCAAGAACTTATCATAAACACTGCTTTAGGCAGTCTCAGATTAGAAGGATTTTCTTACTTGAGGAAAACAAAAATTCATGCTGCCCCACTGGTGCTTTTATAAATTCCTTATTTATTTTACAAATAGTAAAAGGTTGACAGAGTAAAGGTGTAAAAGACAGTTGCAAATTAATATTATTTCACAACATTTGAAACCAAACTAATTTTTTAATGATTAGAAAAGTTTACAAGCATTTAATACAAAGAGAAACAGACGATGTAAAAGTTCAAAACTGGAACCAAAGATAGCACGACTAGAAACATTAGTGGGTTGCTAATCTAAGTTTCCAAGTCTTTTCACCAGCATAGCAAGCTTAGTGCTAATCAAACCAACAAATAACAAAGCCCCGAAGTTTGCCCCAATCATTCTGTTTCTCTTTACTTTCTAATGTGTGGTGAGGTTGGCTGTATTTCAGTGTTATTTACTTATTTGTTATCAACTTAGGTAATGAATTCCACAGTCACGAACATCATATGCTTGCTTTCTTTTGGCCAATTGTATTGATTTAGTTTTTTCTCATTGGCAGCTAAATTTAGCTTATGTAGCAGAAATTATCCAGAGGGAACATTAATAAGATCCGCAAGATATAAGGAGTTTGCTTAAGCCTCCTGGACTATCCTTAAAATCTGACTTTTGAGACTATTTTTATTTATGGAAGACAAAAATCTCACTGGCCTCACACTGTTAATCTTGAATGCAAAGTGACAATTTATAGTCTATAGGTCTAACTTTAATAAGCACAGATCCTACCTTTATCAGAGGAACTTAGATTTTAAAAAAATAGCCCCTTAAGCTTGAGGATCAAAGATTTGACAGAGATTCATGACTCTCATCCAGGTAAAGTAAAGTTTTAAGGAGCAGCAGTGCTAGAACTTCTGAAACTGGAAATCCACCAAAGGAAAACACATAGGATATTGTTCTGTGACAAGTTGAGGTTGTCTCAATATTAATTGATTCTATTTGATTTTCCCAACTCCTGCCAAGATAGTAATTATCATTAATTATTCAGGAATAGACTGAACAGAATAGTACAGAATAGATTCTGGCCATATGATGACCAAAACAATGAATTAAACCAAGGGTCGAGAATAGAAATTTGCTGCCATATCCCAAATAATGGATATCATTAAAGTTATTACTATTAGGTCATTAGATTTTAATAAATGAATATTCTCACCACGTCTTAATATTGCCCCATTCCAAAATTGCTAAATCTACTGTTTATTTACCTGAGCATACAAATGTTCTCTCTATTCACCTGGCTACTTAAGAATTCCTTCTAGCAAAAAGCTGGAGAATCATAAACATTATGCAGCTCCTAACATAATTGACTCGCTTATTTCTAAACTATAAGAGACATTATCTTATGCAGGTTTTGACCGTCATGAAATCGAAATGATGCTGTGTGATGCATTCTCAATAGATACATCCTTAGAACTCTATAATCCTCAAAATTATAAACTCCATTAATTGAGATACAGATGCTGGACATCTGGCTGCGTTTCCTCAGCAGTAAACAGAATTCATCCAGTTTCTAGCCTAGCAGCCATATGACTCAAAATATATTGGTGTTTTCAAGGGATGTATCATTTGGTGTCTTTAGGAAGTAGGTATGTTTTTCTTCATTCTACTTATGGACGTTTGGATCCCTCAGGAAATGTGAGAACCAGTGGCACCTGGGTGGCTCAGTTAAGCGTCTGACTCTTGGTTTTTGTTCAGACCATGATCTCAGGTCATGATCTCACGGTCATGAGATGAAACCCTAAATTGAGTCCCCATGTGGGACTCAGTGTGGAGTCTGCTGGAGATGCTCCCCCCACTGCCCCCCTCCTCCTTCTGCTCCCGCTCTCTCTCTCTAAAATAAATAAATTAATAAAAACTTAAAAAAAAAAAGAAATGTGAGAACCATAAATGCTTAACTCACTAAAGCTAACAATTGCAAAAGCCCTAAACTTAATACAGTTTGCTTTTGGTAGGAGCAAATATATTTTTAATGTTAAAGCAATAATAACTTGATGTTATTTTAAAGTAGATATTGAGTAAAGTTTTATATATTTCCATTGAATACCAAAGAGTAACACTTCATGTTTCACATATGAATGTATATAGATCCATGTGATTTTGTTTTGTTTTGTTTTGTTTTCATGTGGTAGTTTTATACATTGCTTTGGAATCTATTCAAGTAATGTGCAAAGTAAAAAATGGTTGAGGATCAACTGTAAGTTTTAGTAAACTAGAATGTAGTAGTAAACAAGGTCACACCTAATATTATCTAGAGAAAGTTAAAGGAAACAAAAACAATCAAACAGATGATCATTAAGAAATATAAAGGAAGCAAGCATTTAAATATCATCATGTGCTAATGAAGTAATCACATAACAAAAACAGGTTTATCAAAGATAAAAGATAAAGAGCAGGACACAAAAATTAATGCATTTACAATTTCAACCACCTAATGTTTGAATAACTGGGCTGTTGTCATTGAGAATCCAGCCCTTCAAATGTGGTGATCCAGTCTCCAACAAAGAATGAAGATTTGTGAGCTGTTGCCATAATAAGTTCTATATTTAAAAGTTCTGAGACCAATACTTCTCATATGAAGACTGTCAGCTGTACCCCAATGAGAGTTTTCTTCTTCTTCCTTAATATTTCCTTCTTCCAAATTTTCCTGGGTGCCCGCTCACCCAGAATACTTCAACTTTCTAACCCCTCTTGCAGCAACGTGGCACCATAGGCCTAAATTTACATAGTGGGGTATAAGCACAAGTCAAATGGAGGGTTTTTTTTAATGCTTTCTTACAGAGTCAGCTAATGTCCACCTTTTACCCTGTTTTACTCTGTTTCTTCTTGATGTTGTCTGGAATGCTGGTTTGATGATGGAAGCTGGACTGACTATTCTATACCATAAGGTGACCTTAAGAATGGAAGACACAAATGGTAGAACAAGACAGAAGGTATCTGGGCCCTGGCACCATAGCACCCGTGAACAATCTACCTCTAGACTTTTATGTGAAAATAAATATATTTTCATCTTGTCTAAGCCACTGTTAAGTTTTCTTCTTTTCTGTTTTGTTTGTTTTACCGTTAAGAGCTGAACCTAACTTTTCTGTGGCGTGCTGATAACCATGACCCTAGAAATTGTTGACAATGACTTATTTGGATAGTGTTTCCAGGCAAGTACATGGCTGTCGCTTAGGAAAAGAAGCCAGGCTTACAAAAATTGGCTTTTCCATCAATATCTCTGCCTTCTATGGAAATACATCTACCATCCTATACTTTTACGCTCTCTCTCCCGGTGACTAATTCTGGTAAGAACCTCATTTGCACCAGCCACATTTATCTACTGGGTGGAGTTAATGTGGGGATGGCTTTGTCTCCCTGAAAACAATGAACATTTATTCTTAACCACCCAAGAAAAAATAAAGTCAGTCAGTCTCCCCCAGCCTGTACACTCCTGTAATGGGGTAGATTAATTCAAGACAGTGGGGATGAAAGAGGAAGACCCATTTTGGCCTCTGGGCAGAGCTCAATTCTGCAATTGAGCTAAACCAGGAATAGGACAGTCACTTTAATCCCCATCCTGCCCTGTTGTGACTGTTACCAATTAGGTAAAGCCTTAAGTAGAAAAGGAGTGACTGATGAGGCTACCCCAAAAATGATATTCTGAGATTTTTTCCACAGTGTGTCAGTGCAAAGTCACATCAGGAACCTAAGTTGCCTTTAATTCTCAAGTTTTATATATTTGTTCAATTTTAGTAATTTTGATTCTATAAAAATTCCATAAAAATCCTAGATTTATCTTCTTTCTTCTTCTTTGGGCCAGTGTGTTTAAAAAAATCCAATAAAACAATATTCAAAAGATCATCATATTAATGATCTGAGCTTGAGAATAAGCTCCACAAAATCATACCATTTTCAATCCACTGAGCAATATCTTCAATGATACCATAGGCACATAATGCCCAGGGAAACATGAGTAAAACTCCAGCGTTCAACATTTTTTTGGAAACATATATACCAAACGAGATATTCTTAAGAAATGTGTCAGGGAATAAGTCTTACACAGCTGAGCACAGCCGGGTGTTAGCACATCCCAGTAGATGAGGGATGGGGAGATCACCATTGCAACGGTTATCATGCCAACCCCATTGGAGCCTGAGGAAAAAGGAAAAAATCAGTTATCCTAGGCTGTCTTTATTTAAAATTTTGATAGTTTGTTCATTGTGGATTTTTTATTCTACTTTTGATTTAAATATTGCATTGGAATATTATTTCTCTCAAGTGCTGAGTTTATTAGCTCCTCTCTAAATTTGGCACCCAAGATGAAAATGTATGAGGCTAAATAAAATGGTCTCAGGGTATCACCCTAGTCCTAGCTCTGCATTTCAGAGTCTAGCACTAGCTATGTGTGTGACTTCTGTCAAGTTCATCTGCATTTCTGTACCTTAGAACATCTGATACCAGCAGATGCTTCTTTGTTTCACATTATTATTTGATCAGCGGAAAAGCCTGTGCCACGCGTGATCTCTGAAAAAGTTGGAATTAAAGATCCTCAAAGCAATTTTGTTGCTGTCCTCAAAAATACGAGTCCCCTACCATCCCTAGGCAGGTTCATAATAGGGTTGGTCAAACCATCCCCGAGGTAGGAGCCATACAGACACATCAAAGAGCTTCAAATCAGGTGAACAGAAAATTGTGAACCCCTTTGGAGGGATTGTTTTCTTATTTTTAAAAGGAAGGCACACAAAACTACTAAAACCTGCAGTTATTTAATAAGAACCAGCATCTGTGCTTTGCCTTCTTTAAATTACACAGCATCACCCTAGTGCCAGTCCAGGGCCTCTCCCATGCACTGATGCTTACAGCACAGCCATGACAAAAGCCTACACTGGCACTTTTCTTTGCCTCTAGCAACTGCTCAATGTTCTGTTTTATTTTATTTGCCTTTATTATTTGGCTTCTGGTCGGCCACCCAAAACGACCAGCCTGCAGCGATAGCAAACATGGTTCTTTTCCACGAGACCTGCAAGACTGTTCTATCCATCCTCACACCCCCTGCCTGGCAGGAGCACAAAGATGGAGCACACCCCTTTCGAGGAGCTGCACACAGACACACACTGACATGTACATTTCTGATGTCCATTTTTGACATGTACAGATGCTATCTAGAGTGTTGAGATTGTTGGCAAAGAACAACAGGTATCTTCAGGGATAAAAGCATTACCTAAATGTAAGATTTTGTCAGGTAATGACCTCACAATTTTCAGAGTATTTCACAATTGCTGCCTGGTGGTGATTATAGGGTAGGGCACAGTGTGCTTAGCAGAAAGGTCCAGATTAGGGCCGTGAGGGAGGCGAGGTGTCTGGCAGGACTGACATGCAATGAAAGATTCTAAAAACCTGGTTTCTCCAGCCTGACAATGAGCATAGTTAGAAAGGAACTTAATTGCACTACTTAAGATTAGGAAAAGTACAGGGGGAACAAAGTTATCAACTCCAAGCTTAAAATGCCATTGCACAATATGAGAATAAGTACTCATATGAATGGCGCAGCAAGAAAATTTAAAAACCAGTAAAATGAAATACTTCTGCACACAGTGGAATTCAGTGCTGCAGGAGATCAGAGAGTCAAATGCAGGAGCTGTATTTTAAAAGGAGGCTGAAGAATTTTATGACCACTATAAAAGAGGAGACAGGCTTAAACTGATGCAGGAGGGTAGGAAATGAGGAAACACTTTTTAGCTACAAAGGTAGTAAGACCCGAGTGTGGACATAATCAGAGTATTTTGATTTGCCATATTTTCTGTGGCTTTACCAGGATTTCCCACTCCTATTAGCCAAACCCAAGATCCGCTCAACCTCTAAGCCCACGACCTTTTGTTTTGTTTCGTGTTGCCCTACCGTCTTTCGTCTTTCACATAACATTACCAAGGCATTTATCATGAACTCTCTGGTGATCCCTGCTCTGGAATTCATACCCACCAAAGTGATTGGCCAGATGCTGTTTACTTTGCACACAGAGTCCTGAAACCTGCTTTATGCCTTCAATCCCTCCTCCACCTCAAATCACATTATAGCCCCGAGGAGTTACTGGGAGCAGACTCCAAACTGCACACAGAAATTCCATTAGATTTCAAATCAGTTGCCTTAACCTCTTACGCACCATAGACCACAATAATCCATCAGACCACGCTGGTTTAACCACATTCTACCTCTCCCTAAGAGCCGACAAGAAGCCTCTAGATAAATTGGGATTTTCATTCTGTTGACTGTTGATTGCTTCACACTCCCTACTGGATCATTTCTTGGACGGTGGCACCCTAAAATAATCCCTTGCTTTTGTGTAACATTTCAGAAGCTACAGCATATTTCTATAACCATATCATTTGATAATAACAGAAGCTCACAACAAAAGTCAGGGTAGGCCAGATATCAATATCTCCTTTTGAAAAATGAAAAATCAAGACTTATTTCTGCTCAAGTGTTTGTATCTGCTGATTCTTGGTCCCTTTCAACATGAAAGATGATTTACTATAGCTAAGCAAGTTGGTCATTTTATTCACAAACCTCCCCTCTTCCTCTGCCACTTCCTTTAAATGTTCTACCACATTTAGGATGGCCTGCCTTTTCTTTCTAATAATTTTAGCCCCTGGAATGCTACTTACCCCACAAAAACAACTTTCATTCTCTTAAAATAATCTCATCTCCTAAGCAATGATCCCTAATACACACATTTCTCTAGAGCTGTTTTCCAAGTCTTCTGAACAAGCATGTTTGTATCCATAAAATAGTAAAGAACAAAGTGAATAAAACCCACGATGTTGCTCATTTTATATGCTTCACAGATTCAGAAACATCTTCCACGAGTGCTCATATTTTCACTCATTTATTCAATAAGTATTTGAGCACCTCCTATGTGCCAAGACATTGAGGATATGTAGCAGAGGATAAAACAGACTAACATTCTTGCCTGTATTGAGTTTAGATTCTAGCAGGGAAGACAGTAAACAAACTTAACTAAGAAATTTACGTAATTATTAGATAGTCTAAAAAGATGTAACTTTGATAAAGAAGGAAAGAAGTATTGGGACAGAGACAAGGAAATGAAATTTATATAAAGTGCATAGATGAGCCCTCAACTGAGAAGACGACTTCTTTTTTTTTTTTATGATTTTTTATTATATTATGTTAGTCACCATACAGTACATCCCCAGATTCCGATGCAAAGTTCGATGCTTCATTAGTTGCGTATAACACCCAGTGTACCATGCAATACGTGCCCTCCTTACTACTTTTGAGTGAAAACTTGAATGAAGCAAAAGAGCTAGCCATGTGGATATTTGTCGGAAGACCATTCCAGATAAAGGAACAGCAAGTGCAAAGGCCCCAAAGTGGAGCCGTGTCTATATGTTTCAAGCAACCATAAAGAAGCCTGTGTGGTCAGAGTGGAATGAATGAGGACAATGGTGGTAGAAAGTACAGGCAGAGAGGTACTGTGGACAATAATAGAGGGCCTGATAAAAGATGGAGAACCATGTGGGCAGAAAGTAATACGAACTAAGTTATACTTAGCAACTTCTCTTATCTCTTTGGTTGAAAATAAGGCAAAAAGGGCAAGAGCAGGTGCAAGAAAATCAGTTAGGAGTCTACTGCATTAATTCAGGCATGCAATTCAGGAGTTGTAGCAGGGGTGGTAGAATGGGATAAATTTAGGAAATATTTTGAAGGTAAAATCAGTAGAATTTGTGACAAATCTTATATAGAATGCCAGAAAATGAGACGGGTCAAAGATAACACAAAGATTTTGGCTAGAACACGTAGGTAGATGAATTTTCCATTAAAAAGATAGGAAAACAACTGTAAGAACAGATTTGGAGGTGGGGGGATGTCAGTAGATGTATTTGGGAAATGTTAAGTATGTTATGTCCATTAGACATCCCCATGGAATATCAGGTAAGCACTGTGTATATGGAATATATTCAGATACATTTGAAGATGAAGTTCAGAGAAGGGGTCCAGGCAGGAGACATAAATATAGATATAACAAACATGTAGATGTTATTTAAAATCATGAATCAGTGGAGCACCTGGGTGGCTCAGTCTGGGACTGACTTTTGATTGATCTCAGGTCATGATCTCAAGGTCATGGGATCAAGCCCCATGTGGGCTCTGTGATGGGTGGGGAATCTACTTGGGATTCTCTCTCTCCCTCCCCTTATGCTCCCCCTCCCCCACACAAGGAACCTCACAAGGTTCTCTCTCTGAAATAAATGAATAAATCTTTAAAAAAAAAAAATCATGAGGTATGGCCGGGTGGCTCAGTCAGTTAAGCGTCTACCTTCAGCTCAGGTCATGATCCCAGGGTCCTGGGATTGAGCCCCCTATTGGGCTCATTGCTCAGCAGGGAGCCTGCTTCTCCCTCTGCCTGCTGCTCCCCCCTGCTTGTGCATGCTCTCTCTCTCTCTGACAAATAGCTAAATAGAATCCTTTAAAAAATGAAAAGAAAAATAAAAAGAATCATGAATCAGGATGATATCCTCTGGGGAATGGAGAAAATGAATGGAAAAGAGAAGAAGTTTAAGGAATAAGCCCTGGCACATTCCAATGTTTAAAAATTGAAAAGACAAAGAACATAGTAATGCAGTACCTAGGAAAGTAGAAGGAAAGCTAGGTAAATGTGATGTCTTGGAAGTCAAATGGAGAAAATATTTCAAGAACAGAGAGGGTACTTACGTCAAATGCTTCTGATAACTCCAGTAAGATGAGATATAATCTTTCGATTAGGCAATAAGGAAATCATAGGTGACTCTGATAAGACCAGTTTTAGCGGTATAGTGGGAGTTAAAAGATGATTTGAGTAGGTTAAGAAGAGAAAGGAGTAATTAGAAATGTCAAGTCAGTAAGCATAGATAACTCTCTGGAGGAAAAATGGGGTAATATCCAGAGGAGAAACTAAAGTCATGAGGATTTTTTTTTTAGTATTGGGAAAATAATGACACAATTACAAACTAATTAGAATAATCCAACAGAGGGGGACAGGTGAGCTACAAAAGAAAAGGGCGAGTAGTCAAAATGTCTCTGAATAAGGAAGACAGGATGGGGTCTAATCATTCAAAGAGTATTTGGCCTTCACCGAAATATCATGCTTATTTATAATCAAAGAAAAAAGGGTCGAGTATACAGGTTAAGATTAAAACAGGTGATTAGAGCATGTGGAAATTTCTTCTGATGGCTTTTATGTTACCAGGGAAGTAGAAAGCAAGGTTGTTAGGTGAGAGTTAGGGTGGACGGGCACTGGGAGGATTGAAAGAGAGGAAGACGTACACAGCGCTAACCTAGGAGCCTGGGAGAATGAGTAGATTGGTAGGATGGTTGGTAACATAAGGTCTGCCTTGAAAGTAATGATCATGTGAAACCAGTCATCAGTGATTGTGCATTTTGTCCCACTTGTATCAGCCTGGATTCAATCACAGAAGTGCTCAGAAAGCTTGTTTTAACCAAGGTTGTGATTAAACCAAGTATGATTTAGCCCAGTATAACAAGAGGAAAATGGGCAAGGGAGTTGAGAGTATGCAAGTGAATGAGTATAATGATGGGCCATATATTTTAAATTGGATAAGGGATTAGAAGAGGAGGTTGGGGAATTAGGGATAGTGAAAAGGTAGGAACATCGGGATGGGGGGAGGTTTAAAAGATTGCTACAGTTGAGGTACAGGTATCCCTTGCTTTCTGAAAGTTCGTGTTACTCTACGTCACTCTTATAAAAGACCAATATTAGTACCTGTATGGCTAACTGAAAGAAATCCAAGAGGATTTTTGCTTTTATGAAGAAAAATGAAAACTGTGGTTCTGCTGGAGGCAGCACACACAGCGAGCAGCAAGAGGGGCACCACCACACTACTTTCCTGGGAGCTACCCTCAGCATCTCAGCCTCAAGCCACCATAGCTATGAACTCTGTCTGTGAGCATCTGTGCTTTTTCGATTTATTTTGTGCATCTGTTAGCAAGATGTGTCCTAATAAGGTATCAGAAAAGCCGAGGAGGGTTTTTTTGTTGGGTCTTTCAACACTCAAAAACGTTTCCTTATAAATGAATGGCAATTGCTTCTTTGTTTTATGGGATTTGGCTTAAGAAAGGTTTCATAGGAATGCTCTACTTTCAGATAATGGGGAAACCTGTAATTGAGGGAGTAAACTGGGGAGATAGGGATGGGGTGGTAGGGAGTTAATGGGATGTCTGAAATTGAGGTAACAGATGTGTATGGGTAATAAAAAGATCAGATTATAGCCAGAGGAGTGGTTGACTAAGGTCCAGTGAGGCAAAGAAACAGAGTACAGTGTACTGGAGAGATCATATACCTGGATTTGAAACCACCAAGAATGTGACAGGAGTGGCATTGGTGTAAGGAGCACTAAGCTAAAATCTGCAAGAGGTGAGGGACATTACTCAAAGGGAGGATGGGCAGTGGATGGTTGTAACAAAAGATGTACAAATGATGCTGTATTCTGATGACAGTGGAGTAAAAGTTGAGTATTTTTAAGAAAGAGGAGGATAGAAAGAATGATCTAGAAGTCATCAGAAGGAGGAAACAAACTGCCTAACCCACCTCTTGTCCCATTTTACAAGGCATATGGGAGAGAAAACTGCCATATTTGAGGGGTCTCCAGAGGAAGTAATGCCATTAGAGGAAAGCCAGTCTTTAGTTAGGCAAGAAAAGTGAAAGGAACTTACACAGAAGAGGTTGAAAACAGAATGATGTTTTAGCTGATTAAGCTTTTGTTCCAGAAAAGTTAACAAGGCTCAGGAGATAAGAAGTGAGGCAATGGACATGGGTCTAGAATGATTTGACATTCCTGGGCTTCTTCTGGTACAAGACCTGAAGGGCATGGTGAGATGAGTCCTCAATGGGTCATGAGCTCTCTCCTCCTTTAAGAGTAACAGGTTCTTACTCAGGTGAATGAGCTCTTCTTTAAGTGTTTGAAGAGTTCTAGACTCCTAATAACGGAAACGTGGACGTTGCAGAGGAACAGTCTTACCCCTATGATGCAGCTATTCTCCTAAACCCTGCTGCTGTGGCCCATGGATTAGTGGGTGTCCCTAGCCTTCTTTTTTTTTTTTTTAAAGATTTTATTTATTTATTTGACAGAGATAGAGACAGCCAGCGAGAGAGGGAACACAAGCAGGGGGAGTGGGAGAGGAAGAAGGAGGCTCATAGCAGAAGAGCCTGATGTGGGGCTCGATCCCATAACGCCGGGATCACACCCTGAGCCGAAGGCAGACGCTCAACCGCTGTGCCACCCAGGCGCCCCTGTCCCTAGCCTTCTGACCCTTTCTGACTTCTGCCAGCAAGCCTCCTAGGCTGCTGAGACCGCGAAGACCATAGTGATGGCTCCTCCCTGGTCTCCATCTCTCTCTCCAGTGGTTCGAACGTTGTCCATAGAAAGTGAAATCATTGGGGAGGCTTCAGGAGAGTTTTAAAGAAAACCCCAACTGTGTACATCTGTTCTGCTCAATAGGGTATATGAAAATCAGAATTGATTTTGGTAAAGGAGGGAATATCGAGAGGCCTATAGTCAATGACACAAATGAATTCTGACTCCTACCCTGATCTATCCGGTTTCCTTTGGGTATTAAAATGTTTTCTGAGTGTTAACACATCAAGACCAACCTGAGGAAACTGGAAACTGGGGGATGGTAGTAAATTCCGAATGTCTCCTAGATAGGGTTGCTAGATAAAATATAGAATGGCCAATGAAATTTGGATTTTAGATAAACTATGAATTTTTTAGTATAAGTATGTCCCATGCAATATTTTTATTTATTGTATGTTTATTTGCTATATTTGACAACCCTACCCCCAAAGAATTTTATAAAATTAATAGAGATGTATGAATAAATGTATGTCTTGAAGTAGCAAACCCCAAATGAGTATGCTTCAGAAATAGGGGAAAAGTTTTAAAACCTCCTTCTCCCAAATTACCCATTCTAGGGTCCCTATGTCACTAACTGAGTTTGCAAAGAGACATGCAAAGCTGGAATAAGGTAATAGTCACCAAAGTTATTCCCTCTCTGATTTGCCCCATGCGTTCCATAATTCCTTATGCCCCCACAATATCAAGTGATGGTTTAGGGAATGGAGAGAGAAGCACTACAAGAGATTGGATGTAACAACCATTAGAAAGTAGTGTCGCTGAGAGTCCAGAGGAATGGGACAAAAAAGAAACACCCTCAGGCATGGACCTCCATCCTGCTACAGGCCTTTCATAGCACTGGCCTCCCCCGTGGGTTCTCCGGCTTAGCCCTGGATAAATAAATATTCTATACCTTTTTACCCTAAACAGTTTTTAAGAAAAAGGAAAGATGGAAGAAATCTTTCCTATGAAATGTTTTAAAATTCCCGATTTAAATGTAGCGAATCTAGGACAGCACAGTTAGCCTGCCACTTGTATTCTATTTAGTTAGAGCAAAGATGATGCTCCCTGATTATTGAAGGTCAGCACTTACCAGAGCACACCCTGTGTCATACTGCCTAATGGCAAGAGTCATATGGTAGCTGAAACATGAAAGAAATGCAGTATATTAAAATCTACTATCAATCCAGTAGGGAAGAGCCAGCTGGATAAATCAGAATAGACTTCAGATAATCACTATATATGAACCTGAAAATTTATCCACATCCCTATCTCAAAAGCTAACACATTTCATGCTCTTTCTCATATTTAAATCTAGATAAGTGGATTTCCAATATCCTTTGAGGATGCAGCTGTTGTTAAACATTGTGATTTCATATTTATACAGCTCTTCTCATCATAGGATCTCAGGCCATTTTACCAGCATAATTCAGTATTAATAATCATAAAAAAACAATAATTTCAGCTACATTATTCTACTGGGCACCTAGTCAGGAACACATTTATTTTCCTGGGCATTTGGAAGTTCCTGCTTTATCCTCAAGGAGAAAAAGCAGCCAAATCTTCTGATCCCCCAGAGGAAAATAAAAAATAAGGCCAGCCAACAGGACAAAAGAATGATGTTTTCAAACAAACTCCACTTGTGGTAACCACTAGAAAACCATTTTACATGCTCCAGGAAAGAGGAAATTGGTTTGGCAATGTGGTGAAAAATTTTGACAACATTTATATAGGAAAGTAAACCAAGATTCTTATATAGATTAGGCTACACAGATAAATTTGTATTTTTAAATTAATGTGGCAACTCCCCCAAATGTGACCATTAAAAAGCAACTTGGAAATGTGTTTTCCATGTCAATAAATCATTAAACGCAGCCTTCTCTATGAGCCTTATACCTTGAATATTTTATACTCTCCCTGCTCTCCAAGATTTTACCCTACCCACCAATGTAGCCAGGATGGTTATTTGTATCACTGATAACTAATGTCTGATGCAGGGAACATTTGTGCCTAGGAGTCCCAGTAATCCCTCCTCACCTTACTGGATAAATCTGATCCCCTTTTTTATTTTTCTCACCTACACACCATTTACTTAATTCTACCTCAAGCCAGCTTTCTCAGGTTCTTACACACCCCTTTCCCAATATTTAACTATAGGACCATAAGTGGAAGGCGCATTGGCACAAAGTACTATTTCCTGAATCAGGGAGTGACCACTGAGAATTTAGTTTAAAATTTATGGGAAAGGGGGAGAAGGAAGTCCACGTGGCAAAATGAGCAAGTGTGTCTATTCTGTCTTGTAAGCATTATGCAGCCCCGTGTGTGTGTGAAGATTAGCTGTAAAACTTGGCAGACTCTCACCAGATGCTAACAATGATTTTTAAGCAGTTCAAATAACTTGGATAACTATGCCTCATTAAATGACATTGTGCATGTCAAACACCGTATAGCACGGTTTATTTTGGCTAATTTGCATATCGAAATCTTGGTACTGCATCATTTCTCCCATTTTAAAATGAAATCTCTTTCTAAAAGTTCCTTTTCCTTCTTTTCTCCTTTTTTTTTTTTTTTAATCATCCACACATCAGCCCTTCTTTCCCCCAAATGCATGTCATTCACTCAAATCAGGTCACAAAACTGAAGATGTAGCATGCTGGGAAAACAGACTGAACAGTGGACGTTATTAGACACTGTGGGATTACTTAAGTAGCTCCAGCAAGAAATTGCATTTCCATGTCACAGTGGTCTGAGATGGATTTAGGACAAGACAACGCGAGTAATAAGGATGTCTGTTGAATGTCATGAATCCTACTAAATCAAGTAGTTGCTAAGATATAAAAAGATTTTCTCTACCCTCTTCCTCACCCCCAGTGCTACAAAGGCCGCGAAGTTATCAAGCACAGGGGACTAGAGTGTTCTGCCAGCATTCAGCTGCTGCAGGAGGCTCCTAAATGGAAAATTACTCTGATTGCGAAAGTACAATTTCAGATGGCAAGCATCATCAATGACACTGAATTTCTCTGCTGAAACTCGGAGAAAGGCCCAAGTGTTTATCCCATTCTAAAGATACAATTAGCTGAAGTTTTTATCTCCACATCTGAAAAGCCTAAAACAGACAAGTGCCCGATGAGCATTTCTGGTTGAGAAAAGGAGGACACAATCCCACACTGGGCTGGTTTCTTTTTCTTTCCATTAACAGACTTTTGAATAGGCAGCAATTAATCACTCCCCTCTGCTTACAAAGACAATTAGAGCTTTGTATTCTAACTCCAATTTGATGAGTATTTAGGGTAAAGAATCATCAACATGGTCAGGATCTTCACTGTTAAAATAAGAGTTTATGCAGAGTATAATGACCAAGAAATTTTTAATCTACACGAGAATAAGTCATTTCAGCGAAAAGGTTTAAAAAAAACTGAGAAAGTTATTGAATCATGTTTGGAGGGTTATAAAGTACTAATAAATATATTGTTAGCGAGTCCATGAAACAGTGCAAAGACCATGCAACCAAGACAGTTTTAATACATTAGTGTTAGTCTAAGAGGCTATGATCAATCCAAGCATTCTTCCACTTTGCTAGACCTTTTTGATATTTTATTTTGGAATTTAATTTAAAGATTAGAATACCTCCACTCTCTAAATATTTGTCCCTTGATGCCAAACGTGATTTTTGAAAATTCCAAAATTCATGTAGAAATCCATCAGTCAAGTCTGATGAATGAGGGCCCCCAAAGTGACCACACTGAAAAACAGCACTCCTTAATGAATAGCATGTTTATTATGTCCATTCAGTTAAGCAACATTTATCAACTAAGATCCTACCAGGCGTAAAGTGCCAAGATAGTGACATATAAATAAGAATACACATGTACCCTCCCTGTTAAGGATTTTAAAGTATACTGGGGAGAAAGACATAGATACTTGGACAATTGCAGAAAACCACCAATGATTTATAAATAAAATGCTCTGAGAGCATCTACAAAATGATGATTAATTCCAACTGAAGAGATCATGGGAGGACTAGTTGGTGGAGAAGGTTTAATCTGATGTGGGCCTTGAGAGATGAGTAAGATTTCAACAGGGGAAATCAGTGACAGGTAGGAAAGGAAACACTTGTTAAACAAATGTGATTGTGAAGCCATGACCCACGAGAGAGCGCAGAGTGCATTTACGGTACCACAGTTATCCTGTTTTAAGTCAAGACTTATTGGCTAACTAGGAGAAAAGTAGAAACGTGCAACTGGAGAGGACCTGTGAGAACATCTACTTCTACTCTCTTGTTTTACAGATGAAGAAACAAGAAGTAGCTAGAGAAACTTGTAGGGTCACAGGGATAACTAGACCTGGCCAGAAGTGAACCCAAACCTTCCACCATCCAAAGAGTTCCTTTGCGCCACAAGTGTAGTCTGGCATCACATCATGGTGGGTGGTTTTCATAAGCAATAATGAGTTTGAGGTTTTTGAGCAAGATGGTGAGAAAACTCCAAAAGCAGTGAGAACATACTGGAGAGAGAAAGACTGGTTAAAAAGCTTCTGCAGTCGTCTAAGTCAGAGATAATGGGAGCCTGAACCAGGATTGTGATGACTGAAATAGAAAGGAAGTGATGGATTCAAGTGTCATTTCAAGGATGAAATTGCTGCAACGTGGTGATGAGAGAGAGCAAAAAATTACAGAGGATGATCAAGCTCCAGAGCCTGAGTGAAGGCAGATGCTACCCCATCACCTGAGAAAGGAAAGGGGGGCTGAATAAAAGACTCAGAGGGATAAAACAGTTAACTCTGTGTCCCCTTATGTTGGTAAATGGCATTTAGTCACTCAATAGAGGCTGCAACCTAAGTCTCTGTTCCAGGCTTCTGGCCCTTAGAGCATACATGCAAAGATCAGTAGTGAATGGGGGCTGAAACATCCCCTCTATTAATGACTGGTGAAGAAAAACAAAAAGTAAGCTTTGGGGGCACAGTACTGGAAATTTACCAAGAGAACTTTTATTTTTTTTTATTTTTTAATTTTTTTTTTTTTTTTTGCTCCAAGTCAAGTGTTTGAGCAACAGGGTAATATATCTACAGGGCAGAGCCTGAATCAACTTCCCAGTCAGCATCAAGCACAGCTTCACAACCTGGATGGAGAGAGGATGCAGAGGAGAACCCCTCCCCAGAAGAGCAGATAAAGGAAGGGGAGGTCTCCTGCCTAATTCTTCACTTTGAGGACAATAGCCCCACCCTCTCATAAATCATTATATGTGAGTATCAAACTCTGGCCAAGCTGAATAACCAATCATTCTCCTCAAAGGAAACAGAGAAAGGGAGAGAGACAAGAGCTTCCTTCCCAGTGTAAAAGCAACACTTCCAACAGAGGAAAAAGAACAGAAAATTTCCTTGCTCCATTTCCTAAGTCAGAAACCTGGAAGTCACCTTCTTCTGCAACATTCCCTTCTCCCATAATAGTCAAATAATCCTCAAGTCTATCAATTCTATCTCTTGAATGCAACACAACCCTGTTACCACTTGCCCATCCCCACTGCGATTTCTCCGAATCTCCCCTAGATCAGTGTAGTAGAATCCCCTAAGTGATGTCTTAATCTCTGACTTCACAAAAACACAAATGCATTGTAATCACATTCTGCTGGCACTTACAACTCTCCACATGCTCCCAGTCATTTTAATAACATCCAAATATTTGTCAGTATTGCATTTATTACAAATATTTGTTATCATGTCCTCCTATTCTACTACATTTGGGGTTCATTTATTGCAGGGAATTTATCTAATTTGTGTATTACCAATGCCTAGAAATGCATCTAAGTGTTCAAAAATATATTTTGACCTGTACAGAACCCTTCTACATCTGGCCCTGCCCATTTCTCCAACGCTGGGTCCTGTCTGCCACAGCCCCATCGACCCCTGCTTAATTCTCATGCAAGCTCTAATTCCAGAGATACCTAACTATTTGCAGATGCCTGACTAGTCTCTTCTTTTTCCTCACATTTGTACCCTGTCTTTGCCCCCTTCTCTTTGTGTTCTTCTTTTCCATTTCAATACATTTCCTATGTATTACCTATATTCCCAACTATCAGCTCATGCCCCCCTTCTTCCAAATAGTCTTTCCTAATCTTCATTCTTCCTTCTCATCACACCACTGAGCCCAGACTGAGTAGACAACGCTTCCAATATGCATATCACTAACACTGCATTTATCAAACTGCTTCATAATAGTGGTTCACTTTCTTTCTTTCCACATAAATGCCAAGTTCCTAAATGGTTCACAGGTCTTCATCTCTGGAAGTAGGATTGAATGACACATACATTCAGTAAATGACAAAAGAACAAAAGAATGAAAGAAAGGAAGGAACGGAGGGAGGGAAGAAAAAGCAAGCTCGATATTTTACATAGCGAGTTTTTCAACAGAACATTCATTAAAAAATGTCCAATAGATCCACAGGGTGGAGGGGACAGAAGGTTGAGCATCTATTCCTCTGTCTTCCTGCTAATTACTTGTTTTACTAGACCTTCAGAAACAATTCAATAACTAGAGGGTTCATTCTAAGTTTCATTTTAAGTTGTTGGGAAACAGTAAAAACAAATCTTTTAAGAAAAGCCAAGTTATATTAAATACTTAACTTTCTTCATTTGGGCTTAAGGCCTGTGGAATTAGACAAGTCAGGAAATGTCTACTGCCCAATTAAAAGGTGCAACTATAAAGAGTAAGTAAGGTCAAATTCAACTACATTTATGAAGTATTTGACAATTCCCTAAACCACTGAAAAGTATCATGTCCCTTCAGTACGTTGTCTGGTTGCTGCCTCCTCTCTGGGAGGCTGCATTTCATAATCATAGTCACAATCATGAAATACAACATGCCAAAAATTAAGCTATAGTTTATTTTTTCTCTGATGAAAGTCAAAGTTCCTTCAAAAAATGCTTACAGGAAAAAACAAGAACACATGAAATACTTCAAAAAAAAATCATTGTAGTTAAATAAGGTAAAGCTGGAGGAAGAGCTTATTGGTGGTACCATATCATCTCTTAAGACCATTTTAGAGTACTAGATGATAAAAAAGTTGTAAGAAAACAAGAAGCTTTGTTCTGCAAAGTTCCGTGGTTAGCACTTTTGCTTCTTCGGAGAAAAAAGCAGAACAAAGAAAATTAAAGTTCTCCCAGTGATAGCAAATATGTAACTGCTGATACTTCCCCTCAGCATCTGTTTTGTCTTTTCCTTGTCTGTTTTCATTTTCCTGACAAACCTATTTGACTAGGGTTCTTCATTCAGTCAATAAATGTTTATTGCGTACCTATTATATGAACACAATGGTTAACAAAATGCATTCCTTGCCCTGAAGCTTTAGCAGGTAAATTAAAAAAAAAAAAACAAAGACAAAATCAAGGTGTGATAAGAGCTAAATTGAAGAAGCAGGTGGAGGGAAAATAATCTAATCTGGGGAAGGGGGTTTTCGTAAGCACTTCTAGGTGAAGGTCATTGCTAAACTGAGTTAATCAAGCAAAGGAGGTTCTGGAGCCACGGGGAAAAGAAATCAGAGGACAGAGAGAAGATTTTCCTATCTGAGGGAACAGCATCTGCAAAAGAAAGGAAAAGCATATTTTGAAGAGATTTACAAACATATCAGTATCTTGTAATATATACTGTGATAGAAGAAGAGATAGGAGAGGAGTCTGAAAAGATAAACAGGATCATGAAAATTCTGATAGGATAAGTGAAGGAGTTGGATTTTATCCTAAGGACTGTGGGTTGCACTGAAAAGTTTTAATTATGTAGTTTTGATTTTAGAAAGACTATAGGCTATTAATGTAGAAAAAGACAAGACTTGAGATGATTTGGAGATAAACTAGGTAAGAGGTGATGATGGTCTAACTCAAGAAAGCAGTAATGATGTGGAAAGACCTGGATAATTTGGAATGGTATCAAGGAGAAAAAAGCTGTAACAGGACTTGATATGTAGGTATGGGAATTTAAAAAGGAATGAAATTGCCCTCCAGCTTCCTTAAACCCTGTCTCGCTCTCTCTCTCTCTCTCTCTCTCTCCTTTTTTTTTTTCTTTCTAACGTGGTCTAAGGAACTAAGCACTAATGGTGGTCACAAATCCTATGAAGTCACCCAAGGCAGCTATGTGGGCTACATCTAGTTGTTTCTATTGATGGGCTAAGAATATTGATAGAAGAAATGAAATTTTTTAACCAATTAGCAGGTATTTTTTCATTGCTTTAGGAAAATGGAATGTTCAACACCATACCTAGAAAACTGAATGAAAAATACCTGAGAAGATAAGAATAATAACAACCGAGGAACACCTGGGTGGCTCAGTAGGTTGGGCGGCTGACTCCTGATTTTGGCTCAGGTCATGATCTCAGGATCCTGGGATCAAGGCCTAAGTCAGGCTCCTCACTGGCAGGGAGTCCCCTAGAGGATTCTCTCTCCATCTCCCTCTACCCCTCCCTTGAGCCCCCAAGGCCCATGTGCTTGCTCTCTCTCAAAATACATAAATAAATCTTTTTAAAAAAGAACTGAGATTTGTGATTATTATTATTCCCCATATAAGTTACTAGTAGTTTATAAGCCAGTCACACACACCTTGGTGAATCTGATGTATTTCTGAATTTAGTGTTGCTATTTCTGCTCAAAACAAAAGGAATTTCAATAATTATTATTTCATATAAGTTCATGTCTCATGATTCTTTCTTTGGACCTATATTTCAGAAAAACTTCAAGCCTAATCATAAGCCTTTAGGTTTTTTTCCTCCAAAATCTGAGAATAAATTTAAATTCTTCTCACATTTGCATGAAATCTATATGGAAAGTATGGTTCCCTATTAAGAGACTTCTCACCCAAAGATAAATGCAAGCAAATTTCAAAATGTCCCAAGCATTATCCAGTCTCTCTTTTTTTTTTTTTTTTTTGCATCAACCATGAAACAAACAACAAAAAATATGGGAAAAAATACTTTGTGCCTTGAGCAAGCAAATAACAGTGAAAATCTAAACATACCACCTTTATTATGCTAAGTGAAATGAGTCAGAGAAAAACAAATATCATATGATTTCACTTATATGTGGGATCTAAAAAACAACACAAAAGAACAAAACAAAACAAACAGTCATAAATACAGAGAACCAATGGTTGCCAGAGGGGAGGGGTTGGGAGGTGGGTAAAACAGCTGAAAGAGATTAAGAAGCACAAACTTCCACCTATGAAAGAAATAAGTCACGGGGATGTAAAGTACAGCATAGGAAACAGAGTCAACAATATTATAGTACCTTTGTATGGTGACAGAGGGTAACTAGACTTATCTTGGTGAGCACTGAATAACATACAGAATTGTTGTATCACTCTGTCTGTATACTTACAACTAATATTATATTGTATGTCAACTCTGTTTTAATTTAAAATAAATTAATTTTTAAAAATATCAACAAAATCAAAAATAAAACGAATATACCACCCAGATAGTCTCCTTTAAGGAAATAAAAGTAACAGACTTCTGATAAGGTATAAATGCCATGGGGTACTAAAAATATCAGTTATATAACAAGAAGGGAGAAGAAGCAAGGGAGTTGTTCATAAAGAAAAATCTTCTCCAAACCCCACATAACAAACTAACCTGCATAATACTCAAAGAACTTTATTTTTACACTGCCCCTTCTCTGAATGATCAAAAGTACTAATCCAGTAAATGCATGATAATAGGTTTGAGTCTGGGAAAAACAATATTCTACATTACAACACTTGGCTATAGCCTAGCAGATCTATGACCAAACCAGAAAATTCTCCAACCATTACACCAGAACTGTACAACATCACCAGGAGTATTTTCAGTTTCTCTGACCAGTATTCATTGGCATAACATCCCTAAAGAAAGAAATTAGCTTAAATTTTTGAGGTAAAACTTTGTTTAAAAAAAAAAACACGCTATTTTTAGAGAGGTTAGAATGATCTAGCACCCTACCTTGGAAGAATAAAAGGGTCCCTGTGAATGTTACCTTATATGGAAAAAGCATCTTTGGGGCTCCTGGGTGGCTCAGCCAGTTAAGCCTCTGCCTTGCACTGGGGTTGTAATCCCAGCATCCTGGGATTGAGCCTCACATCATGCTCTCTGCTCAGCGAGAAGTCTGCTTCTTCCTCTGCCTGCTGCTCTTCCTACTTGTGCTCTCTCTCTCTGTCAAATAAATAAATAAATTATCTAAACAGCAACAAAAAAAGCATCTTTGCAGATGTGAGATCTTGAGGTGGGAAGATGTCCCTGGGTTACTGGGGCGGGTCCTACCGGCAATCATAACCACCTTTGTAGAGAAAGGCGGCAAGAGATTTGATACAGAAGAGGAAAAGCTGAAGTGGCCACAGAGGCCGAGAAAGGAGGGATGCGGCCACAAGCCAAGGAACCCCTGCGTCCCCAGAAGCTGGAAGACGCAAGGAACAGCGGCTCCCCTAGCGCCTCCAAGGGGACCCACCCTGCCAACATCTTGCTTTCAGGCCCGCGATCCTGACTGGGACTGCTGGCCTGCAGAATGGTGAGAGAACGATTTCTCCTGTCCGGGATGCCTTATTCCAGCAGCCACGGGAAGGTCATACCGAGGCCTTGCGTGTGTACGGCCTGGCAGGGAGACAGTCCTCCCCACTCACAGTCACGCAGCTGTTCGACGCAGCGCGCTCCCGCCTCCGACGGGCGTGTAATCTCATAAAACAAGCGGAACTTTCCCTGCTGTCACTGAAGACAGCCTCCCGGGCACCCTCACGTCAGAGGAAACGGAAACTTCCCTCCCCACAGGCAAACGGAGCAGCCGCGCCGGCTCAGTCGCGGAGTCGGGCGGTGGGTAAGAGACGGCTTCCCTTTCAGGCCAGCGAAGCGCTGCCAGTCGCAGCTGAAACCACTCCGGGTGCACGTCCGTGTGTGTGACTCACTGGTGAGGAGAAATCAGCCGAGCGTGGAGCCATGGGAAGGCTTCTGGGAAGGTACTCTTCTCTCAGGCCCGGGATTCAGAAGCAATGTGACTTTGGGCAAGTTGCTAACCTACTTCACGACAGTGTCATAGGGCAGCTTTGCAATTAATTTGGAAATGCCCTTTGACCCACAGAAAATCCATTCCGTCTGGGAGATTGTATCGCCCAGAGCTACTGATTTGCATACCATGCAACTCTGCCAAGGAAACAAGCATCTGCCTGCAGTAAGTACAAATGCAGAGTTCTCTTAAAACACAGATTCCCTGCAAGATCCAAGTAAAATGAAAGAAAGGAAGAGGGAGACTATTAACATTCATTTTGGTCCCAGTGGCTAAGCCCTATTTTACATATTCTGATTCTGTTTAGCAAACAGGTATAGGGGTAAGCATTTATTTCCTTGGACACTGAGGTGGTTGGCAAATTGCGTTCAGATGCTTTCGGATCCTCAGGAAAAGGGCACTGTATAAATCCAGGGAACTATTATGTGAGAGAGACAGAGCCTTTATCTCCCA
This sequence comes from Ailuropoda melanoleuca, assembly GCF_002007445.2. Taxonomy (NCBI): domain Eukaryota; kingdom Metazoa; phylum Chordata; class Mammalia; order Carnivora; family Ursidae; genus Ailuropoda; species Ailuropoda melanoleuca. The sequence goes on from NC_048224.1 coordinate 95,903,305, forward strand.
GTCTTAATAAAGAACTAAGCATAAGGCCTATCAGACTTCTAGTTCAGACACCAAATTGACCCCTCTGGGAGCTGGGAAAGTCTCAATCTCCTTCCTGCCTTATATAGCGGTGGTAATAAAAGAGCATACACCGAGGATTAACTAAAGTTCACATACTGCCTTGAAGAGAAAAGTCTTGATTTAAGTGCTGAAAATTTATATTAGTGGGAGGGGAAAGACTGGAGAATGGCAAAAAGAATGGAAAGTTACAGAAAGTTATAATGAGAAATAGAAATTGAAGCAGGTCTAAGGGAAAGATGAGAGATCAGATGCAAGAAGGTAGGGGGTAGGAAAAGTGGCCAGAAAAAGAAAGACTTTCCTCCATCTGTGTTGGGCTGGGCATGCTCTTCAAGTCCTAAAGGGAAGTATATCCTTTAGCAACAAAAGAATAATGATTCCAAGTGGAGAAAAGGCAGCAGGAGAATATGAGGGAGTGACAGAAGAAAAAAGAGGGCAAAGAACAAAAAGGTTAAGAGAGGGTAAGGGACCTAATAAGACAATAGAGAATGAAATTCATAGCATCTATAACAGGATCTAGGAGAAGAGCCCTTTCGTCCCCAATACATTTTAAGGGCAAGAATTGTTGCCCTGATTTTATGAAGTCAGAGCTAGTCCATGCTGTCACCCTCCTGCTTCAAAAGTGATTTGACCAGACCAAATGGAGATATGGTCTAGCCTCTTGGCATATGGCAAAAAGAAATATTTGACTCACATTCAGAGCTCCTAACATAAAATACACTGACCACCCAAGCAGTATTTGCACACACACACACACACACACAAAAACAATTTGGCAGAATTCCGTTAAAAAGTCAAATACAATTAGGGGCGCCTGGGTGGCACAGCGGTTAAGCATCTGCCTTCGGCTCAGGGCGTGATCCTGGCGTTGTGGGATCGAGCCCCACATCAGGCTCCTCTGCTGGGAGCCTGCTTCTTCCTCTCCCACTCCCCCCTGCTTGTGTTCCCTCTCTTGCTGGCTGTCTCTATCTCTGTCAAATAAATAAATAAAATCTTAAAAAAAAAAAAGTTGAATACAATTAAATTGGTTTCCAGGCTTCTATAATCAAGTAAATGGTTAGGTTTTTTGTTTATCTGTGTGTTTGTTTTTCAATCTAAATTGTCTAAGCTTTACACAGATGTAGCTGACAATAGAGTCTACAAAAGGTAACATTTTTAAATTCACCTAAATTGTTAGAGGCAAAGGTATTATATACCTCATTTTGTTTTTGTGCTAGACAATTCCAAAACCCATCTCATGGTTTTATAAAAACCTTGGCCAAAATCCATCAGATAATAGTCACATCTCTCTTTGCGATGTGAGGTATAATGGGGAGCAGAGAGAGAAGGTGACAAAATTGTACTGTTCCACAGTCCAAAGGGAAGACAAAATGTCCCCAGCTCCTGTATGAGCAGATCTCAGATTACATATCCACCCTGCCATGCTCCGATTTTTCAGTAGTACTCGGTTCTTTTACCCTGTCCCAAATGGATGATTAAACTGTATCATCTGTGTAGCATTTTAAGATATAACGATCTCATTTTTCCAGCAGCATCATTCATTTATTGGACAAAAGAATTGGGTAGGATCCAGTTAAGGAATAGAAAGCAGGCCATTTATTTCAACAAAGGGGATTTATACAAATAATTATCAATTGGGTATTACAGTACCGGAAACTTGGAGGCATCATTGGTAGCTAAGCCCTCCTCCAGGCCTGGAAAATGAGGGGAGATGTTAGGAATGTTAAACTGCATTGAGGTACATGGTCCAGCATGGTAGCTACCAACCACATTTGGTTTTGAGCAACTTAAAACGCCCCTGGTCCAAAGTGAGATGCACCAAGAGTATAAAATACAAACCAGATTTCAAAGACTAAGTGTGAAAAAAGGAAGGTAAAATATCCCATTAATAATTTTTATATCAATTATGCGCTGAAATGACAATATTTAGGGGAACATTGGGTTAAATAACACATTTATTTTATTTTTATTTTATTTTATTTTACTTTTTACTTTCTTGATGTGACCACTTGAACTTAAAAGTTTATATGTGACTTGCATTTTCTTTCTATTGGATGGTGGGTGACAAGCCTAGAAGGACCCCATGAAGCTGGGACTTAGTCTTTTGAGAAGGGTGCTGCAGGATGGTATTGGTGTATCTGAGAGAGGATGCAGGGGCTGGTTCAGGCTTTGTGAAATCCACTAATCGGAGCCAATTGTCATGAATCAACCGTCCCTGCCAAGGCAAAGAAATGTTACCGCAGTGCTGCTGACAAAAGTACCAGAAAAACAAGGAGGAAGAGGTCTTTTTCCCCCACTCCTTGCAATTTTCCTCCGTTGCCCCTGATCGGCAGAGCCTAAGGCACAACTGGCAGACCCAATTCTAAGGCAGAAATGTGATTTGCAGGGTTCCAGCCCCATCTGGGCAAAGCAGAATATGGAAAGATGAGTTTGATGTTAAGAGGAGAGTAGCTTCATCACCAGCACAACAAATAGTCATTGTCTGTCAGGCATGGTTTTAGATATCAAGGGAGCAAGCATGAACCAAAATCCCTGTGCTCATATAGCTTGCATTCTAGTGAGACAAGGCAGACAATAAACAAATACATAAACAAGATGATTTCAGAGAGTGATAAGTGTTATGACATTAAGAACACAAGGTCATACATTAGAAGGTGACAAGATAAGGGATTGAGGTTAGGTACTGTCAGGAAATGCCTCTCGAAGAAGATGATGTTTGAACTAAGGTCTGGAAGTATGGAGAGGGAAGGAGGAGAAGGAAGAGGAAGCATTACAAGGCAGAAGGAATAAAACATGCAAAATCTCTGATAAGGGAATGATCTGGGATCCTAGCTGACGCATAATTGTCGGGAGGAAAGATGACAAGGGATGATTAGGACTGGTTACATAGGGTCCCTGCAAATCATGGTTAGTAATACGGATTTGAACTTAATTGCTATGGGAACCACTGTAGGATTTTAAGCTGGAGAGTGGTATGATTTGATTTACATTTGTAAAAGGTCATTCTGGCTGCTGTGCAAAGGAATAAACTCTGGGGGACAAGCATATGAGGGAGACCAGGAGGCTACTGCAGCAGTAGGGTAAAAGAAGAGGATGCCTGGGATTGTGGTTGAAACAGTGGAGATGGTGAGAAGTGATTGTATTCAAGATAAGAGCTACAGGATGAGCCAACAGTATCCTTTAAGATTAGGATGTTTCATGTAATTCATTTGAATACATTTTCCAAATAGCTATCACACTCTCAATACCAAAATTGTTTTAAAATATTCTTGTTATTTTTCTTGGACATAATTCAAAATTATACAAAACATTCCTTGATCTTCTTCTATGGAAAATCCCAACCAAATTTATGAACTGCTATTTCAACTAAGGGTCCTGTTCTCCATTTTTGTCTGCCATCTGACACATTCTCTGTCAATTTCTTGAGTTCCTCAACTCCAATTACTTTCACTCCATATGTTAAAGCTCTGCTTATTTTGAGGCAAATCTTAATTAGGATGAAAAGGATGATTTTCCAGATAATCTGATCCAGGCATTGACTATGCCATTTAGGTGGAAGTCGCACCTGCCGGGCTTAGGTCAGCATCTGCTGTCCCAGTCTGTCCATAAAGCCTGTGCTTACCAAGGCCCACATCTAACCAAAATTATCCTTGCTTCTGAGACATCAGCCATATTTAGCCACTGTGATTCACCAAGGTCAAAATCAAAATGATCCCTACTTAACAAAGCCAAATAACCAGCCATTTAGAAAACCTTCCCTCCATATTATTTTGAGTCCCAATTTCTAGCTCTTGTCTATTTTTCAATGTTCCTAGCCAACTTGTAAAGATGCTGCAGTTTTAAAGGTCTAATAAAATGATCTTCCTTTCTTCCTCTCCCAAGTTCTGAAGGGGAGTTTGAACTAGAAATCAAATTATCATTTACTGATGGATCTAAACTACAGACTGTGGCTTGGATTTAAGGCCAAATGGCTTTCCTTTTCTATTTTTATTTTTTAAATATTTTATTTATTTATTTGAGAGAGAGGGAGAGCACATGCCGGGGGGTGGCAGGGAGAGGCAGAGGAAGAAGCAGACTCCCTGCTGAGAAGGGAGCCAGAATGGGGCTCCATCCCAGGACCCTGGGATCATGACCTGAGCCAAAGGCAGACGTTTAACCTACTGAGCCCCCCAGGCCCCCCAGATGGCTTTCCTAATGTATCTTTTTGAACTACATCAAACCCACCAAACTACAAACCTACCACCTCCACTGGAATGGTGAAGGTACAATCAAATTAGAGTGGGATGAAGAGCAAGCAGAAGGCAAAGAAGCAGAAACAGAAAATAAGACTTCATCATTCACAAAGTTGGGCTCTGAAGATGAATGAAGAATGACACAGTAGCTGAAGGAGATGTCAGATCCATGGAAGGTTAGGTTTTAAGAGGGAAAATAATGGGACATGTTTACACGTGTGTGGAAATAATGAAGGAAAAGGGAGGGATTGAGGATGTAGGAAAGTGGATCTGTATCAGTAAAGGTTATTGGGAGTCAGCGGATAGGATTTGAAGCATCAGTGGAAAGACAGGCCGCCATAGTAACAGGTGGGAACATAACAAAGTTGGGGGCAAAGGAACTTAGGTTTCTAGATTTAGTTGTGGGCAGATGGAATTTTCATTCTATGTTTTCTATTTTCTGAATGAAAAATGAAGTGAAGTATTCAGCTAAGAATGAGAGGGTGGGAGGTGTGAAAAGAGAGAACGCTTGAAATTAAAATCTTGCTGGGAAGCAAAGTTACTGAGGAAACAATTTCTGAGTAGTACTGAAGGTCCATTTGAGGTGTGTTAATTTAAAGTGAAACCAGTCAGCGCAGCCATGTCACTTTCTCCAGCAATATTCAGATGCTCAAGGGTATCCAAGGAAAAGCTAGGTATGTGGTTTCAAGTCACTAGGGATTATCGCTGGCTCAAGGTGGAGGAGAAATAGAGGGCCAGAGGAGTTAAGGGCATTTGCAAGAACATGATTATATTAATTTATTCAATAATAATCCTCAAACTCCCAATATATGTCAAGAACTAGTCAAAAATGCCTGGCTAAGTGATAGGGAGATGCAGTGCAGGCCACTATCTAGGGGTTCCACCAGAGCTAGGTGCAGATTTTCTATTTAACTCATCCTTCTTTTTTCTTCTTTTGTCATTCTTCTTGAAAAAACAAACAAACAAAAATTGGTGACATATATTTAATATTTACCATGTGTCACATAGTACGTTAGGCCTTTTTTAAAAACATGATCTTATTGCTCTTATGTCAATGCTATGGGGAAATTACTGTTATTAGTCCCACTTGCTGATGAGGAAAAAGAATATGATGATATTGAGCTGAGCAGCCTCAAAATATGAGCTTTGGAACTACTGGCTTTAGAGCCCTTCCTCTACAGGTTAAGACTTTATCACTTGGGGGAAAAAATAAAACATTTCCCATTAAAACATTTTAAATCTCCCATTTTCACTTTAATGCATAAGCAACTTGTTTTTTATTTGAAGATCCTTTGGAAGAAGAGCTTTAAACTCTTCTATAAACTTGAGTGAAATTATTATTCCAAATTATCTAATTTTATAAATTGAACAGTCTTGACTATGCAAGTAATTATTTTAAAACTCTGCAAACAGGTAAACAGCTACTTTGTTCTCCTTCCTTCCCAAACTCTCTTGTGGGTGACACACGCTGAAGAAAATATTTATGCTTTACCTAACATTTTCTACTTGAGAGAAATAACCTGAATTTCTAAATTTGGGCCTGGAGAATAAACAGAAGTTTCCCTCCTTAACTCCTCTTCCTTCCTTGCTTGCTAATCAAACTAAGATAATTGTTCTGTCCTAGAAAATGCCCAATGACTAACAGATACTATTGTGTTGTTTTTTTTTCCTATGAGAGAAACTTAAAGAGGCAGCCCATCCTATTCATCAAAAATCACAAAATTAACACGGAATGAGAGAACTCAGGCTTTAAAGCAAGGGTTGTACAGAGGTGAAGGTCATTCACATTCTTAATGTGGAAAATTTGAGAGGGAAATTGGGAATGTTTCATTGTTCCCTTGTTATCTAGAAAAACATTCAGTTTCTAAAGTTGTATCATGTAAAAAGTCCCTTGGACTATTTAAATTTTTCAAGACTATGTTATATTTGAATAAATTCAACTATCACTATCTGGAAAGACAAATCCAGGTCAGACAAACATAAAAAATGAACCATGCTTCCTGAGCAGTAAAACAGATTGGTCGTGCATGATATTAAGCCAGATTTGGTAATAGCTATCAATTGTTGAGAATTTACTACATTCTAAGCCAGAGATTTTCAATCTTGATTATGCATTAGAATCACTGGAGACATATTTTTAAACTTTTTATTTTGAATTAAATTTTGACTTACGGAAAAGTTGCAAAAATAATACAGAGTTCTCATATGTCCCTCACCTGCTTCCTATAACATTAACCCCTTACATGACCATTGTACAATTATCAGAACCAAGAAATTAACATTAACGATGTAATAGTATTAAATAGATTACAGGTCCTAGTAGAATTTTACCAGTTGTTCCACTAATTTCCTTTTTTGATTCAGGATTACATTAAACTGGTGTTTCCTCTTAGCCTTGTCCAATCTGTGATATTTCCTCAGCCTTTTCTTGTCTTTCATAGCCTCGATCCTTTTGAAGAGTACTAATCTGTTATTTTGGAGTTAATTTGGGTTTGTCTGATGTTTTCTCATGATCAGAACAAAGTGATGCATTTTTGTGAGAATACCATGGAAGTGATATACCCTTCTTAATGCATCATATCAAGGAGTTCATAATGTTGATGTATTATTTTTGGTAATACTAACTTTGATAACTTGGTTAAAGTCACATCTAATGAGTTTCTCCACTGTAAATTTTTTATCTTTCCTTTAGTAGTTAATAAATATCTTGATACTTTGAAACCACACAAATCCTGTTTCCTCTCAAACATTTACCCACTATTTTAACATCCATCAGTAGATCTTACCTACAACAATTATTGCTGTGGTCTCTATCCAGAAATGAGTTTCTATTTCCCTATTTCCTTCAACATTTATTAACTAGAATTCCACATGAGGTATTTTTTTTTAATGCTGATACCTAAGTCCCACCACAGACAAATTCAATGAAAATTTACTAAGCATATTATCCCTAGTTTGCACAATATGGCTAATAAGCAGGTTTTATTATTCCCATTGGAATATGAAGAAATTGGTACTTGGAATGACATAGTAATATATGTTTTTACAGCTAGGAAGTAGTGAAGGCAAGACAGAAGCTCTGAACTACCTATCTCTGAAATCTATGCTTGTTCCACTGCCCCAGCTTTCTTCCTTTTCAGTTCAGTTCACTATTCTTGATGTCAAACTTTACCCCATTTAAAGCTTACTCTACTAACGCCAATCATCTGTAACTGCTATCTAGATCAGTCCAGGGTTAGTCATATTTTTTTTTCCCTCAGAACTTTTGACATTCACCTTCCTGAAGAGTGAAGAATAGATGCCAACTGTATTTTGGCCTTCATACGGACAATAGATCTTTGCAAAACAACATGAGAGTGAAAGAAAATGATATATCATATGCTTTTAGGTATGTAGGCTAATAGGCAACCTTTTTAAAGAAATATAATCCAAATGCTTTCTGAGGTAATAAAGCTCATCAAGTGTTGAGCATATGCAAGAAGTGGTGAAGTGGGGCTTTGGAGCCAGGTAGAACTGAGTTAAAGTCCAACAAAGTACTCAGTGATCTTGAATATGTTTTTCTAACCTCTTTAAGTTTCAATTTCCTAATTGTTAAATTATAAATATTAATACCAACTACCTAGACTTCTTGTGAGGATCCGATGAGCCTTAGCACAGGGATACAAATAATCAATAACTATGACCTTTAAAAAAACACTGTAACCAAATTGCCTAACACCTGACAAGAGATGAGTATTTAAAAAAAATTTTTTTTAAAGATTTTATTTATTTCAGAGAGAGAGCGCGCTCGCGCATGCGTGTACACAAGTGGTGGGGGGGGGAGGAGGGTGTGGTGGCAGAGGGAGGAGAAGCAGACACCCTGCTGAGCAGGTAGCCCCACGCAGGGCTCAATCCCAGGATCCTGGGATCATGACCTGAGCTGAAAGCAGATGCTTAACTGACTGAGCCATCCAGGTGCCCTGAGATGAGTGCTTTTTAAGAAACATTTTGGGAAAAGGACAGACAGGTAATTTTGGAGGGTATGACCATTAGAAGAGATCAGATGACATGGGTGTGTACATGAGTTTTAGAACTGCCAGAAGGGTGCATAAGGACTCTGAGGGAGAAAGGGATAAAGGAAGCTGGAGGGTGTGAACTATCACCTTGACTGATTTTCTTCGTGGAGACAACAATCAAGTAGAGAGTGAGATAAAAGGGTGGGTTAGCTGAAGAGCTGCTGCAGCTGCCTTCTATAAATGACAGGCAGCTAAAACAGCACACGAAATGTAAAGAAAGAAAACTTTCCTAGAACATCTCTCAGGAAGGGTACTTTATGTTCATACCATGGGGATAAGAAGTTTTGTCTATTTCAGTCACTTCCATATTCCCAGCACCTAGAACACTGCCTAGCAAGTGGTAACTATTCAACAGAACCATTAGATTACTAGATAAATGAATGAATACATTGATAAGTTCAAAAGACCAATTAAGAAACTTAGCTGCTTAAGAAAAAAAAATTAAGACTTAGCTGCCTAGGTCCTCTCTCTTGCTGAAAGGTGTAAACAGATTAGGGGGCAGGGACGATTCTTTCAAGTCTATAGAAGGAAGCCTGGGCCCACCTACTGCTGCTCTCCTCATCTCCCTCTTCTTTATTAAGGGTTCAGTGTCTCCTCTAAATAGTTGTTGAGCAAATATAAACTTGCTCAGGACCTCTATGAATCTGTTATACCTTGGCTATATGTCACTGAAAATTATATCCATACAAAGAAAAGCAGTCATTGCTTGTCCAGCTATGAAAACGTGAAATAAGATGCCTGTGGCAAAGATTGGAAGTTGCTTTTCTCTCTTTCGTGCTTAATAAGAGAAGCCTGGAAAATGTGCCGAGCTGAAGAACTGTATGTCCAAGTACATCTGTAAATAGACGTGTACCCTGAGAGGTAAGAGTCCTCCAGGAAACCCTTTTGCCCCTTGCTCTTCTATTCCTACCTAGAATGATGATAGAATGGTTAGAGCTCTAAGAATCATCTTAGTGATTCTGAGGATGATGAACAGAAAGATATGAGGAGGCTGAGTCTTGGATGATTTTCTGGAGCTGCTATACCAGTATCTATCTCCAGACTTAATTCGTGTGAGACAAAAACAAATTTCTATCTTGCTGAAGTGACTATAGTTAGGTCAGTAGCCAACACAATTTCTGCGTTGTGCTCCATTAGATGACGTGTATGTATAGTTGCATCAGTAGAAGCTAAATATGTGTACTTTACAGGAAAAAGGAAATTAGAATTTTTAATTGACATTTTTAGTAATTATTAACAGCACAGAAAAAAATATTGTGTGCAATTTAAAGAAATACTTCTTGTAAGAACACTGTAACCCATTGTGGAGTTAAACAATTGAGCCGTACCATAGTAAGTGTTTTTGTCAATAATCGGCACATTTCAGTATGGAAAAGAATCATCAATCACCTAGTCCAATTACCCATCTGATGCTCAACTCTTCTCCAGAATATTTAGGTAAGAAGTCATCCAGCTTATGCTTGGCTACATCAAGTGATGAATAACTCTCTACTTCCCACGCCAGCCCATTTTTATCTTTGGACAGTTCTAAAAGTTAGAATGTTGTTTCTTACATTGAGCTGAAAATCTGTTTTCCTCTAGCTTCTATCCACTCATCCTAGCTTTCATCTTCAGAGTCATATTCAGTACTTCCAATTTCTGTTCTAAATGACAAGCCTTCAATTATCACACTCCTCTTGAGACAGCTGCCCTTCTGGATTTTCATGCCAGGAAATCATGCTGACCATATTTCTGAACATGTTGAGATCTACTTTCCCAGAACCCAGGGAATAGGTACGACTGTACCTACTCTTTCCTTTCCTTGCTATCATATACCTTGAAAGAATATGGCCATGTCTTCCCTGAATGCATAACCTCTATTTTGCCAAAAATGTCTCTGAGTTACTGAAATACAGGTATGAAGTCATCATTATTCCCAATTGTTTTCAATAACTCTGGGAGATACATTTTGAGGCAAAGCAGGTAAAGAACTTGTCAGATGTGGTACTACTAGCTGGATGAGAGTCCCATTATACATCCCCAATATTTGAAATTCCCCTTTTTACAATATATTAGACTTGTGCACCATGTCTGACCTAAATCAGAAACAGATCATTTATTTCTTAATCAGGCCAAATGACACTTAATACATCTTCACAATAACATCACACCTGTCCTTTCACCTTTCATTCACACTCCAGCTATCTCTAGTAAATTTCTGCTCTTAGGATTTTGGATTTCTGAGCTGGCATAAATGACATTGCAAATTTCTCTACTCAACAAAGTCTATCTCTACTCAATTAGATCTGTTCTCCCATTACCATATTTCACACAGACCGTACTCACCAAACTTTGGTGATACCAGTGAGATATTTACCATCTGTATTATAATATCTAATTTGCTAGGTTACATGCTATAATCAAATATATTGGTCCACAAGATGTACTGATAATCAAAATAAATGTAACCTGAAATAGTTATTTCTAAAATTTAAAAAATATGAAATAGAAATTTAGCCAATAGCAAGGGCATTGTAAATTTAATCTGGAACTAATCTCTGGATTTGACACCTAAGGGCAGACATCCTGTAGGGAACTTCTGCCACTTTTCTCTGCTTCTACCACTGGTATTATGTCAAACAGGCAAAATGAAAATGGTCAGGAACTGCAGTTACCCTATACCAGGAGAGCAGAAGTCATTTTTTTCAGGCTAGATTTTTAAGAGTATAAAGCCCGGTTCACAGTTTAAAAGAAACATAGTTTCTATTCATAATCCGTCTTCCAGCCAACCTATTTTATTACCAATATCAGGAAGGTACAGAGATAAAATATAGTTTAAACTTCAAATCCCTCAAACCAAGCTGTCAGGGAGGGGAGAGGTCGGATGCTGACATGCTGGAAAAAAGGAAAGCTGATGAGGGCCACAGTGGTGATATCAGTTTTTCACCTGATAAGTATGAATTGGGATGGGATCAGGAGAAGATGAGAGTTGGGTTATTTGAGGTTTATGCTGTTGATGTTAGAGACAGATGTGCCTAGAGAGGGTTAGGTACATAGAAGGCGAGGCAATGCATGCTCAGAATTGAGATAAAGCCTCCACAAGATCTGGGACTCATTTTCTCCCCTGCTGAATGCTGTAAGAAATTGTTTTTGAATCATATGCATCCTGAAAAAGTGGTTTCTTATGATCCCAGAATTTGCTGTCCAAAGCATAGGAGGGAAGGATGAGTTTGGTCTGTAAGTTTCCTCATGTCCATCACTGGCTTTCACTTCAGCATTGATCCACTTTTTCTTCTTGTGTAAAAAAACAAAAAAACAAAACAAAAAAAACCCACACAAACAAAAAACAGAAAAAGACATGTTAGAACATGTTAGTAAGATACTATTCGGAATTCTCATTCATATGGCATTTAAAAAATAATTGCTTTAATTATACAGCTATTATATGGAAGATAAGTTATTTTTATTACTAGCTTTGCGGGTCATTGCCATTTTATGTACAAGAATAATGATATGTTTCTTCTGTCTTCAAAGACCCCACAGACTTGAAGAGGAGATATGACATACATGAATACCTTATACATAATCTGTAGTGTGGCATGTGCCTTAAGAGAGTTATAAAGAGTCCAGATGTTTAGAGAAAGGAGAGATTACTTCTGAACTCAAGAACACGATAAGCAAAATGGCTATTGTGATATTCATGTTTATGTCCCCCAAAAATTCGTATGTTGTAATTCTAATGCCCAAAACGTGATGATATTGAAAGGTGGGGCCTTTGGGAGGTGCTTAGGTCATGAGGACAGAGAGCCCTCACAGATGGCATTAGTGCCCTTAGAGGCTTCGGAGAGATCCCTAACCCCTTGTACTGTGTGAGGACAGAGTGGGAGGGCAAGAGCTATGAACTAGAAAGAGGGACCTCAGCAGAAAGTGACCATGCTAACGCCTTGATCTTGGATTTTCCAGTATCCGAAACTGAAGAATAAATCGTGGTTGTTTATAAATGATCTGGCCCATAGTGTTTTGTTATAGCAGCCTAAGCTGCTAAGAATGGACTAAGACAATGGCTAATGGTGAAACAACAGGATTCAAACATGAGCACAGTGAGTGCTGATCTCAATTTTACTTCCCTGACTTAGCCACATCATTTCACTGTGCATTAGTTTCTTCAACCATTAAATAAGAAAAGAAAAACGACATTCTTGCCCAAAGTACTTCTATCCTCTGGAGATGGCTCTGAGATGAGCACATCAATAGACAGATCCCAAACCAAGCAAAAATATCGTACTGTTCATGGTAAGCTTCACAGTGCTCATAATAGAGCAGAAACGTCATCACTCTCTGCCACTTGCACCTTCCAAACTTTACCTTCTTTTAGGACAGTCCCACAAACAGAGGCTGTGTTGTCAAGCTGGAGTGAAACTGGATGTTCACATGCAGCCAGTCTTTTAAAAGAAGGTTAATTTGTGTTAGCAAACTGTCAAATAACTTGTCATACCTCATTATTTTTCTTTATACACATCCTGCCCTCCCCCCCAGTATAAAATAAATAAACTAACAGGAAAAAAATATCTCCAGGATTGTGTGATAGCTGATCTTTCAAGGCTACTTTGTGGCTAAATAAATAAAAAGAAAAACAGAAACAGAGCTATTCTGAAGGACTTTTTTCCCCCTCTTTGAAGACACTGCAAAGCAATCACAATAATATAAATTCAAGGGCAAGTGCTTCATCCCTTATAAACTTGAATTAGTAAGTTGATCCTCTTCACCAGCATGTTTTTAGTGCATAGAGAGATGAAATTTGATAAGTTCATGAAAACAATCACTTTAGAACAAGTAAGAGGTATTAATAAAGTATTGGCACCAAAAATGTATGAAACAAACCAAAACACGGAAAAAGTGATAGAGTTCCTATTGTAGTATATAAATTACATTGCTAAAATGATGATTGATATTATAGCTTCTATTTCAAAGGCTCCCTTTATAGAACAGGTCTATTGTCAAAAATGATGATAAGAAAATACTTTCTCAAGAGTATACCTGCCCCTATATTATTCCTATAAAATTGTAGACATGACAGAGTTTTCTGGAATAATGAGCTATGTAAAAATGAGAGGTGGGCAGAAGAATTTAAGGGAAGAAAATGACACTAAAATATATCACCTTAAAATGTTTTTTTTAATACTCTGCATAAAAGTGCATCGTTCAAAATAGTCCAAAAGTGGCATGCAAGATTACATTATATAAATTTCTATAGCACCCCACCTTTTTCAAATACCATGATCAATCTTTCTCTCTGTCTCTGTTTCTCTTTCCAATGAAGAAATTGAGGAGAAAATGAGTTAAGTTACTTGCCTCAACTCATATGAATTAAGACAAGTTTTTAAACATCTAATAAGAGAATTTTCAAATATGATAAGAGAGATCAGGTCAGGCCAACTTAAAAAGGAAAACGAACAAGCTTCAACCAGTGGCTTACACAGCATTTGTTCTTTATACTTTTATTGGTTGCAAAGGACAGGGGGGAATTTAGGTTATTTCAAGTGACAGGGTTCACTTCCTGTTTCCAGTTCAGCATGTAAGGAGCTTGGAAGTCATCACTCCCATCCTCACAATAAGTAAACAGGTGAACAAACTAAAAATCAACAACTTTTCTCAAATCCACTAGAGAATTGAGCTCATGGAGCAAACCCTACCCCAAAAGCTGGAGAAACAGGCAGATACAAGGAGGAATCACAGCTCACTGAATACTGAGGAGAAACCTCAGCTAGAGCCAGCAACCATTAGGGACACTTTAAGGGTGACTGACTAATTGCTGAAGAGTGAGCATAGACAAACAAAAAATAAAAACCCCTGGAGATCCAGTCTTTGGGGTGTCCCCCACACTTTTTGTGAGTTTTAACTCCAGTAGCCCCACCAGGTTCCTACCGAGAAACTGAAGAAAAATATTATGCTCCCTAAAGGAAAAGAGAGAAACAGCCATTCTGAAATATACCTAGAGCATTTTGTTCTACTTAACAAACTCTTTCCTTGAGAGAAAAGTTAAACTGACTTGGGTTTTATCACAGTCAAACAGATGTGGAGGAAGGTAAATACCCAACTCTAGCACCCTCTAGCCTTTTGGTCTCACCTGAGGGTGGGAGAAACAAAATAAAATTGAGATTTAGGGGCGCCTGGGTGGCACAGCGGTTAAGCGTCTGTCTTAGGCTCAGGGTGTGATCCCGGCATTACGGGATCGAGCCCCACATCAGGCTCCTCTGCTATGAGCCTGCTTCTTCCTCTCCCACTCCCCGCTTGTGTTCCCTCTCTCGCTGGCTGTCTCTATCTCTGTCAAATAAATAAATAAAATCTATGAGCCTGCTTCTTCCTCTCCCACTCCCCCCTGCTTGTGTTCCCTCTCTCACTGGTTGTCTCTATCTCTGTCGAATAAATAAATAAAATCTTTAAAAAAAATAAAATAAAAATAAAATAAATAAATAATAAAAAATAAAATTGAGACTTAGACATAATCATGGGCACTAAAATGATTTCCCTATCCTCACATGCACACTCCTATACCACATGAATAGGGCCCCTAAATAATAACGGAGGAGTACAGCTAAAAAGAATCGCATGGCTCAGACCGTATTTACAAAGGAGACTTCAGAAAAACTCAAAGACAACAGAGATGACAAAAGCAAGGACACCACAAGAAATTTCAGTCTCTGACATCTACAGCTACAGCCAACAGTAAACATAGCCCAACACCTAGCCAGATAAATAGAAAATCTCACACTAAAGTTCAGATTAGCTCAGTTCTCCTACTCAAGACATCACGTCTGGCTTTCAACAAAAAATTACAAAGCATGCTAAAAGGCAAAAAAGACACAGTCTGAAGAGACATGGTAAGCATCAGAACCAGATTCAGATATGGCCGATATTGGGAATGATCAGACCTGAAATTTAACTATAATTTGTATGTTAAGGTCTCTCACGGAATAAAGAGACAATGTGTAAGAACAAGGGAGTAATGTAAGCTGAGAGATGGAAGCTCCAGGAAAGAGTCAAGAGGAAAGACTAGAAATCAAAAATCCTGTCACAGAAATGAAAAAAATTCTTTTGATGGGCTCCTCAGTAGACTATACCAGCCAAGGAAAGAACTCGAGAACTTGAAGATATGTCAATAGAAACTTCCAAATTGAAAAGCAACGAGATTTTTAAAAACCGAAAACAAAGAGAACACAATATCCAAACACTGTCAAATACAAAAATATAACATACACATAATAGGAATACCAAAAGGAGAAGAAAGAGAGAAAGGAAGAGAATAAATATTTGAAATATGAATAGCTGAGAAATTTCAAGTTATGGTGATGTGCTGTGAAGACACAAGGGGAAATGAGGGAGTGCAGAAAACTTTCTCAGCTATCAAGGAAACCAGTATCATGGAGAATTAAGATGCCTTTGTCCCATCATAGCACACAACGTAAGCTACTGGTCACACACCATAATCTAACCACCACTATTGTCATAGAACACTGCTTGCCTTTTTTTTTTTTAAGATTTTATTTATTCATTTGAGAGAGAGAGAGAGATGGTGCACAAGCTGGGGTGTGGGGCAGCAGAGGGAGAGGGAGAAGCAGGCTCCCTTTTGAGCAGGGAGCCTAATGAGGGGCTTGATCTCAGGACCCTAAGATCATGACTGAGCTGAAGGCAGACACTTAACCGACTGAGCCACCCAGGTACCCCACACAGATCACTTTTCTACTTTGAGTGGGTCTGGTCTGTTTTCTAATTGCAATTGACCCTTAAACAGCGTGGGTTTGAACTGCACACATCCACTTATACATAGATTTCTTTTCAATAAACACAGTGCGGTACTGTAAATGTATTTTCTCTTCCTTATGATTTCTTAGTAACATTTTCTTTTCTCTAGCCTACTTCATTGTAAGAATACAGTATATAAAACATATAACATATAGAATATGTGTTAATTGACTGTTTATGTTATCAGTAAGTCTTCTGGTCAACAGTAGGCTATTAGTCATTAAGTTTTGGAAGAGTTAAAAGTTATCTGCAGATTTTCAACTGTGTGGGATGTGGAAGCCCCAACCCCTGTGTTGTTCAAGGGTCAACTGTATTTTCTTTCTTCTTCTCTACTTCATGTTCTTTGCTTACATGGCTTTCACCACCTCATGCCTGCCTTTCCTCTGTGTGTCTCTTAGCATTTGATCAGTTGATTTTCTGTGTCCCTCTCTCCATGTCCCTATTCTACTCAGTAAGAGAGAATCCAGGTTGGTTCCTCACCCTCCAACGTCAGCATCCGCATTGAACAGACTGAAATCACTTCATCAAACCATCTGACAGGCTGCTGGCCAACCCATAAGCTGGCTGTCTGTGGCTCAGGTGCTAGTTCTGGACCCAGTCATCTCTAGCTAAGCAAACAGATCATGTGATAAAACGAATTAAGAATAAGAAGCTGCTTCCTGGTTCATGTTAAGAAGGGACTATTAGCAAGGTAGTCTCTTAGCATGTCATGAATTTATCTGAATTCCCAGGCATTTTGGTAGCAGCTTACAAAGAGCAAACTTAGTTCCCAAAGAAAATGGGAACTTTGATTTAACGTATCATTTATCTCCTCGAGTTTCATTGCTGGTTTATATCGCTTCTGGTTTACATATCCCCCCACCACCACCACCAATGGACAGGGATAGGGGGACAGGGAGTAAACAATTTAACACCATGATGACCACCCCCAAGGTATACTTTTGAGAGTCGTCAGAGCAGGACCAGGCTGCTCATATCACACAAAGTCAGAGCAGACAGCTACAGAGAGTACGAAGATAGATGTGACATCTCCGTTCCTCGATGGTCCCATTCCTTTAGTTATTTCATTGTGTCACCTGTCCCAAAATATTTTTGACTCTCCTCTACTAAACATGTGGCTGGAAAAGAAGAGAGGAAAAGGGGCATATGCTAAAACATAGGGGTGCGTGTATGTGTACGTGTGTGTGTGTAATTTTCTCCTCCAGAGCACAATATGTTTGAACAAATATATTTTTCATCTACCTGATTTCAGTGTAGGATGTTAATTTTCTGAAGCAGATAAAATCAACGTAGGAAGAAAGCGCAGTATTCTCAGTGCTTACTTTTCACTTGAATTCAAGTTAAATATGAATATGCTTCCTCCTCACTAGTTTTCAAGGGATCATATTCAGCTAACTTCTCTCCACACAGATGACACACAGCAGTGAGGGAAAGGCACCAGGCACCAGCATCATTCTTCTTAGTTCTTGACAGTGTTTGACCTTCAGGGGCACCTCTCTTAGAGAGGAAAAGCGTGCTTTGCTCTACCTCCACGTAGAGGGCAGGGTACAAGTAAAGGCTACAAGATAGAAGATAAGAACCGGTTCCTGTTTAACTAACTCTCTCTGGCCTCACAATCAAAAGAGGTGCCCTCATGCATCACATCTTTTCTATTATCTTTGTCTGCTGTGCATACTGTTTCTGGGAGAGAAACAGTGAAACCTTCTGCTTTTCAATAGAGCTCTGTATTTAAGAAAGAGACACAAAATGTGCAGCAGTCCTATGTTCCTATTTTACCAGTCTTCTCTGGCCCCACATACCTTATAACCTGATGGTTGCCTGACCACAATGTATCTCATCCTAATCTGTTTCTTAGGATAGATTTTTAGGGGAGAGAAGGTAAATACCTTTGTCTTACCAAAAAACAAAAACAAACAAAAAACAAAACAAAAAAAAAACTGTTACAGCTGTCGCTGTTCAATTTTCAAAAGAAAATACCAAAGTCATTCATTCATCAAAATGTATTGAGTGCTTCGACACAAATGGCCTTAATACATGTGTGTGGAAACTGAAAAATGGTCAGATAGGTTTCCCATTTTAAAGTTGAAGAAACCAAGTTACAGAGAGGTCAGATGATCTATCTCAACTAAGAAATGGAGTATTGTTACAGTAATGATGAGTCTGGTTCACTGATTGTCAATCAAATAATTTCACTTACCTTTTCACACAACAGCTACAAATATTACCATACTTCAGGACCCGTGATATATGTGTATCATGCAACATAAATGTAACGTACACTATATCTCATGTAACGTAATGTAGTTGTTTGTTTTCCCTTCAGCTACAGAAAATTTAGTGTGAATTTACACTCAGTTTTAATTAATTGAAAAGATGTTTGAAGTCAACTTTATTTTCCACTAGCAAAAACAAAACAAAACAAAAACGAAACAAAACAAAAGCCAATATGTCCTTTAAATTAAAAAAGAAAATTGACCAGGCTTACATTGCTCCCTCTCCTATGGACCTCTTGTCCCTGAATTAGCATTAATAGAGGTAGTGAGGGAAGTGAATTCCCCATTACCTGGAGAGTAAAGAAACCTAGACACGTATAGAGAGCTTAGCGTACATGCTGCATGATAGTATTTCTGAAGAGTAGTGAATTCCGTATTCAAACAGAGGTCAGCAAATAAATCCAGAGTGCCTGAGTGTTTGATTTTTCCTTTTTAAAGATGAGCTGCTCTTATGGTTGGAGGTTTTCATTTCCCAGCTCTGACACAGGGTAGTCACATATGCAAACATGGACACTATGCCTGCAGTCTCAATATAGATTAATTATTTCTGGCTGCCAGGAACCTCCAGTGGTGTTTCCCTGATAAACCCCAACCCTCCCTACTCAAAAGACAAAAGAAACACACACACACACACACACACACGCACGCACGCACAGGCCGGTGAAAGGCTAGCACCTTAGTCCAAAGTTACTTTACCTTGAATAGACTTTTCAAATGATGTCCTTTCATTTTGCTTTCTGTATTAAACATGAAAAACCAAAAAGGAATTTCAAATCTTGGGTTTTTCTTTTCCTTTAGTGTATCACAAACTGCTAATTAGAAAAGATTCCTTTTACTAAATGATTTAGTTCTTATGTCTGTTTTAACACTTGAAAGGTTACAGCTTCAGGAAAAAAGGAAAGAGCCTTAATTAAAGAATGAATTATTGAATATTCAGCTTTAATTGATGTTGCCCCATGCTATTATTTTGCATGTTTATAGATGTTTTATGTGATTCTGTTATCGAAATAACCAAAGAGAGAGACACCAACTACTACTGAGCCTAAAAAGGGGGAGGGCTTCTGCCTGATCACATCCAGCCATTCAAGTTCAAGAATCATCTGAAGTGTGGTTTCCATGACAGCAAGTCACTAATTGCGAACATAAAATAAAAAATCAACCCTCCCTGAATTTGGCAGCTGCATGATGTCTTTTTTTTTTTTTAATAGTAAAATGGCACTTTTCCTTAGGGAATTCCTCAAGTCATTTTCCCAAAACCAAGAAGCCACTCCATCGTGGGGTTAACTCAGGTCTGAGAAAGGTGTCAGCTTAAAGCTGTCCAAATCTGTTAGGCTGTGATTGCCAGCACCTAGCTTCTGCTAGAGATACGGAAAGACATTTATGATGAGGGGTGAAGGATTTTTGCATCTTTGAGCTACGGAACAGCAGAGATTGCTGCTGTGGCAGATGGACAAACCAAAGAAATGCTACCAAATACTGTATTTGAACATCCTTTAGACAAGGAGGGAAAACAAACTGAGGTGGAAAAGGTGAGTTAAAACCTAAAATAGGCCACTTTCCTCAGGGTTAGTCAACCGTGCTCAATCACTAGCAAAGGTTTCTGGTTTCTCTGCCTGGCAGATTTAAAAAAAAACAAAAAAACAAAAAAGTGCACCCCTTGAGACTTGGAAACCTGTTCCACTGACACAATGGCACCATTCAAAATTCACCAATTTATGAACTGCAGCATATCATTTGTAAAAATTGCTCTAGCCTGAGTTACCTTTCACCAGCTCTGTAAGTCTACTCACTGGGTCACTAGGAGTGAGCAAGAACATTTTGATAAATTCTGTTTCCATGACGATGAATTAACCAGTGAAAAGGGGGAGGTGTTGAAAGATCTGTATTCTGTAGAATACTCTCAAATGTTTGCCTGTTTTCATTTTTAGCCATTTAGTTCTCATGGCTCTGTTCCAGGACTCTTTAATTTGCCAGTAGCTGTTTTTCCTACACAGATTACAGGAGTAATTCATCAGTGAATGTTTCACTCAGTGGTCCCCATCTAATGTAAGGAAACATAAAAATGAATTTTTCCAATTACGCCTTTTTGTTTGTTTAGAAAGAATGTAGTAAGCTTTTTTCCTTTCTTTTCCTCACAATCTAGCTTTAGTGTTCTTATTCTCCCTTATTTATTGACCATTACCTTACACAGACTACAACTGCAATTTGTATGATGTTGAGATCTGCTTCTAAATACCAATAAATCCCCCAAAGGCAATGATTTTTGAATTTACTGGACTGAAACCCCAGAGGGGGACGTAAAGAGAAAAAGAACATTAAAACATGTAGGCCCAGTACATGTTACAATGAAACAAAGTGTTTAGGAAAAAATTAAGAAAGCAATAGAGCCTTTCCTTGACTAAATTACTTTAAATTGGCTTATTTATATACAATGGTTTCTGTTTATGTTATTCAAGCATTTATCCACTTCCCGAATTTGATGATAACACTACTATTTCCTTGGTGATCAAAAAATAAACAAGTA
This sequence comes from Ailuropoda melanoleuca, assembly GCF_002007445.2. Taxonomy (NCBI): domain Eukaryota; kingdom Metazoa; phylum Chordata; class Mammalia; order Carnivora; family Ursidae; genus Ailuropoda; species Ailuropoda melanoleuca. The sequence continues at coordinate 95,924,228 of NC_048224.1, forward strand.
ATTCTGATGGTTTTGTTTTACAAATGATGAAAATAGTGAAAAGAACTCGTCTATTCATACCAGAAAGCACTGGATATGCAACTATTTTCTTGAAGTATGAAGCGAGAAAAATGTCCCCTCGAAACATGTATTTCTAATCTAGCTTATATTTGTATCTCAACAAGCAACTGATTTAGTGTGTTTTAAAAATTAAGTTCAAATAATGGATTTTTTTCCCTTGTCTTTCTTTTCACCTAAAACAAGGCAAATAACCAGTTTTCAACTTCCAACAGTTTTGTTCTTGGCATTGTGTAGCCATGAATTTAAAGAACACTCACACCCTTTTCCAAATTTATTTATCCTTTGCTTGAAGCAGGAAGAAGTTTTAGGGAGATGTCCTAGACCACCAATAATTAGCAAACTGATCAGATATTAATCAAAGACTGAAAGTGCAAAGGTCCATGAGATTCACAGGCAGTAAAGAAGAAAACTATTTAACACTTATTATGCAAAGATCTGCCAATCAGAACTACTTTTTAAAAATTTCAATAAATAGTAATGCAATAATATATTTTTCTGTTAAGAACTGTTCTTCAGGGTCATATTTGCTCTGTGAGCTTAATTTCTCTACCCAGAACAGAGAGAATTCTCATACTGAAAAGAATATGGTAATTTTCTTTTCCTCCCTCTTTAACACTGAAGCACAAAAAATATTATTAATATTAGTGGATCTCAAAGAATGTACATGATTGAAAATCAAAGTAATTGTTTTAATGAATAAACTCTGGGTGTTTGGCAGCAGACATCTATAAACTATTAGAAAAGGAAACCATGCCACTCTAAAATCAATGTGTTGGTAGCCCTGAATTTGTTCATCTTGATTTAAAACAGGAGGGGCAACAGTGTCAGTTGACTGGATATGGACAAGGGGAAGTTAGGTGACTTTTTTTTTCACCCACCATATGTAACTCCTGCTTCTTATGGGCAACATGGGTGGGTTCTGCTAGCAGCGCCATGCTTCCCTTCCTACACCAAAGGTCATAATGCAGGTAGCTGGCATTCAGTTCACATGGATGTTCTGAATAGTGTGAGATCCTGCAGCCACTGGAAAATAGAGATGGCACAGCCCAACCATGAGACAGCTGCCTTCACACCGATGTGACCTGTGGCTGGCACCAGACAGTGCAGGAGTCAGCTTGTTAATGCTAATGTCTCCGGTGAGATAGGGATAAACCGCAGCTCTCTCAGTCCTGTAGATTGAAAGTGTCACAAAAATACTGTCAGGCTCAGTTGCTGATCATTAAAAGTGAGTACAAATGAGAGGAATAATGGCTTGTTGATCCACCTGAGTCAAGTTTGACATCCATGTGACACTATTTACAACTGTATCGATGTCTTTCAGGCATTAGTGAGAGAGATTTTTGACAAAGAAAATAATCATGAAACTTCTTGAGTTTTGGGGTAAAACTGGTCAATAACAAAACATACTATAAACTCCAATAATTTTTACTTCATCATACACATTAAGTGATGTGATCAGCAACTATCCCATATGTTGCATATATCACAGACTATTACATAAAACTCTTTTGAACACAGGATATTTTATAAATATTCAGGACAACATGTAAAAAGGCTTACTACTTTGTAGTAAGAACATAATATACAAATACATCACATTTATCATAAATGTGGTCACAGTTAAATGTGGATTTTGAATGCATATTCCTATAGCAATATAAGCACTAATAAGAAAATACACATTTATGAATCTAAAGAGCAGGTATCTTCTAATATTGCCAATCTGTTCCCAGAAGGTTGTGTGCAATATTTTTTAATCACATGGTTTCTTAATTTACTGAGACCTCACTACTTAAATAAATTTTGCGATGATTTTTTTAGTAAAACCAGAAATATGTTTGTAGTATGAAAAACTATTCTCTTTATATCTGTTTTGTAACTTATAATTTTTATACTTGTGATTTTAAAATGGTGTATTTAACATAAAAAGTTTAAAGCAGGTACTTGTTTTTGTTGTTGGCATTTTTCCCCACTTTTTCGGGGGGAGGTGATACTGAGAGGTATAGCTTCGAGAGCAGCATGTTGATGCAAAGAGATTTGATCAAGAGTGCTGGCCCAGGATCCAACTCCCACTTTCCTACAGAGAATCTAATCCTGTTGGCCACACATTGCTCCCTGTGGCATAAAAGGTTTACACCAACGTCCAGTCTGACGGCTCAGAATCTTTGCCACAAGCTGAGAAAATGTTTACTGGAGGATGTTTAGGTAAATAGAAGTAATGGTCTTCTACTTAATTTACGAGTCAAGGCAAACAGCCGTCCGTAAATCACATAAAATTTTAACTGCACGGAGAGGTGATCATTATTTTAAAAAGCTTTTAGTAAAGTAGATTGCTACCAATTCAGTGAGATAGCTGGTGCAGTCATTCACTCAACGAACGTTTAGGTGTATTCACTATGGTTTTGCCCCCCAAAAGTTGACAGAAGGTATATAGAGGTAGAGATAGAGAATCTAATGATTATAAAACAATATGGCAGATAACTATAGAAAGGCAATGAATATAACTGTAATGGAGGATTGTAGAAAGGGGTTATTGGAGAGAGAACAGGAAGGTTTAACAAAAGCTTTCTGAATAAGATAATTAGGGAAAGAGCTTTCCATACAAAGGGGACAGCTGAACAGAGGCAGGAAGTGAAAATCAATCCATTAGGCAAAGACAACCACAAACATCTCAGTGTTGCCTGAGTGCCCAGTGTAAGGCAAGCCAGGGAAACAGAGTGACAGAGAGATAGGCAGAAGTCACATCAAGGAGGGCTCACAGTCACTATTAATAACCTGCATGTTGTCTTGTCCTCATTGTCCTTTTGGGAGGTGAAGGCAGTGATTCCATGGAAGATAATGATGGTGACAGTAGATGTGCAAGAAAAAGATGAATCAAATCTATGTAGGGGAAGTAGAATAATCAGAACTTGGTGATTGAGTGTCTCACAGAGAGATGAGAGATTACAGATTTTGTATGATGCACAAATTCTATCTTGAACAACTGGGTGGATGGTGGTGCCACCAACTGAAACAAGTGTCCATGGAACATTACTATGGAGATGCCCAGCTAATAATTGGGTAGATGAGTCTGAAGCTCAGGGCACATGCCCAAAATAAGGGCATAGACTTGGAATCTATCGGAAAATAATGATATCTGAAACCATGAGACTGGATAAGATTGCCCAAAGAATATAGAAAGTGAGATGAATTATAGATTAAGGACCCCACCCTGGGGTTCAATAATTTAAAATATTGCCCAAAAAAAGTAGCCAAGAAAGGAAACAAGCAAGGAGTTGACCAGATTAAGAGGAGAAGCCATAACAAAGTACTATTATGGGAGCCACAAAAGTGAAAAATGCAGCAGACAAATCCAGTAAGATGAAGATAGAAAAAGAAATTACTCTCCCCCTCCGCCTCCTTTTACTTAAATACAAATCTACATCATTAAAAATAGAACTTAGAAACTTAAGACCAGGAAACATCTAGGAAAGACCAAGGTCAGCATACTCACAGATTACTTAGGAGTGGTCTGTTCTTAATTTTTAAGCAAGGGAAGACTTATCAGTTTATTTTGTTAATTTGTATATTCTCTACCTTGTCCTCAAAGCACCACAAGTTCTTTAAATAAAATTCCTGAATTCACTCTTTTCAATTAAGTTTGCAACAAATGTTAAGCAAAAGTCAGCTCACTGTTACTCTCATTGAAAAGTATCAGGAGTACAGATTATCTCTACTGGCAGTTAAGGGTGGAAACTCCTGCTTTCACGTGAAGCTGAGAATGCTCCTGAGAGAGAAGCCTCGCTCATCAGCTGATCGTAATAGAAAAGCATAGCATTCTTCCACGCAGAGAAGAACAGCAGGCCGTAAAGAAGGACACTGAGCTGTAAAGCCACATAGAGCAAGTCCGCTGCAGGCTCCTGAGCAGGGGAGAGTGGAAATACAATGGAATGTTGACTTCTTGGTATTGCGCACAGGAGCCCCCATCAACTGGAGACACCTCTAACTAACACATCATCATAGCTTTGTGAGCAGGCGGTCAGATTCTAGTAACAACTCAATCTTTATACGCAAGAATGTCTTGTGTATCTTAGGGCAAATAATTGATGTTTCTAATTTCTACTTTCCTCATTTATTAAAATGGGATGAAATTATTAATTACCCCCTAAACGTGTTATGAAAAATGGAATGAGTAACTATATAAAAATCATTAGTCTAGTAGTTGTTCTCACCATGGAGTGATTTGTCCCCCAGGGGACATCTGGTAATGTCTGGAGACATTTTTGGTTGTCACAGCTGGGAGGGGGTGGCTGTTACTGGAATCTATTTATAGAGGCCAGGGATGCTGCTAGACACTCTACAAGACAGTACAGCACCCCACAACAATGAATTATCTGATCAAAAATGTCAACGGCACCAAGAATAAGAAACCCAGATCTGGTAGCCTCATGTATACATTATAACAGCTGGTGTTTCTGGAACCCTCACACCCTGCTAGACACTAAGTGCTTAACATTTGTCTCATCTGACCTTCACCAAAATTCTATGAGATTGGTACTAGTATTATCCCCTGTCTACAAATTAGAAAACTGACATGCAAAAAAGAAGTTGTACATAAGGTCACATAACTAGCAGTGATAGAATCAGGATTCCATAAATGTTAATGATGAATTTTTTTGTTTTGAGTTTTTTTTTCTAGTTTTGGGGATAGAATTTAATGATGCATCAGTTGCATATAACAGTGCTCATTCCATCAAGTGCCCCCCTTAATGCCCATCACCCAGTTACCCCATCCTCTCACTCATCTCCCCTCCAGCCACCCTCAGTTTGTTCCCTATATTTAAGGGGGTTTTTTTTTTGTTTGCCTCCCCCTCTGTCTTTATCTTATTTTATTTTTTTTTCCCTTCCCCTATGTTCATCTGTTTTGTTTCTTAAATTCCACATTTGAATGAAATCACATGGTGTTTGCCTTTCTCTGATGGTCTTATTTCGCTTAGCATAATACAGTCAATGTTAACGATTATTATCTTTCATGGGCAAGTAAAAAATTATTCAGATAATATTAGATATTTTCAAATATCCAAATCCAACTCTTGGCATCACATAGCCAAAAAATTGGTTTTCAACTTTCATCCAATCATTGACATTAATCTAGACAAAACTGATAGGTTGCATGCTTTGACTTCCAGACTCGATCGAGGGTTTCTTTAAATGTACACAAAATGAAAATGGCATAATGGTGGAAAGAGAAGAAAATTTAGCATTTCTTAAGAGCACCTTAAAAAGACAATTGCCAGATATGCTTTTAGAGAAATCTTTTTAGTGTTAAAAATTGGTAAAACCTGACTTCAGGAAATGGCCTTAGGTCTTGTCTAATGCTGAAGTCAATGGCTCTTCCTGTAACGGTGTTAGGGTTTAAGTACTGCTTCAGGCCTCTGCAAAGCTCAAACACGGAATCAGAGAGATAAAAGTCACCTGACTATATCACTTTCACTTTATAGTCTGAAATTCTTAGCATCTGTGCATTTATCCAATTGTCAGGGAAGTGTCATTGATTGTTTTTAACAATCTTTGCATCGATGTGTTTCAGAAGGTGGTTTTCTCTTCTTTAAATCTCCCTTCAGGGACTCTGAAACATAAGCTGTTGAGTGTGCATATGTGTAGACCTTCAAAAAATCCTAGAAAGGCAACGAACACTGAAATCTGAGCACGCACACAAGTATTTTGACAAAATGTTTATGGAAATTTGGGGTTCCTAAAATTTTAAGATAATTGCACAGTGAGTGAAGACAGTATAGTATAATATGGCATAGTGGCTTAAAGTGCAAGATCAGTATTCAAATCCTGACTATACCATTTACTAAGGATGGGATCTTGACAAAGTGACTCAACTACTCAGAGTCTCACTTACTTTCTTATTTAAAAAATTAAAAAATTAAAAAAACAAATCAGATTGACCACACAGGGTTCTCCAAAAATAAAATGTTTATTTTTATTTTACACTGCCATATTCCAAGCACTGTTTTAGTTAGTAGGGATACTACAGTGAACTACCCTCATGCACCTTATAATTAAAAAATTAAAATGAAGTATCATCTCAAGTAGCAGTAATTGTTCTGAAGAAAATAGTTCTGGATAATCTGATAGTAGTCCGATAAGAGCAGGGGCTGACAAGACCTCAGACGGTACCATTTCAGCAGAGACCTGAAGGAGATGACGCAGTGATCGCGTGAATATGTGGAGAAGAGCTTTCCATGCAGAAGAAAGAACAAATACAACATCCTCAGCTGAAATACTTCAGCAATTTTGAGAAAAAGCAAGACCTGTGAGACTGGTGCTCAGTGACTTATGAATTGAATTTACAAAGTAGCCAGGGAATAACTCCTAGAAACTTATATGCCATAGTAGTATTTTGGCTTTTACTCTGTGATGGGAAGCCATTGGACATTTTGATCTCTGTATCATGATCCAATTTATGTTTTGAAAGAATAACTTTGGCTATTATGTGGAAAATAGACTCTAGGGACCCAGAAATAGATACAGGATGACCAAGTAAAGGTAATTACAATCATGCAGGCAAGAGACAGTGGCAGGTTCAAATAGGAAGATGGCATTTGGCAGCTGCTAAGAATGGTTAGATTCATGGTGCATTTGAAGGTAATTGAATATAACTTCTGATAGATTTAATGTGAGTTGTGAAAAAGAAAATGAGAATGATTTCAAAGTTCTGGCCCTAAGCACCTAGGTGAATGAAGACTGAAGAAATAGGTACAAAGGAGGGAAACTATAAAGAACTTAGTTAGAACACTCATTAGATGTTGATGTGGGAATATTCAGTAGATCATTGGATATGCTAGTGTACATTCAGGAAAAAGGTCAAAAGTTTATCTTAAAATTTCGGCATTGTCAGGGTATAAATATAGTTAAGCTAGCAGGACCGAGTGAGATCCCAGTAAGAATGTGGTAAAATAGAAAAGAAAAAAGGTCCTGGGTCTGACTTCTAGGGATTTCCAATATTCAGAGGTCAAGAAGATGAAAGTCATGGGAAGGCAGTGTCATAGAGCCAAGCAAATAAAGTGTTGCACAAAATGGAATGATCTACTATCATATGCTGCAGAAGGGTTGAGTGAGAGGAGAGCTGAGTTGACCATTCATGTTGTCAACACAGAGGCCACTGGTGAACTTGAGAAGAAAAGATTCAGTGGATTGATGGATTCAACATCTAATTTCACAGAGCGATTGTGAGAGAGAATGAGAGGAGTAGAAGTGGGAAGGGAAAATATGATAGACATATTTTTGTGAGAATTAAATAATAAAATATATGTGAAGCATTAGTCCAATGCTTGGCATATTACAAAATGTAATAAATAGTTATCATCATTATTTTTATCATTATTATGTTGTCATCTCCTATCATTTGAATATCAACTGTATGCATAGCCAGACCAAGAGAAATAATTATTTATGTGTGTATATATTTATACATGGATATTTTATTGGTAAAAGTTGTTAATATATATGTACATATTCATATATATGAGGAGATATATATTGGGTGATGTGTATAGATATACAAATGATACTTTTACCAACAAAATATTCATGCATAATTATCTCCTTTTATCTTGACAGCATTCTGTGGGGAAAAAAAATATAGTCATAGGAGTTTTTCCCTGCTTTGCAGCTGACAAGGCTTAGGCTCACAGTTCATGACTTACCCAAAGTTATATATAAAGCCAGAAATGAAACCAAGATCGAATGACACCTGACTCTTTGCTCTTTTCAGCAACAAATAGAAGTTCAGTTATCCCATCAAAGAGAAAATCAAGCCATCTCAATGAGAATTTGACAATGCAAATATCTGACTTGAATAATAAACACCCAAATATTTTTAAAATTAATTATTTACACGTGCGCTGTTAACCATCTCACACAATTTGTTCCTTGTAAACATGGTCAGATTCCCCCATCAAGTGAGAAAATGTTCTGTTACAGTGAGATTAAAATGTTTTCTTCCTAGAAATTATGTAAAAAGAAAGAAGAAAGAAAGAAAGAAAGAAAGAAAGAAAGAAAGAAAGAAAGAAAGGTAAGAAAAGGGGCAAAATATTTCTTTAAGCATACATTTAATCAATCAAGAAATTTTGGCTTATGCAACTACCCACACTGGGCACTGGGTTAGGTGCTGGGGATACAAGAGGAACTAGAACAAACATTCCTGCTCACTTGACATCTAGAGTCTAGTGAGAGATAGATACTTATCAAATTTGCAATATTGATTTGTTAAATTATGATAAGTATATGGAGGAAAGGAGCAGGGAACCATGGCAGAGAAAAACAGGAACAACATAATCAGGTGTCATTATATGAAATGACATAAGAAATTTATGTCATCTGTATGAAAGACATGAGGAAATGTCTGGATCCTTTCAACAAGCCAGGTACAATCACTTCAAGAACCTTGGAATGAAGGGGCGCCTGGGTGGCACAGCAGTTAAGCGTCTGCCTTTGGCTCAGGGCGTGATCCCGGCGTTATGGGATCGAGCCCCACATCGGGCTCCTCTGCTATGAGCCTGTTTCTTCCTCTCCCACTTCCCCTGCTTGTGTTCCCTCTCTCGCTGGCTGTCTCTATCTCTGTCAAATAAATAAATAAAATCTTAAAAAAAAAAAAAAAAAAGAACCTTGGAATGAAAAGCGATTCTCACAAGAGACATGCATTGGATAAGGCAGTTTGGTAACAGATTTCTAGATTAATGAAAGCAAGGAGCAGCCTGCTTCCTTCACACGTCCTTGTAAGAGACCACCTAGGCCCAGGTGAAACATTAAAAGAAAGAAGCATTAAATAATTCTGAAATGCTTTCAAGATATGTTAGCTAATCCCAAGACTCCGAGTTATCAAAATGGAGCCCTACTTACTCCTTCTACGAGGCAAAGTTTCCCATCCTGACAGAAACTAAGTTTTTTTTTGGAGCTGCAACCAATCCAAGTCCTTGGTAATTTTGAGACACATGCATTTTCCCATCAATGAGAAAATGGCTAAGATGACTTGTGTATCAATCTTCAAATCAGTTACTTCACATTCCAGTCATCTTTGTTAGTCAACATACTCAGGCTTCTTGTTCATCCAGTCCTCTAACCCCCAAACTGCTTGGTACTTGCTCTCACCAACCTATGCCCTACCATACCTTCTCCCTCTCAAATCTTTCAACTGTATTCTCTGGAGCACCAATCTGATTAGCCATTGCATCTTCAAGCTCTTCCTGAAAATTCCATCTTCCCCTTCAGTTAGAACTCAAAGGTTCTGAAGTGATGTCTGTGAACTATGCTTCATGGGCTCAGTAACATGCTTAAAAAGATGAATTTTTTATTTTTTATTTTTTTAAAGATTTTATTTATTTATTCGACAGAGATAGAGACAGACAGCGAGAGAGGGAACACAAGCAGGGGGAGTGGAAGAGGAAGAAGCAGGCTCATAGCGGAGGAGCCTGATGTGGGGCTCGATCCCATAACGCCGGGATCATGCCCTGAGCTGAAGGCAGACGCTTAACCGCTGTACCACCCAGGCGCCCCAAAAAGATGAATTTTTTAAAGTTTTCTTCCTGTTATTTTGAAATATGACTTTGTAAAACAAAAAAAAAAAGGCCATATTATAAGAATATCGTCTTAGTAAAAAAGGTCTAGGTTGCTTTGTGTATATAATCAAGATCATCATTAAAACCATATTACAATGTCTAGAATTGTTTCCTATTGACAAAAATTAAATAAATGTCTCTGCCTTATGATTAAAGAGATCTATCATTGCTTACTGTAAGCATAAAGTTACAGAAAACTTCAAAGGAAATAAATTATAAGGACACTTCCATAACCTTTGGTTTTACTTTTACCTTTGAAGTAGGACACAGAAGCCACAAGATTTTTTGTGCTGAAAGGTTTGTATGAAAGGAAGCATGAATCTAGCAAATATGTTTACCTTGAATTTGTGGACTGTTTTTGGTTTTGGGTTTTCGGGGTTTTTTTAAACAAAAACACTGCACTGGAATGACTGAAACAGCACAAAAATTTGCCAAGCCAGGAACCAAGATTCATCCTTGACTTCAATATCTTTCACTCTTCACCCCACATTTATTAGTTCCCTGACTCATGGAATGATCTGGTTATTGCTGCATTTTGGCTGGACCACATTCTTTGTTGTTGTTGTTTAAATATTTTATTTACTTATTTATTTGAGAGAAAGAGAGAGAGCTAGTGCGCATGAGCAGAGTTTGGGGCCAAGGAAGAAGCAGACTCTCCACTTAGCAGGGAGCCCAACATGGGACTGGATCCCAGGACCCAAGGATCATGATCTGAGCTTAAGGCAGACGCTTAACTGACTGAGCCACCCAGGCGCCCCTGGACCATACTCTTTGTATGTGATGATGAGCAGTTCTTCTGGGATCTGAAAGCAGGTAAAGAAAGATAACTGTAGTGGCCTTTACAAGAAAACTTCCTGCCATTAAGACACTGGAAAAATTGATGTGACTTCCATGTACAGAATCAGAGTTTCATATGCAAATATGTATATAATGTGTGGTGATGTAGAGAGCTTCATGATCCTGGGCAGATTGCATTTAACCTTGGGGAAGGTATGGATCATGGTAGTGACTTGGCTTTTTGTTTTGCTTTTGTTTTTATTTTTAAGGCTAGGGCATGTTAATTTGTCACCTGTTCAGCCAGAGAAAGGAATTTTTTCTTTGTTTTCTTTGGGATTGAGATTCATGGGGTAGTTGAGGCTCAGGAAAGGGAGGAGGTGGGAGAAAAGTCTCTGCTCTAAAGAACAGATCACAGATTGCATCAACCTGTGAGCCAAGAGAAGTCAGCAAGAAACTCTTTATGACAGATAATGACAAATGAACTGACTTCCAAGTTTTCTTTTTCTCCTCTGTAATCCTCTTATGAAAGCCTCACTTATTTAGTAAAACATGTTAGTATAGCCTTGGAGAAGGAAATAAATAGGCTCTATTTATGCTTGAGGCAGAACAGCATGGGGAGAGGACAGCAGCTTGCAGAGCCGTGATGGAAAGCCCAGAAGGGTTAGTGAGAAGCCTCAAGCAGGAGTAAGGAGTGAACAGTGAAGGACAACAACTGGAAAAAACAGAAACCCTCCGTTTTGTCGAGGTCCTCAGACAAAAATTTGTACTTTAAACAGATGAAACGTGTGCAACAAATTTATATTATCTGTGCCTAACACTGTTCTAAGGTGCCGGGGATAACAGGTATGAACAAAACTACCATGGCTCAGGTTTTGTGGAGCACAGGTTCCTGTGGAAGAAACAGACCATAAACAAACAAGCATAAATTATATCATATGATGATAAGAGCCATGGAGAAAACAAAGTGTGGTGTAAGGAGTAGCATTTGCTGGGGGGAAGGCCCCATGCCACCTTATAAAAGGAGATTAGGGGGACCTCTTTAAGAAAATGACATTTAATAGAGATCTGAAGGAAGTTGTGAGTGATCTATACAGATGTCTGCAAGAAGAATGTTCTAGGCAAAGGGAACAAGTGGAAAAGACTTGAGACTGGAGTGTGCCTGATATTTTTGATAGCTAAGTAAAGAAAGAAGCTCCATATGTCCATGTGACTCACTGCTATCTTCATCAGTATATATTGGCACCAAATCTTGTTTTCCACTGAGAAAGTCATTAACTTCATCAGAAACTGAACACGATTGGCCAGCTTATCCCAAAGTTTCATCAAGAAATGGAAGCAGAATGTGAAATTCTTTACTTGTATACCAGGGTTTTCTGATTTTCCGCAGGGCAAATCTTGAAACATCTGATTAATCTCCATGCAGATATTTATCTTTTTTTTCCTTTGGACAGAGAAAAGGAAAGACAATTCCGAGAACAGTTTTTCAGAACAGAGTCCATTACTGATTTACCTTATTGGGAAGCCATGTTTAGACACATGCATGTGGCATATCATTTTACTCAAGGTCTTTCCTCATTGCCAGGGAGTCTATTGCAAGAATATGTGCATTCAGAGAAGACTGGAGAGAGAGGACCATACATATGTCATGGTAATGAAGTGTTTCTACAGCTTGGAATTAAGAATGCAAAGCTTTAATGTCTCTGTAAGCAGAAAGTTGCCCACATACCTGGAAATTAAAAAAATAAAACAATACAAAATTGTTTTTGAAGTTACTTCTACTCAGGTGACTTTGAAATCAAAACATAAATGCATTGTAATTTTCTTGTTGACACTGGCAACATTCTCGTCATGGTCCTTCTTAAAGGTAGCTACTTTGGTTTGAGGATAAAGAAAATGATGTTACATGAATTCAGCCACTCAACGCAGAAGCTTGGACCCCCTCTGGAATTCCCTACATAAGCCCACCCTCGTCTGGCAAAGTGAACTATGACAGGGCTGGTTCTACTTCCGGCCTCAACCTTTTAAAGTCAAAGTGTTCCATATTTCTTAGCATCAAAATAAAGATAAATGTCCAATAAATCCATGGACAAGTGTATTTCCGTCAAAGTCCTGCAACATTTCTCTCTCCCCTCCCTCCCTTCCTTCCTTCCTTCCTTCCACCCTGACTTTCACCCTCTCCTTTTTTGTGAATAAACCTGAGCTTTCTCATAAAGGTTTTCTTTAAAGCACATCAAAATTTACTTTAAAAATTTGCATAGTTTGGAATTATGTTAATTTTTTAGAAAATGACCATTCGTTGTTTATATGATAAAGCAAGATTAAAAGATGCAGTTATTTGCAGAAATTGATTTTACATTCTGTTTCTGAAAAGAAATCAATTTTCCATCCAATAGAATACATTGAATGCAATTTTTGTGTATATATGTGTTTACATGCAGGTTCCTGGGAACGAGCCTGTGGCTTCCATCAAATTCTGAAGTGCCTTTCAAAGGAATCCAAAAAAAACCTCAGGCCTACTTACTGCCTGAAAGTGAACCCTAGGTCTGTTCTGAGAATAGCTCTTCTTCTCTTTCCAGTGGAGTCTGTTAATTTTCTCAAACTTCACAGACCTTTGGGATATGGTCCCCAGTGACACTTCCAAATCATTTCTCACCCATCATGCCATAGCACGCTTACCCTTCTGGCATCACTGCCCTCCACCAACTTCCTTTTCATTGCCCTTCATTTACTACAGGCTTTAGAAGCTAATTCACAGTCTTCCTCTCCAATGCAAGTTCTGCTAACATTCCCAGAGCATTGAACGCACAGGTGGACAATATATCCTAAAGCTAGTCCCAAACCTCCCTTTTTTTCCCCATAATTTCAATGGTCTTCCCTACCTTTCTATTTCTGCTGCCCACATCCTATGGATAGGCCCTGTTCCTTTGTCAGCGCTTGAAATGTTCATGTCTGATTTCCTAAATGTAAAGATCACCATTTAACAAGCACAGCTCCTATCCTTCCAATTCTCTGACTCGGCTACTTACCTAATACCTGTAGCTGTGAAGTAACCCAGCAGTTAGAGCAAGTGCTCTGGAGTCAGATGCCCTAGGCCGATTCTGTCGTGTCCAAAACGTATGAACTTGAGCAAGTTTCTTAATCCAAGTCTCTGTTTTTGTTTGGTTTGGTTTTAATGAAAATAACAGTTGTTGCTGAATGAATGATAAACTCCATAACGTTTAGCATGATGCTACTGAGAAAGCATGCAATAAATCAGTCCTTTTTATGATTATTTGACCTTACCAAGACCTCTAATCACTTGCTCTTCTAATTTCTTCTATATTTACCATATCTAAATGCACTTTCCTCCCTCTCTGTCTTTACTGATATGGTCTTTCACTGTGGTCCCTCTCCTGCCAACATCCTCAGTTCTTTTCCTCCGCTGTGCTTCCACTGCAGTCTCCTGGCAAAACCCCAGCCCTAGATCACCACATACACCAGCAGGGCATATGACATGGTGTGCTGTCTTAGGATAGCATAGGTGAACGGCATTGTGAATGAATGAATGAATGAATGTTACCATAAATTCAAGGCCTTGATGGGACTCTCAGAGCTGCCTCAAAGTTTTATTTCCTAGTGTCTTAGTCATCTCTCTCCTTTTTCTCAAAGCAGTTCTTTCAAATCCTCTATCATAATCAAATTCTAAGCCCTACCTCCTGCTTTCTCAAGAATTGCCATTTACGTATTTTCCTCTCACTCCACTGTCCTACTCTACTGGACCTTCTCCATCAGCACTGAGTCATGCATGAGTCTCTCTCCTGCCCAAATATAAACAAAACTAGAACTCAAAGTTAAATACTTCTTCCCTCTTCACTTCCTCTCCTGTTATTGCTCCAGTTCTCTCCTCCTTTCCCATCAAAAGTTCTTGAAAGAGTTGTCTAGACTCAGTCTATATTTTGTCTCTTCTCATTTACTCTTCAATATGATATTCAACCTCCCCAGACAATTCAAACCGTGCTTGCCAATGTTACTTGTTACAACAACAGAAGCTTGGCATTTTGTCAGCAATTGACATTTTGACCTCCAGATATTTTTCTTGAATGCTTTCTTCCCTTGAGATTTTTAAATAACAGTTTTATTAAGATGTAATTCACATACCATAAAGTTCACCCTTTTGAAGAGTCAATTCAATGGTTTTGAGCAGATTGGCGAAGTTTTGCATCATTCACCACTATCTAATTTCAGATTATTTTATCACTCCCCCCACCCCCCAAAAGAAACCCTATAGCCATTAGCAGTCACTCACTGTTTTCTCTTCCCCTAGGAAACATTAATCTGTTTTCTGTCTCTGTGGAGTTGCTGATTCTCTTCATTTCATATAAATGGAATCATACAATATGTGGCCTTTTGTATTTGACTTCTTTCACTTAGCGTATTTCAAAGGTTCATGCTGTTGGAGCGTGTATCAGAACTTTATGACTAAATAATATTCCATCGCATGAATATATCACATAATGTTTAACCATTAAACTATTGATGTGCATTTGAGCTGTTTCCGCTTTTTGGCTGTCGTGAACAATACTGCTATAGACATGGATGTACAGGTTTTTATCTTCAAAAACTGTAAACAACTTAAATATCCAACCATAGGAGTCTGGCAAGAAGTGTCATGGCAGACTCATAGGGTGAAATACTTTCTATTAATTAAAAGAATCTCTAGGTGATACTCTTGTGGGTTGTTTCTAGTTCTTTCCTATACTTTATCCTCATCTCTCAATTTTTACAAAGAACATGCATATGTATGTGAGAAAAAAATTAATGGGGACATTTTCACTTTAGGAAGAATTTCATGTTTATGTTATGATCAGATAAAATCAGATCAAAATCAGATAAAGCCAAAATCAAATTAGAAACTCCCCATGTCCTCGTAAAGAATAATACTTTGAAAGAATCCTTTCTGGGTGAGGTAATGGACAGGAGCTTCTCCATTGACAGCCCCCTTTTGTGCAAGCCGCTTTGGTCATAGCTATGGCCTTTCTGGTGGAGAGGAGGTGAAAGGAAATGTTGTCAGGGAATGGAAGAACTCAAATATCTTGTAAACAGCGTTTATTTGCCTTGCCTACAGGTTAAAAGCAGAAGAGAGCCCTAAACAAAGGAGAGGGGTAAAAAGAGACCTCAGGGAATTAGGAGAAATCTTCAATAATCTCTGGTATTTACTCCCGCTTCCTTTGTCCTCTTCCTCAGCAGCATGTTTTATATCAAAAGGGAAAGCAATTTGGTATCAACTAATGCCTGTACTGGTTAAAAAAACCTGTCCCCAGCACCTAGCATGCACCAGGAGCCAGGGCAGGAGCCTTAGATAACAGATAAATACCATTATGATCTCACAGACTCACTCATCTGAACCCTTCAATAACCCTGCTCGAGGGTGATTCCTGCGTCACCACTTTACAGGTCGGGAAATTGAGGCTCTGGACAATTAAGTCCTTTGCTCAGGTCAGCAAAATTTGTTAGTGGCAGGCTGGGTTTCTTACCAGCTTTCTCTATCACATAGGTTCTTTTTTTTTTAATAGCAATTTTACTTATTTATTTAAATTTATTGTATTTATTGTAAGAACACTTAACATGAGATTTGCCCTCTTAACAAATTGGGAGTGTACAATACATTATTGCTGACTATAGGTACAATATTGTAGAGTAGATCTCTAGAGCTTATTCATCTTACTTAAATGAAACTTTATACCCCTTGATTAGCAACTCCCCATTTCCTCCTCCTCGGGTCTCTCCCAGGGCTGAGGGAGAGAATAACAAAGAAGGAGACTTTCAAAGAAGTGAGTAGCTTGGAAAGCCTGAGGCCCCACTAATCACTTCTTTATAAAAGCAAATTTGGAGGTAAACACTCCTTTTAGAAGCAAATTTATTGGGTAACGCGGCCACTGTGAGCAGCATACACAGGCACTGTGCCCAGAGAGAGAGAAAAACCGTCTTCTCGTCCCCAGGTTTGGGAACGACCATCCTAACCAGAGGGGTCAGCAACCTGTTTGGGTAGTTCTGGGAAAAGCCTTTTACCCCAACCAAACAGCTGATACCACCATTCTGCAACGCTAATCATTAAGGGGAACTGGAAGAAATAAAGTGACATACCTGACAATATAAAACGTAAATGACCTGCATGGATTGAAGGAGGCCAACTAAGTAAAACCAGGCTAGTAAGACATTTATTTTTGTAACTAAATTCCATCCAGGCATCCNCCTTTCATTCCATCCAGGCATCCGACATTTTCACGCTCTCTCTCTCCCTTCCTGCTATCAGCTCAGAGGCTGATCTGAAATAATCATTTACAGCTTAGTGGGACTGTGNAATTCCATCCAGGCATCCGACATTTTCACGTTCTCTCTCTCCCTTCCTGCTATCAGCTCAGAGGCTGATCTGAAATAATCATTTACAGCTTAGTGGGACTGTGTTTCAGAGCCAAGGTAGACCTGGCTGAATAGCTCAGGGGCCCATCCCCAGAAGTTTCTGGGCTAGAGAAGTACACGTAGCTCAAGTATTTAATATACATGTGCAGTGGAATTGTTTTTTGTTATTTTCTCCATTTTTAATATTTTTATGGCAAGGATATGTTTTTTTTGCTACAAAGGGTCAATTGCGTTTTTGTGACTACTATGACAAGATAATGATTATTTTTTATATTGTTCAATAGCAGGGGTGTGACTCAAATTTNATGACAAGATAATGATTATTTTTTATATTGTTCAATAGCAGGGGTGTGACTCAAATTTCCAAATTACTGACATTCATACTTATAAAAAACAATCTGTTTCTAAATTTTGCATTACATGGATAACAAATCAGAAATTAAAAGTGGTTAAACACCACAAAACTACTCTTGAAGAAACACATTTGCCTTTGGAGCAGGGGTCCGAATATTAGTGCTGAAAGTAATGGGAAACCACAGAGGTCATGAGGAAGAGTGACAAAATAAAAGTGACACTTAACAGAAAATCAATTTGCTAGTGGTGTGGAGAATGAACTAAGAAAAAAATAGAGGTGGTGATCCCTCCTACATTGTTGGTGGGAATGCAAGTTGGTACAGCCACTCTGGAAAACAGTGTGGAGGTCCCTTAAAAAGTTAAAAATTGAACTACCCTATGACCCAGCCATTGCACTACTGGGTGTTTACCCCAAAGATACAGACGTAGTAAAGAGAAGGGCCATATGCACCCCAATGTTCATAGCTGCATTGTCCACAATAGCCAAATCATGGAAGGAGCCGAGATGCCCTTCAACAGATGACTGGATTAAGAAGCTGTGGTCCATATATACAATGGAATATTACTCAGCTATCAGAAAGAACGAATTCTCAACATTTGCTGCAACATGGACGGCACTGGAGGAGATAATGCTAAGTGAAATAAGTCAAGCAGAGAAAGACAATTATCATATGATTTCTCTCATCTATGGAACATAAGAACTAGGAGGATCGGTAGGGGAAGAAAGGGATAAAGAAAAGGGGGGTAATCAGAGGGGGGAATGAAACATGAGAGACTATGGACTGTGAGAGGCAAACTGAGGACTTCAGAGGGGAGGGGGTGGGGGAAGGGGATAGCCTGGTGATGGGTAGTAGGGAGGGCACGTATTGCATGGTGCACTGGGTGTTATACGCAACTAATGAAGTATCAAACTTTACATCGGAATCTGGGGATGTACTGTATGGTGATTAACACAATATAATAAAATAAAATTTAAAAAAAAAAAAAGAAAAGAAAAAAATAGAGGTGGAGCAAGCAAATTAGAAAGCCCATGTTGTATACAAGCCACCATACTGCATATTTTACACATCTACCCTCACTTTCTCATCATGACAATAATCTGCTGTAGATATCTTAATACTCATTTTATAGATGAGAGAACTGAGACTCAAGGAAATAAAATAGCTCTTTCAGTATCACATTGCTGTTAAATATCGGTGCTAATTTGGGGGAAAAGAGAGTATAGAATAAATTTATGACATCCTAGGACCTCAGATCAGTTAGTTTGTTGATCCTCTCCCTTGAACAGTGATTCCAACTTGGCTGATCCCTGGAAACACCTGAAGAGCTCTTTAGAACATGGAGTCCAGCATCACACACATCAGAAGGATTCTGATGATCGGTCAGGTGTGGGAACCTCTGCTGTCATCCAGATGATCTCTGGTTACTGAAAAAGAAACTAAGTCCAAGGGATAATTAATTCAGCATTTGATCTATTAAATTTGAGATAGTGGAAGGACACCTAGTAGGATCTCTGCATGATTTAGCTGGAGATAGGAGGCCACACCTGGAAAGAAATGTCAGAAGTAGAGAAATAAATTTTGGATTTATTTGCATGGAAGTGATAGTTGAAGTTATGGAATGTCTTCCAGGAAGAAATAGAGGGGGGAAGGAATAGAGGCTGAGGGCAGATAGACACAGAGGGGAATGGGAGGAAGAAGGAACAGGTAAACATAACTGAGAGTATTTAGACAGAAGCAGAACCAGGAAGATAAACTGCCACAGAAGGCAAATGAGTGGAGTCCAATTCTATAATCATCAAAGGTAATATGCACTAAGAAAGAAATTGGATTGAATAATTGAAAAGTTAATGGTGAATCCTGAGAGTACTTTTGGA
This sequence comes from Ailuropoda melanoleuca, assembly GCF_002007445.2. Taxonomy (NCBI): domain Eukaryota; kingdom Metazoa; phylum Chordata; class Mammalia; order Carnivora; family Ursidae; genus Ailuropoda; species Ailuropoda melanoleuca. The sequence continues at coordinate 95,943,302 of NC_048224.1, forward strand.
ATAGAAGGCAGGTGATAGGAGTTGATGAAGTCCATAAGAAAAGGAAGGAAGCAGATGCAGAGCTCAGAGAAGTTTGGCTATGAAAGAAAGGGGAGAAAAGATAGTAGCACCTGGATCAACAAGGTCAATGGAAGGGGTTTTAATTGTTACTGTCTTTGGAGTATTCTGCTAACACTAAGTAAGTGGGGAAGCATATTAATTTATTTTAACTGTAAAACAATTTACCCAAACCCAGAAATGGCCACCAACCTTAAGATTCATGGATAGCTTTTGTTTGTGTGATACAGAGAAGTATACATTTGCAGGAGAAAAGTCAGGGTATATGTCCCAAATATAAAAGACTATGATGCCTCTCCGGAACTGCTGATCAGGGATCCACTCTCTGGATGTTGCCCTGATACATGGGGCCATCTTGGAATAAAAGAGCTCATACTCTTCTTGCTGTAACAGCTAAGCCAAGACTTTGGCCCCATATTGGGCTTGGAGCGAGCTTGTCCAAGAACTCAGGACACATGTACCTTCATGTAGCCTTCTCATTTACATGTGATCAGCTGGAATGAGAGAAGATCTGAAATTCAAGTGTGCTGTTTGTTTGTTTTGATGATGACAATGGAAGACTGGACAGAATAGGGCTTGGCCTCTGGGCCATGTGCTCCAGTCTAGCCTCCCAGAACCCTTCAAATTAAGGTCCCAAGTCAAGTTGGCAATATGTTACTTTTTTCCCCTTTTCATTTCTTCTTCTTCTTACTTCACTGGGAAAGTTGACTTAGGTCTGGAATAGGATATTTCTGGATCCCCTGGCTATCTGGCCACCCCAGCTTCCAAGGCCAGATTTCCATAGGGGAAAGTAGCCTGCAATGTCTAGAGAAAGAAGGACAAACCAAGTAAAACTCCATAGGGGAAACTAAAAGTCAAACAGTATAAAGGCCATATACCAGCATCAACCACTGTCTCAATTTTAGCTAATGGTCTCTACTCCCACTTAACAGAGAAAATAGCACCACAGGGGAATGCCATCACTTCCCACTGCCAAACTCTTAAAACTGCCTGCACTGCACCCATTTTCTTCCCCGTTTCATTGGCCCTCTGTTGTCATCAACTTCCCTAACCCTCTCCACTTGCTCCCAGTCCATCGCTATCGCCCCACTGAAATGGTTCTCATTATGATCAACCTACCTTGGGCCAGATTCAATTGGCATTTTCCTTTTTCATCCTCTTAGAAATATTTGATACCATTGGTCACTCCCTCACTCTAGAAACCCTCTTTCCCTAGCCTCAGTGACAAGATCCACATTCTTCGGTTTCATTTTATTTTGTTTTGTTTCTTTCTTTTCAGTCTTCTTTATTGATCATCTTCCTTTTTTGGCTACTGGTAGCATCATTTCCATGCCCTTTTCTCTTTCTCTCCAAACGATCTTTTCCATGATTATAGTTACAATGACATCTGTATATTAGTGATTCCAGTTGTATATACTCACTCCAGTGCTCCCTCTGACCTCTAGTCCTAGAAACCCAACTTCCTACTTAAAAATCTCTATTAGTGTAAAGACTCTTCGAGCTCATCATGCCTCAAAATGAACTCAAGATCTTTTCCCATTCCAAACCTGGTTTTCTTACAGAGTTCTTTCTTCCAGCGAAGTCATTTGTATAATCCAACCTGCCTCTAGTTTTGCTCACACTCTTTATCTCTTCCTGGAATCCTCTTCTCTGTCACACACACACACACACACACACACACACCCCATGTACACACCCGCTCTCTGTTGACTCCAACACACTCTTCCTGATCACCCACATGAACAAATTCTTACTGGAAACCTTCACTAACATACCTCGCTTTGTCTTTCCCTTACCCCATTATACCTCTTCATAGCACAATGTGACTTTCTTTTACAGTTTTATCAGACTGTGTAATTATACATTTATTTGAGATTATATGACTCTTTGCCTCTCTAGTTATACTATAAGCTCCCTGAGATAGTATTCCTAATATTAAACAGGGCTTAGCCCATGGTAACAATAAATATTTATGGAATTTGATCTGTTAAATTGGACCAAGAGGCTGCAGTTCTAAAAATCAAATTTCAGGATCTTGTTGGGGTCAAACTAGAGGAGAGGTAGTGCTGGGTTTCTGCACCTCATGTTTAATGTTTCACAGATGTGCAAGTGAGACGGTCTGCCTCAAAGGAAGGAAGCAAAGACAATCTACCATCTCACAGAACTATTGTAAAAATTAAAGTATGCGTGAGTGTTTTATAAGCTGCAATAGCTGTTGTTCATAGATTTGGGTTAAGCCTACATAATGTGATATAAGATTAATGAGAGAAGAGAAAGGCTTTCATTCAAATTCAGGGTGTAGAACAGTACCTGGCATGTAGTAAATGCTCACTAATTGTTTGTCAATGAATAAATGGCTATTCCTCATGTTAAAATAAGTTCAATTAATGGAATACCTTATTGAATGATTGAATCCTATTCTCTGAAGTGTCGGGCTGTCCTTAGAGGGATTTAATTGAAAGATTCTGAAAAATAAGACAGAGTCGTGTAAATGAAGTGGTTTTTAAAAATTAAGATGGTAAAACACACAAATGATCCCTTTAAGATAACCTCAAGACCTAGGTCCCTAGTTAATTGCAATAGCAATTCTTGTCACCCTCTAACTTAATCCTTGAAAACCAACTTGGGCATCATCTCCTTCAGAAAGCTGGTCATGACTCCCCAGTCTGGGTTAAGTACTCACCACACCCCCAAACACAAATACAATACCACCCCCTGAACTTCTGCTGCACGGTAGAGATATCTCAAACAACACTTTGTCCTATTGTTCTGAAATTCACTGATGTCTTTCGCACCACTCTTTAAGGTCTTTGAGGTCAATGAAATTGTCTTAACCTTCTAATGGTCGCTAATTCCTAACATAGTATCTGGCACTTAGTAGATGCTAAATAAGTTTTTGTAGAAGTGAACTGAATTCTTGAAGACTTTCATAGATGGTATCAATTTTATAACCTGATTCACTCATGCATTAGCTTTCAGCCAGTTTTCAGCTAATCCCTGTCCATACCTGGAAGGAATGATAACATATCATTTCATAAAGACTTTCTGGACCATTTTCAAGCTACCAAATGTCATTTTAAAAGAATTCTGATCAATACTAGTTTAAATTAGATATCAGAAATCCAATGCATACATAAGTGTTTGCAGTATTTATATAAAGCTAAACTCAACAGTTTCTTCCATTTCCTTTCCTTCATTTAGCATGACATTTTAGCTGATATTCCTGAACTGCTGGGTAAAGCAAATGCATTTATATTAGAGCCAGTATTCCCCCATGAGATTCTGCCAACAGGTGTTCCAGCTTCTTCATTCTATATACATTTTCCCTTTACTTGCTTTATTACTAGAATTAGAATTCTTTATTAAAGAATTTACTGTGGCTGCTATAAAGACTGGATCTATTTAAATAAATAAGGTTCTTCTAGATTACATACAGACTGAAAATTTAAGGACCAATGGCTCCCCAGCATTGTATGATGTGTGGTCAGATAATATCCTGGTACAGTTTTTGTTTGTTTGCTTGATTGTTTGTTTGTTTGTTTTCCTACACCTTCACTCTGCTCTGAGGTTCTGGGGGGGAAAAAGATATTCCAGGAACACGTCTTTATACTCACAACTGTCAATATTTCAAACACAGAGGAAAATCTTGCTCTAAGAAAATATAGCTTAATTTTTCCCTTCCAAATATGAAATACCAGTGTAAGTCCCTATATTCCAGATAACATTCTTCAGTAAATATATAACTTGTGTTATCCCTCTATGCAAAGGTCGTATATTTTTAAAACACCACAATTCAGAGAAAACTGTCTTATAGAAACAAACAATGAGGAAAGTATACAAATGTTTGATTTAGCAGGTACCTCCCCAGAAGGAAATGTATTGCAGAATCTTCAAGGCATATGGTTTGTCTTTGGAGGAGGAGGGTAGGGATGAGGGGAGGGTCATTTTCCAGAAGTCTCAAACTGACATCTTTAGTTATATTTGCAAAAATATTTATGATTCTTAAATTTAAAAAAAAGTTATCTTTGCCATGTATGGATTTTGAACTCTCCTAATATTGCTTCATTCTTTTCCCAAGAATTTTATATTATGTATTGCTAGATACACACACACACACACACACACACACACACCTTACTTCCCTGATCGGTTTCAATTGTATTCATTATCTTCTGTCCGTCTCCCCTTTCCACATCTCTTGCCCGAACAGAAGGAACATTCTTACACATTTTATTTTGGATTAACCGGCTGAATATCCCCAACTATTCTTGCTCTGCAGCGCCCCCTGCTGGTAAAAGACATCATCCAATTTATCTGTCCCTTCCCAGCTGCGTTTGTCAAGCCTGGTGCTTAATCCCAAACCACGGCACAGTCTAGCCACAAATGACCTGCAGGTTCAGCAGATCCTGGAACGGGGCTGCTTACCATCTGCAGGGTAGCAACTGTTCCTTGTTTTCAGTGTAGAAAGGGAGCACCAGAGGAATGCATAATTTTTATGAGTCTTTATTTTCCTGGTTTCTAGAACACATAAGAAAAAAAGGGATTTGAAACTCTTTGTGACTAAAATGATAAAAGGAAATCAATGCAGCAAAACATAGACCACCTGAAAATCTTCAGCTGAAGCACAAGTTGTGACATGATGTCAAAGAGGCATTCTTTTCACAGAGAAGGCATATTAAATTATGCTAGTGCTGACTGCTCTTCCAAGGACTGTTGATAGATGCTTAGAAGAGGAAAATCTTCCTGTCTGGTTGACCTTAAAAGCTGTCTTACCCCAGGCCTTAAACGTTTAAATGTGAACATAAAACATTTTTTCATTGATCCCACAGAAAAAAAAATATTTTCACTGTTCTCTTTAGTTGTTGCTTATCATCTGCCCATGCATATACAAAGATATAAATGTGTGTACATAGAAAAGATAGAGAGATAGAAAAATATATTAATTCTCAACTAAAGAATAAATACATTTATCATTCAGAATGACAGAACTAGAGTGGAAAACACCCAGGTGATTGCAATTTGTTTTGCCATGCACCCATAAAAACTCCCTGTAGTGGAAAGAAAATAGAGCAGGCAGGTTATGATAATAGAATATACCTATTTTTCCTCACATTTATCATTATATGTAAGCCAGGCTTCCCAAACAGTGTAAAATGTATACATTTGTAATAGGAATACAATTCCCCCAGGACTGAGTTGAATAGAGGGGAAAAAGCTGGAGAACTAATCTACATGAATGTGAATCATGTAACAGAGAAAACAAGACGTTGATTGGGAGAAATAAAAGAGACAAGAACAATGGGAGACAGGAAACAGGACACAGAAGACAAACTGATTTAAAGATTTGGAGTATGTTCCTATTTTGGTATCAGGAAATCTATCTTTAAGAGGAAGGGTGATTAAGCCTAAAACAATGGAAGATACATTATTTTTTTGTATTCAATCTCAACAGGAACAACATCCCTTCAAAAGAGTAACCTCGGGGCTACTTCTAATTCAAGTTTGATGAATTGCATAATTTTATTTAATAGAAAAGAACACCACCAGGTGTGTCAGTTACCACGAGACTAGCAACCAAGCCAGCAATTCCAGGTGGATCAAGTTGTGATTTTTGCAAGCTTCTCACTTAGCAGTATCACATGATGGACAAACCAGGGCACCCAAGACTAGCAAAGCATGATGGTGAGAGTGGTGCCTATTTTAATAAAATAGAATCATCCCAATGCATTTTTTGGGTTTTATATTTGAAAACCAAAGTTGACCCTGAAGAGCCATCTTGATATAACAAAGCAACACAATCCACACAATCCAGACTGACTTAATAGAAGCCTCTTAGGCAAAGCTGCTAAACTGTTGTAACTTTTAAGAAAATAAAGACTGAAGAAATCAAAACAAAACACTGTACGTTCCCTTTCAAGTTGTGACAAGGGACTTTGACTTACGGCAAACCTTGACTTAAAGAATCAGTGTGCAGATGAGAAACTGTTAAGTCATCTGACCTTCGTCTGTACTCTATTTGGCAGACACTCACAAAAATACTACCCAAGAAATATCTCTCCCATAAAGCAATGCAAAAAAGTCACTAATGTATTACTGTATCCGGCAAGGGGAATGCTCTAGAATTTATTCATTGTTAATGAATTATCAATAGTAGGAGTATATTTATATGCTTTTGTGCAAAAAAAAACCCAAAAAACAAAAAAAGCAAGCTTTCATTATGCCAATGGGTATATGCTTCTTTGACAGTCTTCTTGGCAGTGACTATAAAAGCAGAATCTTGGGGGGAAATGTCATGAGGGCCCAGCTTATTAAATTTTGTAAATCATAGGGCTTGTCTGCAAATGCAGAGCGCTGCAGCTGATTTAGTCGTTGGCCTAGAAACTCTGCTGTTAGGACCATTAAACAGGTCCAGAGTTTAAGTTGCACAGTAAATTATACTCAAAAGAACAGACGGAGATTTTGGCTTCATGTTTTTTTCTGGGAAGTAGGAGCTGGCTGTGCTGGTGTGGCCCTGTGAGATGGTGTTGGATTTTTACCATCTTGCATCAAGCCTCTGCACCTTGATTGAGTCCACCTGAGACTACTGTCAAGTTCTGTGAATTTAATATCAAAAATGGAGAACAAATTAAATTAGCCTTTTCCGATTTGAAAAATCTTCACAGCTACAATAGATACAACCAGTAGTCTTTTTAAGTTATGCCAGTTTTTACAGCCACTTTCAACAAATAGCTATCATTACAAATAGCAAGGACAATGCAGTTGATCATTTAAAAATAAAGGTTGTCATTTTGATTTTTTTTTCTTAAAAGGAATAATGAATTGCCTATAGCTACTATGACTGAAACACCCCTTTAGGGGCCACAAATAAATGAGGCCATAAAGAAAACATAGTTATATGTCAAAGAAACCCGATCCAATTAATCATTCTTTGTAGTAATTCTGTCATGAAACTTTCTAATGTTTTGTTTCTATTGAGATGTGAACTGTTAGCTGGTAATTTGGATCCTACTTGGTTATTTAATATCAGGTAAGCTTTTTCAAAATGAAGGGATGTTTTTTCCATTGAAAAAATTTTGAAAGTTTCTAATGGCCAAGTTATAAATAGCCAACTATTTCATTAAAAAAAATGGAAAAGGAACTCTTTTCTGAAATATAGAAACAAAAGGAAAATGGTGCAGAGTATGTAACATAACACGGTTGTTTTATATTTTGAAAAAACATTGCATTCTATAATTGTTGCATAGTTTTAACATTTAATTGGCTAAAAATAAATCTCAAAATTCCTCCCATTATACTCAACCTGGAAGTATGTTTTAAATTCATTATAAAAAAGAAAACTATGCTATTCAACATCACTTCCAAGAGGAAGCCCTACATACAGTAGACACTCAATAATGTTGGCTGCTGATAAGCACAATTCTGCCCATCCTATAGACTTTGTAAACCTAAAATTCAAGTGATTTTTTTCCCTGGTAAACTAGCCTAAACCAGTTACCATTGGCAATTTACATCTATGAAGCCCTCTTCAGGGCAAAAGAAAATTAGTGTAGTCATTTCTTGAAGTCTTCCTACTGCCTTCCAAGATTCTGAATACCTAGTACTTCACAATGTCATGCAACGGTATATACCTTGCTTAAATCCATTCAAGAAAATGTTCCCCACTTGGACATTTTTTATGTTAAGACACAAGAATGTAGTTTGGAAGATATGATTAAAATGTGGTTTGATATCGATAGAAGAAGGGAAGGGCGGAAATCAATACTGTGAGAGCTAATAAAGACAAATGTTCTGTGATTCACCAGGGAAGAAATAATGGATGAAAAATTGAATATGATTCTGCAGTGTAACACTGTCACCAAAAGGCAAATGCTATATTGGATTGCATTAATAGACATATCATGTAAAACAAGCAAGGCGCTTTTTCAACAGCAGCAATTCTGAGCACTACTGGTTAGGCCAAAATTAGAAAAGCACTGTACTTTGGGGCCCAAATGTTGCAGAAAAAGTTGTGTAGGTTTTGCAGGAGAACAAAAGCAAACACAAAGAAAAATAAATACATTAAGATACATTAATAGATTGATCGATTGACAAACTATAAAACACAAAGTTAAAAAAACCGGACTAGCTTTGAGAGATCAAGGTGAACTAAGTCTATGCTAAAATCAAAGCCAAAACCAGATAAAGGAAGACATAATTACTGTAAAACCAAATGCATAAAGGGAACAAGATTCAAAAAGAAGATAGGGACCCATTGCTTTTATCAGACAGTGGTAGAACCAACAACAAATGGATTCTAGTTGTTTCAGACAATGATTTACATTAACCAGAAAAGAAAATCCCTAGCACATAGCCAAGCATGCAATGATTTAAAGGTATGTCTGGGCTCCCAGTCATTGGATGTATTCAAAATAATTAGCGTACTCAACCTTTCGAAAGTGATCTGGATTAATGAGCACATGGCTGATGATACCTTCATATATTTATAGTTGTTCCATGGTCTATATAATATGACATCTAGTCAGATTACTTACTAAAAGAGCAAAATTGAAAGAAGCAGCTGGAGAAATTCAGCTTAAAGTTATAAACTCCAGGGATCGATGAATACCCACTTTGTAAAAAATCAATTATCTCAGAATAAAAAGGGAAAATATTAGCTAATTTTTTGAGAACTTACCATATATCAAGCACTGTCCTATATTTTTTACTTTAAAAATCACATGTAGTACCCAAACAATCATAAGAGCTGTATACTATTATTACCTCCATTTTACAAAGGAGAATCTGAGGTATAGGGAAATTACATAATTTTGCCCACAAGTTCCAGTGGTCAGAATTTGAACTCTGGCGGTCTAGCTGCAGGGCCTAGAAGGCTATACTGCCCCTCAGTAGCCTAGGAATTTACCACAGACTCTGAAGGAACTAAATAGGATGGGCTGGGGTGATAGTATTAATAGATAATAACAGTTGGTGACTGAAGAAATAACCTTATGACGCACAAAAGAAATCATAATTAGGAATAAAGATAATTTTATGCTTAATGACTGAAATTAACATTAGCACACACATTGTAAAAGGCTAAGGAATAGTCTCTCTAGAGACTTTTTAAAATTCTAAATAGTTTAGTTTTCATCTTTTTGTGACTATCTGTGAAATTTTTTTCTGGATGTGGAGTATTACATTAAGTCCTCCTAAATACTTTTATAGCATATGATTTACATAAATCATAGCATTGCTTTGGAAACATCACACTAGGGGACTTCTAAAGGAATATTTAATGTCTGTCGAATATAGATTAATTTAATTTTTAGTTTCTGTCTACTATAGATTAATCTCATTAATAGAGGCAGCTGGCTACATAATCATATCCCCAAATTTTGCCTCTCTTGGGTCCCGTTGAAAGAACAGGCAGTTAGAAACGGGGATAGGAAAGCAATCTAGAACATGGTCATGATTATAACAATTACCTAAATTATATCACTTATAGGATAAGCACACCAAATTCAGAAACACTATTCAAAGATATATTTGTGATATACGAAAGAATTCTAGCTGCAAAACAGACATTGCATTCATGCTGCTGCTTCTAAAATACAACGATTAAAAATAATTTCTTCTTGCCATATAGCTTCCAGATATTTCAATATGCCTTGGTATTCTGTTTCTCTCTCTCTTTTATCCCCCCTTCCCTGAACTGGTATCATTGAAAGAATATTCCTTTTCTGGCCAGACTGATGATCTTACAGTTGATATAGGATTTCTTCTTTTAACTCTCATGTCCATTACCACTTGAAACATGTACACAGCAACTCCATTTCACTGGGGATGTTTCCCCACCTGCCCGATTATTCTATTCTTTCTCACTCTATAAAGATCTTGAAGGACATTTAGAACAACATCATATACTTTCATGACGGCTCATTCATCTGCCCATTGTGGATAAAATTGCATAGATAAGTGATCATTCCCTTTCTGCTCAAGGAGTTTTATCACTAAACTCCTGTTTTGGAGATTAAAAACTTTTGTCCAATGCAATCTTTCATTCTCACATATAATACTGTGAATTTATGAATTAAACACCAGAGTCAAGAATAGCATGCTTTCTCTGGAATCCAAATCCTAAGACTTCTCAAACAAACAAGCAAACAAACAAACAAACAAAAAACCCCAGTAGCATTGTTTATATAAAATGCTGCTTCTGTACTGCTCTTTATTGAATATCCACTAATTGACGTAACATTGTTCATACCTAGCAAGGTTTAGAACAGACAGGATTTGTTCAAATATTGATCCTTCCACTTCTAGCTGTATAAATGGACAACTCTTCACCTATATTTGCATGTTTAATTTTACTTATGTTGCATGATGACTTTGAAGGTTAGAGATCAAATCAAATTTCTATGGCATCTTGCGTATAGCAGATACACATGAATGATAGCTTTTAAAATTATATTTATAATCTAATTAAGTCTAAAGTGCATTAGAAGCCAAAGAAGAGTCCAAAAGAAGGCAGCAAATTCTTGCACAGAAAATCTGGAAGTTTGGATTGGAAGGGTCTCTTCCAGGATTCCATTCCTATGGACCTACTTTGTGCTTCTAAGACTTCTTTACTGGTTAGATAGTTTCAAGAGAACAGGATTCCAAACTCCCTACTTCTTCCATCAAAGAATCTCAGAGTTTATCTGTTTGGGGCACTGGGCTTCCACATAGCTTTTATTATTTATTTATTTGATAAAATATTTCTTTTAGTAGAATAACCTTGGAAGCTATGAGAGGTGTCCAAAATTCAAACATACATGTATATATGTATATATTTATGTGTGTGTGTATATATATATATATATATATAAATTCTTAGAGTTTAAATACTAAATTCTTATGTATTTGAAAAAATGCATAATTTTGTCAAGTTCAAGGGTCTCTAATGTTAGAAGGAAAAATATTCTGCATGTTTTTAGAGTCAAAGCAATGCAAAATCCAATCAAGAGGTTTAGCCACTTGAGAGAGGATTATAGAGTAATCTGACTTGTGGAATATATGATTAGCTGTGGCTTTAAGTTATGAAGTCCCTCGGACAAAGACAACTACCATATGATTTCACTTACATGTGGATTCTAAAAAACAACAACAACAACAAAAACGAAGAAACAAATAAAAAAAAGAAACAGACCCATAAATACAGAGAATTGAGATGATGGGTAGGAAGGTATGGGTGAAAGGAAGTGGGGGATATGGGCTTCTAGTTATGGAATGAATAAGTCACGGGGATGAAAGTTACAGCATAGAGAGTAATAGTCAATGGTATTATAATAGCGTTGTATGGTGACAAATGGTAGCTGCATTTGTGGCGAGTACAGCATAATGTAAGACTTGTGGAATCACTATGTTGTACACCTGAAACTAATGTAACATTACGTGTCAACTCTACTGCAATAAAAAAGAAAAAGTTGTGAAGCCCTTGTCACATACAATATATAGGGGTCAGTCCATCCTAGCCACATCACAAAGAATCAGTTGTTTCCTGACTGGAACTTCTGATTGTTTATAACTTCAGCAAACTAAAAATACAACCAAAAACATCATTCTTGAAACATGCCCTCTAAAAAATGTTTGAGGGAACAAAATTGTATCCCCCAGAAGAAACATTGTTCAAGTCATGCAGATTTAGAATTAAATATAAGATTTTTAAGAAAATCACTCCTTTCTTTCCTTCCTTCCATCCTTTCTTTCTTCAGAAATATCTATTGACTATGAGCTAGGTGCCAGGTACTGTCCTGGGCAGTATGGATACATTCATGAGCAAAGCAGAAAAAATCTCTACCTTTGCAAACCTTGCCTTCTAGTCAAGGAATAAATACAAGAAACATAATAAATGAGTAGAACTGATCATGCCAATGGCCTCTTTATGTCTCCTCCACACTCATTAGTTGAAGGCTATTAACTATGAAGGAACAACTGCAACTTTCTGCCTGAGTCCCAGGAACACACTCCTCCCACATTAGAAGAAAGGCAGAAATGAGTGTTGAAGCCCTGAAAATAGCCCTCGACCAATGGCAGGAAGGGTGCTGATAGGTACATACCCCAGTTTCCTCCTCTCTTGGTGGGAAGCAGTTGAGCCTCAATTGTCCACAGAGATAATCTGCTTAATAGCTTAGCTTTCCTTGACTCACTACCCCACTGCCCTGCCTCTTTTTCTTGAGGTCACCTCCCAAGTAAATTATTGCACTCACATTTTGTTTCAGGATTTGCTTCTAAAAGAACTTGACTAATTCTAGACAAGTAAATTGTATAGTATATTAAAAGGTGGTATGTTATAAAAAATATAGAAAATATAAACAAAAACTTAAAGCACATTATGAAGGATCTAGGTTAAAAGGTAAGGGACAACGTAGTAGAGGGCATTTGACCAGAGACTTGAAGGAGATAAATTTTCTAGAGGAAAGGTAATGTAGAGGTCCTGAGTGGAGTATCTCTGGTGCATTCAAGACTTTGGTGGAGACCTTGTAACCGTCATAGAGTGTGTAAAGAAGAGAGTCATAGAAAATAGGATCCAGGAGAGGGAACAGTTGTAAGGAGGCATTAAAGATTTTATAAGATCTTGTAAAGACTTTGGATGCTAGCCTAAGTGATAGAGTGATATGGAAGAATTTGAGCAGAAGAGTAACATAATTTGACACATCTTAAAAGCTTCTCTTTAGTTACTGTGTTGAGAAAAGAATACAAGAGGTCAAAGACAGCAGCAGGAAGACCAGATAGACATCTATTACAAAAATGCATGTGGCAGTCCATCAACAGATGAATGGATTAGTAAATTGTGGTATTTACACACAATGAAATATTATTTTGCCATAAAAAGGCATGAAGTACTGATACATGCTACAACATAAATGAACCTCAAAAATATTAAGGTAAATGAAAAAAGCCAGACACGATGGTTGCCTGTTGCATGATTTCATGTATAAGAAATACCCAAAATAAGTGAATCCATAGAGACGGAAAGCAGATTAGATTCTAGGGTTTGGGTGAAAGCAGATTTGGAAAGTAATGTGTGAGTGGGTGTAGGGTTTTACTTTGAGATGATTAAAATATTTTGGAACTAGATAAAAAGGGTGGTTGACAACATTGGGAAGTACTCAATGCTACTGAATAATTCACTCTAAAATGGTTAATTTTATGTTATGTGAACTTCACCTCAATTAAAAAAAAAATCTTAAAAAGAAAAAAAAAATTTAAAAAATACTGATGGCTTGGACCAGAGAGCTAGTAATGAAGGTAATGAGAATGGTAGGATTACGGACATATTTTGTAGGTGAATTGAGAATTTCAGGACCAGATGTCAGTGTGAAGTGTGAAAAAGGACTCCAAAGTTTTGGGCTTGAGCAACCATAAGAATAAATTTGCCATTTATAGGTACAGGAAGATTGCTGTTACAGCATGTTTAGGGTAGAAGATTAAGAGTTTAGTTTTGAATATAAGCTTGAGCTTTATATTCAATAGCCAAGAGAATTTTGAGTTGTCTAGCACGCAGGGCAAAGATTGGGCTAGTATCACACCCATTGCATTATTATTTTCATATCAGTAATTCAGTGAACAATTAGTGTTTTAAATATGTGTTAAGTTTAAGAGAATTTAGTTTATTAGAATAACATGTCAGCCTTGTAATTCTGAGCTAAAATGAATAAGCAGAATTTAAATAGATTGGTGATTTTAAGTGGAAATTTTGGCTTTTATATAATATCACATCATTTAAAAGAACTTAAAGCTTCCCATACTTATACTTTTAATTTATTAAAGTTCATAAGAAATTATTAAATTCTTGAGACTTTTCAATCATATCACTGACACAGTTGAAAAGATAAGTAAATGTTCTCTATCCATGAAGTTTAAGTGATTCAAAGGTGTATATGCTTGCAAACAGATCCAAACGTTGTTTGAAGGCCCTTAAAAGTTATTGTAGACATATAAACAAATAGTCAGTTTTATAAAATGAACCTAAAAGCTTCAGGAAGAACTAGGCTTCTAAATCTCAAACTTGAATAGATTGACCACTATTCCTTAAAAGCATGTTAACTACTGACTGGTCTTTTCTACCCACAAAACTGCCCCCAAAAGCATCAACACACTAACACTCAATAGCTTGCTCTGAGGAAAAATGAAGAGGCTGAATGTCTACCACCTGGTCAAGCATATGTCTGAAGACCAGAGAAATTAAATGTGCTGCTTCAAACTTCAAAGCCTAGATTGCCAGATATTCCCCAGTGTAACTGATGCCTAAAGGGAAAGGTGGTCTATCTGTGGCTTATTTTAGAGGTTCTGGCATTCTTTGTTGCCTGTCAAGTGACCCAGGCAAATGTTTAGATATCTTTCTTCTTGAGGTGCTTGATGCCTTTTACTACTCGAGCTCTTTTAGCTATTCACCACCACACATACAAAAAGAAGAAAATAAATAAATAAAAGAAAGGAAAGGGGAAGAACTAAACATAATTGAGGGTAAACATTATCTTAATAAAGTGAAGAGTCAAGCCAGGTGACGCTTTCTCTTTTCGATACGAATAAGAAGTGACTCTAAAGCAATGTCATCGATTTTCTTAGGTGGCTTGCGTATTGACTTTGAAGGCATTTTTCAAAGGGAGGCTTGAAAATGATCTTAAACAATGGTAGTGATGTTAGTGTAATGTAGAGTTTCCCTCTGGGGCACTTTAAAGGACTCATTTGGATGTTTAAGTCCTGTTATGTAGGCTTTTAAAAAATTCATTTGTGATTACACACTGCATATTTTCTATAAACTAATTGGTTAGGGAAAGCAATATACGGCAATGAGAAAACTAAGAGAGTAGCAGGAAGGACATCACTCTGAACACAATAGGTTTAATAAAATTTACAGATCAAATATAATTTTGGAGGCCTAACTGATTTTTTAAACACATTTTCAAGGGCTGCTAAAAGCTATACTAATAGTTACCAATATATCTAAGACTGACTATGTTAAGGCATTTTACACCACCTATAAATATTCATAACAGCCTCCCTGCTAAGTAGATACCACTGTTCAGATTGTAGAAGTAAGGAAATCAAGGGTCAGAAAAGTTGAATTGTCCAAAGTCATGTCATAAAGCAGGACAAAACCGCGATTTGAATTAGTCTGTTTGGTGCCATGCCCTGAGTGTGATACTGAATAAAATACTCTCTAAAAGCGAAAAAGCAAATGAGGCAATGTCCCCATGTCCTCCTCCAAAATACAAATTTATGGGTATATTTATTACTTACCTACATCCAAAATGTTCTCATATAAATCATTTAATATATTTCCTAAATGATGCTAAACTCAAGCAAGCATTTCATGTCACAAAACTGACTTTTAACTTTTTTTCTTATAACCCAACTTATTTTACTGTGTCAAAGAATCTAAATCCTGTATCTAGACGTAACAATAATTTGTAAAATCAAAAGTACCTGAAACATCACCAAATAGATGAACAGTGATGAACTTTCTGATGAATGAAGGAAACTTTAGGTTATGATTTGCACCAGATTCTTATTTGATGAAAAAAAAAAGTCTTGTTTTTTATAATGACCAAGGAATAGGCCTGTAGATATCCCTTGTAAGGACTCCTTGATGCCTGAGCATATCAGCATAAAAAAGTAATAAAAGAGAGCTCACAAAGATCTAAAAAGTTTATGGAAAGAACAACTGCTTCATAATGAGAGTTTCCAGATCACAAAGTAGAAAGAAGAAATCCAACTATAAATCTATATTCAGAGTATAGCGGGGGAAATAGGATATGAGGTAATTTTTGCCTTACTTTTTGAGCAGCACAGATCTTATGAACAGAGGTGGAAGCTATTCAATAACATTTATTGCGAGGCCTAGTTCAGTGCCTTCCACGGGTGGGCAGTCAATAAATCTTATCTGGAGATGATATTTATGCAATGATAATCAGTCTACTTCAGCACAGCAATTTTGGGGGAGAATATTGTCTGTAGTAAGGTTAAGCCTTGTGAAGTTAAATAATAAAAAGAAGGGCAAAGACCAGATGTGGAAAGTATTCAAAAAAGAAATTAAGGTTTATACAATATTTGCATAAGCACTGGCAATTACAATTCAGAAAAGTAAATGCATTTTCAGAAAAATTTGAAACACATTTTGGTAAATGGCAGGGAAAGCATTAAAATTATACATTTCTCTCCTCCCTCCATCTTTACCAAGAGCATATATTTATTGACTCATTCAGACAGTAAAGACAAAGACACAGAAGTCTGACCTTTGTTCCGGGGCAGGACGGGATCGATGATCCACAACGGAGTCCTTTTTACCTTCGTTTCTTGACTCCACGTACATGAAATTAACAAATGATAAGCGTAATTCCTAGGAGTTTTTGCCACACAAATATCAAACTAAGTAATTTCATGCAATGATTTAATGGTTTGGTTTGATTATGTAAAATGATTTAAACAGAAAAAGTTTACGTTGATTTTGATTTGAGAATCCTTATTTTACTAGAATGAACCAAAATTCATTATATCATTGAAATGCACACCACACACACATAACACACACACACACCACACACCAGGGCACTCTCAGTGAACAATCAGGTGCTGATATATGAACCGACCTTGCATCTAGGGGAAAAAAAGTCCCAAGCTGTGCCGACAGTTAATGTAGAAAAAATTTATACTTTTCCTTATGAACAATTTATTTTTAATGTAACTTTTGTAGGGAATTTTCAAATATTGGAATTTAGACTATTCTTTTTATAGCTAATAAAGAACACCAGTTTAAGGAATGGCTGGTGGAAAGAAATAAAATGAGGAATGGGGAAGGGAGAAACATACTGAAGCTATGCCAGTTTTTAAAGGTGGCAGGTATTTCTCCACAAAGTTATCTAACATGTATGTCTCAGAAGCTGTTAATGTATATTGGACTCAAAAATAATATGTATAGTGAAAAATGTAAATAATCAGAGTCAAATCTGTTACCATAATAGTCTCAATCTCTCATTTAATGTTTGTATGGTCAGTGAGAAGAAAGCCACCCAGGACAGGACAGCTTGTTACAAACCCAAAAAAAGAATGAGGTCATTTACTGCAAACTTCAAGTGACCCAACCACTAAAATCATTTCTATATTAAGTTTTAATTTTAGTTGTTGTAGGTTTGCCTACATCCTTCCTTTTTGCACTCATAAGCTCAGTCTGAAAGTCTATGGCTGGTATGAGTCCAATGAAGATTCCAGCTATCAGCTAGGAACAGTAACTTTTACCTGACCTTCTTACAGAGAAAGTTGGGAAAAAGAAAACCCGGGCTGTTCAGGGAGCAGAGACAATGAAACTTAAGAGAGAGAGAGAGAGATTTCTTTCTCATAGTCAGAGGGGATGCATGGACTGAGGCCAAGCAATGGGAGTGTAGGAAGCAAACTTGTCCCAGGAGCAGCCATCAGCCAAACAGCCAAAAGAGATCAACCAAAAGTAAGAATAGACATTTTTTCTCTGGGGTTTCTCATTTTACACAGACTACTCTCTGCAGCCATATTGCAGCTTCTTCTCTGACTTTCTTCTGTGAGGAAGTCTGTATTCACCATTTAAATGGGCAAAATTTACAACAAATCTTTACAAGGAGACAACTGAAGCTTTGGGAGCCAGTCACTTTGAAATCCTGGAGAGAACAAAACCAAAATTCCATGTTGCATTGACACCAAGTTCAAATAAATTATGGATTTGTTTTTGTGGAAACATAGTCGAATCCACCCAAGCACACACACACACACACACACACTAATTAACAAATTCTAAATTTGTCACACTTTTCTCATTAAGTCTGGCATAAGAACATGTATGCACACACATGTGAAAGAGAGAGAGAGGGAAAAAAAAAAAAACTAAAGCAAACCCACAAAGAGAGAACCCAAAGGAGACTGAACAATTTTTTTTCATTCTTTGTAATGTTCAGGTACTTAGTAATTACTAAATAATAAAATATTTGATTCAGGGGAAAACATTTCATGTTAGAATTGGGGGGGGCGGGTAGTCTTTCCAAGTAGGACTCTGTGGGAGTCTAACTGGATAGGAGATAGTCAGGCAAGGGGCACAAATCAAGCAGTGGTCAGTTTAGGAAAATCAGCCAAGACAAGGTGCAGACAAATAAGGTATTCAGCAAGACCTTATTAAATATCCATGCTTCCTCCATTCAACATTCATAAATAGTGAGCACCTACAATATTCCAAGCTCAAGTACTGCTTTCAGTGACTTCACAGATAACCTCGTCCAGCTGGCCAAAGGTGACATACCTGGGAGGCAGTCAACAGGAATCAGAAATTCAGGCTAATGAGAAGGAAGACAGGTATCAGACACCTGGGCAAAGTAATGAAGCCAAGGAGAGAACCCGGGCCCTCAGGCCACTGGACCCTCCAAGGTTTTCAGAGGGTGCTTCATCTAAATTCAAGAGAGCTCTCATATCACAGAGGGGGAAACTAAAACTGACTAAAATATTCCATCTTGTTTAGTTCCCCATCAGCCACCCGATCATCCTACTCTCACCCCATCCTCACTCCCATCTTTGTGCATTTCTGCTCCAACCCCTCATCTTAGTACCAAAAAGATTTCTCAGTGCATTCTTTCCCATCACCTCCTGCCTTTTCTCTGCTCTCACTCTTCACCCCAGCCAGATGGAAGCAATTGCAGATCTGCACATGCAACATGCGCTTTCACGCTTACATCTTCCCACCCGAGCCTCTGTTTGATGAAATCTCACATATGCTGGGCATTGTGCCAAGTGCTCAACGTGAATTGCTCATATAATTCCCACGACAAGGCTACAATGATTATTACTATTTTATAGACAAGGAAACTGAGACTTAAAGACTTAAGACACTTGCCCAATTCTTCACAGCCATGAGTTGAATTAAGGGCTAATGCCCTGAGACCTGCCTCCAAAGTCCATTTCATCATGTATCATGCCACGCCCTGCCTTCGTCGGCTAACTCATACTTTAAACAAACTTTACTTTACTCCAGAACTTGATTTACAGGCTGTTCAGTATTCTCGCTAAACAGGCTGACTATTTCTGTATCACAGCGCTCACCGTGCTCTTCTGCACAGCTTCTTTTGCTTGGGCATCTTTGCTCCAGTGTCTGCATTAAGCCCACAAGCCCTTTAGACTCCCTAATGCCTGGTCCTTGGAAGATGTTCAATTAAACTTTATCAACTCCCTCAGGAATAAATAAATGTCATGTGGCTATGTCATCGTGGGTAGAGGAGGGATTACAACACAAGTCTATCCGACTTCCAAGGCCTTCCTCTTCCAATGTACCGTACGAGTTCCCAGCTACCTGAAGATAAATGTCCTTTCTCCATTAATAAAGTGGAGATAAGATTTTTCGTCCTGTCATCCTTGAATAAGATGATGGGAGAGGCAGAGTTCAAATCTATTGTTTCTTGTATCTGGCATAGAGTAGGAACTCTATAAGTGTTCGTTGAATAAGTCTGGTTCTAGCATATAGACATCCCCAGCCTCCTGTGTTCTTTGCTACTTGCATAGCTTAACAGTGAGCATCATATGCTCTAGAACATTGCCACTCAGTTTGGGATATATGGACTAGTGGGATCATCCTCACCAGGGAGCCTGTTAGAAATGCAGGATCTCAGGGCCCGCCCAGACCTACTAAATCAGAATCCTGATTTAGACCTACTAAATCAGAATCCAAGATCCCTGAATGACTAGTGTACATGGTGAAATTTGGGAACCACTAACTCTAGAATATACTGTATGTATGGAGATGTGATTCTCACTCAAGGGACTTACAATCTAAGTTAAAGAGAAAAAGTCATCCTGGTCATAAAATACAGTAGATAGTACTATAAAACAATATCAGGGCAAAGGAAGAACAGCACTGATGTAAGCTGGAAGCCGTTGAGAATAAAGTAATGTAATATTTCTTAGGCAGAGAAGAAAGAGCCCTCAGTTGAGGTGCTGTGTGCAAAAGACTGGTATTGAGCTCACTGTCCAGCACACCTGTGTTTAAATAATAATGAGGACAGGTTGGCTTCATATCATAACTCAAAGAGAAGGTTTGTATAGTACATAAGGAGGTAGGATCTGAAGGTAAACTACCTGGGTTCAAATTCCAGCTCAGTCACCGACAAGGTCAATGATTTTGTGACGTGTGACGCTGGGTATATTGCTTTAAAGCTCTTTTTTTTTTTCTTTTTAAATAGAACAGTAAAGTCACTTACATAGGCAGGTGGTTTATTTTGGCATGGCTCTCCTACCCTGGTAGGTTTTATTGGTGGCCTGAGTTGTCCCATTGCTGTTTCTACTCTCCATCCCCAAATGTGGCTGCCTTTCTCCAGATCAGGGCTCATAAATAGGGTGCAGTTGACCATAAGCAGCTTAACCTTGTATGAAAATGTTGTGTGTAGAACTATATGTGCCTATTTGTCCAGAAGTGTTCATAGCTTTTATCAGATTTTCAAAGGCACAGATGGCCTCAGAGAGGTCGTGAACCGCTATTCTAAATGAGATGGGATGGCAAGGCTGAGAGCAATGTATTAGCAACAGACTTCATCCTGGTGCCGACTTCACTAGTTGTATGACTTATCTAAAAGTGTCTTCTCATCTTTAAAGTGGGGATAATAACATCTTAATAATCTCATTTCCTGTGAGAGATTGTGTAAGGATTCAGAATGCCACACACTGTGACATGGTACTCTGTAATGGTAAGAAGTTTCCAGAAGTTAGTGGCAGCCGTTGTTACTATTATAGACTTCTCAGACATTCTCTCCCACAACTGGTTCAAGAGAGCATACCCACTCGCTCCAAGGAGCTGTGTTCTCAGGAAACATCCCTTCCAGAGCGACAAGAGAGAGAAGCTGGGTAGGAGGCTTCTGTAGCCATAACCAGTGCCCCTGCCATGTCTATAGAGACAGAGACAGTTGAGGATGAGGAGATGGAAATGCAGCAGGGAAGACTGGTTACAAAGAAATGTCACTCCAGCGGTAACAGGAGATGGCGGCAGCAGCTGTGGGTGCTATGGGTGGTGGTCCTCTGATCTCCACACGGATGTCTGAGGCAGACATGCCCAGATATGTCTCCACCCAGCAGTGTTTTCTCTTCACGTTTTCTCAATGCATTTCTCCACACGTTTGCAGGCAGCCTTGCTGTGACAGGTCAAATCATTAACAAGAGGGAGTGGAATCCAGAATTCAGAAGTCAAAAGATTCTGCTCTTTCCACTAAAAGAGGTCAAAACAAAGCAGTATATAGAGGGAAGTAAAACAACCTCCAAGTAGATCAGGACGTAAGCCTGACTTTGACCCTAGACAGTTCTACACTGGATCGGAGCTGACTTGTCAGGAAGCCATTGTGCAAATAGCGGAGGAGCAAGCGGAAATGAGACAGAGCGGTGTGTGAACGCGGTGCCAGATCCGTAACACCTTCATCTCGTAGTAGCATGCTTGTGCATCACCTGCCTTTGCTGGAGGCCTTCCTGCCCGTCAAGAGGGAATCCAGCAGGACGGCTGCCTAAAGGGAACCATCTGGAAGTCAGATTTCTGTCTATGCCAGTAGGACAAGTGTGGGACAGTCCTGTGCTGAGGGCCCAAAGAGCACAAGAGTTTTTAAAGATGTGTCCTGGTCTTCATGACGGGCTTGAACAATCCATTCCAACCAGTCTTTCCCAGCTTGCTTTCCTTTTGAATTTCAAAAGGAAGCCGGCAGGCTCTCCCTGTCTTGCCCTTATCGCTTTCAGATCAGAAACAAGGATATGAAGTCAGTTCCTGAAGAAATGACATAGGAAAGCTATTTAAGACTTTAAATTCTTGATGATGTGGAAAGATAGGATGATGTTGGGTGTTTCCTCTCTCCCTGTGGGATTGAATTATTGTGTGTGTTAGCCATGACCATATTTCTCTGATTTGTTCACATCTTCTTCTCCCCAAGCTCTACTGCTTGAACAGCGCCAGTAATGAGCGGAAGCATTTTTGTCTCTCCTAACTGTCAGAGATGACGCAGGGAAGCCAAATGAATGTAGTTTTGTTTCTAATTAACAAGGGTTTTCAAGTATTTGTGTAAAGAAAAGAAGTCGACATTCAAAGGGTTGGAATCTCTTGCCCTTTTCGTTTTTCTTTAAGAAAAAAAAAAAGGAAATACTGTGTATACAATTCAATGGAAATGATAGGGATAGCTAAAAATGAAATATGAAAAAACAATTAAATCATCCAGGTACCATGAAGCAATGCGCAGCTGAAGGTACCTTATTACTTTATATTATACCTTCTCATTCTAAATAACTACTGTTATATAATATGAATCATTGAGGTTTAATAATAGAAATAACCACAGTCAGATGCCAAATCAAGAAGAAAGGATCTGTACTTTGAAAAAAAGGACTCTCTTAATGTACATGCCACATAAACGTTCAGGGCTTGAGCTCTGAAAGGAATCCTGCAGTGGGGAGCTATTGAGAAAAGCAGTTCTGAGCAAAAGAGAAGGGGGGCAAAGCCAGATTCAAGTCTGGCTCTTTCCCAGCTGAAGTAAATGACACTATGAAAGTACGTCTAGGCCTAGCTGTGTGTGTGAATACCACCACACACTGGCACCCTTTCTGGTTGCCTAGTAGCAGCTGGCAAAATTCAATGTGCAGCATGTCCATCTGTCCAAAATACCTTCTGACGGGTCTAATAAGAGGAGAGTTCAGTATTTTGCATCTTAAGGGAATTAAAAAAAAAAACTAGACATTATGACTCAAGGACAAAAAGCAAAACATAAAAAGAAAAATATCGCTTCAGGGAAAAATAGCAACAAATAGAAGGCATTAATATTGCAGAGTGCAATGCATTAATAGTGAAAAGTCAAAAGTAAAGGGATGCCCAATGGTAGTGTCCAGTAAGTACCATAAAAGGAAGAGAATATACTTGAGATGAGGATGTGGATTCAATAATTTACACTTTCCCTAAAAAAGGGAGTTTTTAGCAGAGGAGGAATCAATGGAGAAGATCTGTGAGAATTCACAAGTGAGTGCAACGTGTTGTTCGAAGGTACTGTATCAGAATATAACTAGCCACAGGTCATAGAAAATGTGATGGACAGCAATTCGAAGCAATGGAGATTCCTTTGTCTCAAA
Organism: Ailuropoda melanoleuca; assembly: GCF_002007445.2. NCBI lineage: Eukaryota > Metazoa > Chordata > Mammalia > Carnivora > Ursidae > Ailuropoda > Ailuropoda melanoleuca. The sequence goes on from NC_048224.1 coordinate 95,966,474, forward strand.
AAACAAAAAGTCTGGAGATGGGCAACTACTGGTATCAGTTTTGCAGTCTCAAAAGATAAGAGCTGGAATTTCTGTGATTTTCTTGACCCTCCCTCTTGACTGCAAGATGGCTGCTGCAGTTCCAGTCATCATAACTTCATTCGAGGCAATAACAACAACAAAAACAAAAAGAATAAAAAGCAGATAGAATATTAGAGTGGGGAAAGGAGGAATGAATAGTCATGGTATGTGTAGTTATAGCCACTTTTATCAGGAAAAGGAAAAGCATTCCCAGAGTCCCCATTCCCTCTGCAGGCTACTACTTGTATCTCGTTGGCCAGAACTATTCTCATTTCTCTATCACAGAGAGTCTAATAAGGTGAGCCTTGGGTTTTTCCAGTTTCCAGAATGGCTGGCAGAAAGAGGTTGGGAATGCCTGATGATCTACCAAAGGTCAATGCAGGCTATCATTGAACAGAGAAATGATGGAAAATACCGGAGACGGTGGTATTAATTCAAGGGACTGAAACTCTTTGGCTGGATTTTGAAAGATCCTGCCAAGCACACACACACACACACACACACACACACAGCACAAAAGTAAATTGTGGGTAGAAATAACATCTAGAATATCTTGTTTACAAAAACATTCACACCCTTATAATATACTTTCACACTTTTATGCACTGGAAAATTTTCTACCCGTGACAGAAGAGCAGCCATCTCTGAAACAGTATATGGCAGTAATTCGCCATGCTGCACACAGGAATTCTCCAACACAGGTTAAGCAGGGAAAAAGAAACCACTTTCATCAGAGCAAAACTACAAAAACGGGTTATAAGAATAGAATGAATCTACTTAAAGAATCTCCCGCTCACCATTCCACATCTCACCCTCTCTCTTCTCTGCACTGTTATCAAACAAGTGACATCTGCTTTCCGTAGTGCCAAGGCACTTCATCTTACGTGTGGATGTTTTATTTGTTCGCAGGCACACCCTGCTGGGGACCCACGTCCTGTTATCCTGAATGAGGGGGGAGAAGATGGGAGTTCTACTCTTTGCTTACTCCCTGTCCACATAGTCTTTACGCATTGGGTCTTTTGAGGCTCTCCACAACACTGTGATTTGAAGTGTTACTACTCTGATTTGAAAGGTGAGCAGCCTGATTTGAAAGGTGAAGTGTTACTACTCTGATTTGAAAGGTGAGAAGTAAAATTAGATGACTGAGAAGGAGCACATCACGGAGGGGCAGCCTGCTGTACAAACTAGCCAGTCGGACTGCAGAGCCCTGGCTTTTCCTGGGCACTGCCCTGACTCTGGAATTCTAAGGGACTTGCCAAGGACTGCAGCAACTAGTATAATTGCTGGATTATGTTAGATGTTAAATAAGTGAATGAAACCAATTCCATTTTGGCTTCAAAAAAGAGCATAAAACCAATGAAATATTTTCCAGTTCTGAGGATACCAAGTCGGTTTGATTCAAGCCCTTCTGGTTATCTGAAAGCCTTTTTATGGTTCAGAGAAAGTCACCAAGCTCTACCTTAAACAAACCTAAGCATCTCAGGATGTCCCTAACTATTTACAGGATCTGGAGGCAACAGGACCCTGTGGAAAGAGTGGGCGCTTTAAACCAACCTGTCCTGGTGCAAGTCCTAGTTCTTCCCATTGCTAGACAACGCCCTTAGCCACTTGCTGAAGTTCTCTGAGTCGTCTTCTCCTCTTGTGTGCAGATAGGGCTGTCGTGTCTACCTGGTGGAGAGAATGTATGAGGAGCACTTTGCACAGTGCCTAACACGTATGGTTGGCACTCTCCGAAGGACTACAAACATTAGTTGGGTGAGCCCTCTGTTATCACCATGGTCTCCACAGATTGATATTCTGTGGGTCCAGCACCTCCCCAGGTGTGACCCCAAAGTGAGATAAGGGAATTAGAGTCAGTAGGACAGTTGCTCAGGTCCCTGACAACCCAGAATAGGGCAATCTGGGGTTCAGAGCTGCCTAATGAAAAGAACATAGCTAATCTAGTGTCAGGAAAGTTCCAGCACACAAGAAATGCAGTAGAGAGAGGATGTCAAAGATTCCAACAGTTTAGAGAATGGAAAGATGAAAGGGAGACCCAAAAGGACATAAAAATGGAGTGATAAAGGAGGCATGAAGAAAATCAGGAAAAAAAACAAACAAACACCCAGAGAAAGATCTGTGGGAAGGATCAAATGCTCCACAATTAAAGAGGGTGAGGTTAAAAAAAAAAAAAAATTAAAGGCTTTGAATTTCATAAAACTGTTACTCCCAAGAGTGAAGTGGAATGGGATTGCCAGTGATAACTAGGAAATGGCCGAATAAGCAGTGAAAGCTTGGCAGTTGAAAGCCACAGTTGCAGACAAAGGTCAAGCAAGATTTCGGAGGGCTTGCTTTAGAACAGATTTCTCAACCTGGTGCTACTGATGTTTGGGGGCTGTATAATTCTTTGTAGTGGGAAGTGTTCTGTGCATTGCAGAATGTTTAGCGGCAACCCTGGCCTCTACTCGCTGGTTGCCAGAAGACCCTCCCACCCACAAGTCACAATAAAAAATGTCTCCAGACACTGCAGAAAGTCCTTGGGGGGCAGATAGGGAGAGAGGACTGAGCTACGAAACACTAAAGCCGTTGCTTTAGAATGCAGACGCCTGTGTGTATTTTAAGCCACAAGGAAAGAAATATATAAATAGTTTCAATTTCTTGTCATGTCAAGCTTTTCTGTTTCATATCAATATAAAGGAAAAAAAATGCCAAAATTTCAAACGGTAAACAGAAAAAGGAAAAATAGCAATGACTGTCAACTTGAGGGGATGGCAATCAGCAGTTCTTTGTTGATTTTGTGTGCAATAGTGCAAGGAAAGATAACTTTGGGAGAAAGTCTTAGACTGTACCTTAATTTTATTTAATTTCAGGATATGACCAAATTAAGAATAAAGAATCTCTACTTATAAAATAAAAAAAATTGTTACAGTTTGAAAATAAATTTCCAGCCAAGAGATTTGAAAGAACTCAATAGGCTTACAGTACCCTTACTGTATGGATGGAAAAAAGAAATGAATATGACAGGAAGTCTTTATAGACTTGTCTTTTGGCTTTTTTAGACATGATGCATTTGGAGTCTTTCAGTTGTTCCTACCTCCCGGCTTTCTTTCAGTATGAAAGCTTTGGCATTCAGTCATGAAATACAGCACCCCAGTTGCTCCTATTTTTAAACAGATTCTGCAGAGTTGATATTAGTATGGTTTTAATGTTTTAGGCAGAAGTTCAAAAAATAAATAATTCAATCCCATATGTTTACTTTGTTGTATATTAAAGAAATATAATTCATAATAAACATCTGCTTTCCTGTAATAGCGTAACAGACGGCAAAGAAAATTAGGTGTGAGAAACAGCATATACTTGTGCATATATGTAACTAGACCTTAAAAGAATAGCTGAGTGATTGTTTTTTGTACCCGTCTAAGAATTAATAATACTCAAGTAAGTGTCATGTCTTATAAAAGTGCTATTGTAGATATAATGGCCTGGTCCAGTGGTAACACCTGTTAAGATCTCTCAGTTTTAGAGAGCTCTTGGAGATCCATGCTAAGGTGCTGCTATGGGGAACCAAGACAACTGGTCGGCTCAGAAAGGGGGAAAATCAGTAAAATTGATTATTTGGCATTGTGAACACACCTCTCCTAAGAAGGTGATCACATTTAATTTTCACTTTCCAATTGTTTGCTTTAAATTGCTTTGATAAGAACTTACAGGAAATTACTATAGATATCGCACTGTGTTATCTTTATACCAAAATATATAATGCTTATATTTTCTTCTGTCTCTTATCAAATATGTCCCTGAAGAAATAATGGATATTTGAAAAAGTAATTGCTGGATTTTCTGGAAAAGTCCCCAAAGATAAGGACTTTAATTTTATAAATAGCCATTAAGTTAAAACCAATAAACTCTTGTGTAGAGCACGTTGCAAATGAGGTCAAACTCTTGAGCTAATTCTGGAATAAGCTGTTTCTTTTGGTCTACTTCCATGACTATAAATTGTAGCTTCAACCCAGGCCAGCCAACTCAAAGCCACAGATGTTAGTCCAAGAGGGACTACTCACTAGTACAAATGAATCAACTCAAACCCACGACCATTACTGGAAAAACAATTCCAATACATAGACCCTCCCTAAAAACAATTCCAAGTATATAGACCTTTCCTAATGATCCATTAATGGGGCAAAAAATCAACCAGCATATCTTGTTCTTGTGGCTGATCAATAATGCTACCATCATTTAGGGGAAAAAAAACTATATGTTTGCCATTCCGAATTGCAATAAAAAAGGAAAATTCTACAATTGGCTCAAATTCAACCTAAGATTACTAGTTATAAAGTATCTGTGCCTCTCTATAAATCAGCAAGGCTGATTGTAGATGTGGCCTGTAGATTCACAGTTAAGTTATACTATAGCCAGCCTTAGTCACTGTCTTAAAACTGTTATTAAACAGGATTTAAAATGCCATTTGGTTGAGACATGACTCAGATTCTAGGGTTCCAACTGACAAGGAAGTTCTCACAGGGTAGGAAGGTACAGGACCCATATTCTACAGAATGAAGTTCCAAATGACAACAAAACCTTTACTGAAAACAATGAAAATCAATATTCCATCCCGTACCATAAACATGATAACCGCAGATATCTGGTACCCAGAAACTTGAGTCCTAAAGCTAGCTGACCGGAAGCTGAAGTGTTACTGACGTCGAAACAATACATAATGCTTTGAGTGCTGCAAAAGGATGATGATAAAAACAGAAGAGAAGCTTTTAGTGTTGATTAGAAAACATCTTGCAGATGACTTCATCTGTTGTCGATAATTAATTTTACCAAAAAAGAAAAAAAAAGGCAGCCATATTATCTCACCTTAGAGGTCTTGCAGTTGCTTATTTTTCACATTACTTTTATGAAAATGAGATTAAATAACAAGAATACATGCCTGTCTCAGGGATTCCTTTGTAAAAGCAATCTTAGCACTCATACAGTTTCAACCAAATTTCTCAATTTACTACAGATTTACTAAAGATGTAAATATCTTCAACGTTTACCATAATTGCTGTTTAAAATATTTAACTCAAGGCACTGTAAGAGTCTGAAAAGTCATTTTGTCTTTAATATACCTTGTTTATGAAAGCATAAAATTGGAAAATACATTTTCAAAAGCTTATTCAAAAGGTGTGATTGAAGCAAAGAAACAGAAGTTGGTATGATAGATAGGTAATCAGATGGCTCATTTTCAGCCATACCAGACCAAATATTTACAGTCCTGTTACAGAACTCTTTGTAGTCAAGCTGCCTGAATTTGCTCTCAGTTCTCAACCTCTGTGTGTATGTGTGGCTGGGGAGGGGTGCGGTAGGGGTAGGAGAGTAGAGGGCTAATGGAGAGGACATGTCAAAACGTCATACCATGTAGTTTCTCTCAAATATATTCTCACCCTGTAAGTCAGAGGGGGATCCAGTGTAGACCGTTTTAATAAGTAACCCCGGTGATTCTGACGGAAGTGGTCCATGGACACTATTTTGAGAAATGTTGCAGCCGTCTGTTTAACACTTGAGAAGCCTTGCTTTACATCCTTAATATTCTCTTCCCAACCACTCTCAGGAATGCACACTCCTCATGAAAGACTGCTTCTTACTGTTTCCTCAGGATACACCTCCAGTCTCTGCCTCCAATCTTGCATCTCTCCCTGAACCATTTCCTTCCACTGGCCTTGATGCTTCAGACTGCCCTTGACTTCCTGAGACCGAGCTCATCTGATGCGAAGACGCTAGTTTCCCTACAAATGCAATTTCCTGCCAGGTACAGACAGTTCTGTTCTTTCAGCGTATCTGCTGTCACAAGTGTATGACATTCTTATTTTGAGAAAGGCAGAATGGTATAATGCCAAGAACCGGGTGGCAGGGGTCAGGAGACCCAGGTTTGCATCTTGATGCTGTTTATTCTGACTTGGGATATTAGGAAAGTCATTTGATGCTCTGAGCTCCAGTCTCCTCATCTGGAAAATAAATCAAATAATAGCTACCTCTTAGGGCTTCAGTTAGAGTTAAATGATATTCTCTCTGTGATAAAATCCTTTGAAAATTGCAATTTCCTATTGGATACTAATTAGACTATTGGATAAATTTTTGAATATTTATGCAGAGCATGAAAAAAACTTCCCAAAGATCATTTTGAAATTCTTATCTCACATGAAAGAATATATGAAACTTCTAGCTTCTTTCTCATAAAGGATAAAAAGTATAGTCCCTTAGTAGTAATTCAGTTCTTTGGACACCAGTAATGCTAACTCTAGTGATGCAAAAACCAATTGTTCTGCATACTTCCCATTTTGGTGCCCCCTTCCTTCTTTGCTCTGCCTTACTTTGGTGTTCAGGAGGAGGCACCGGCAGACTACATCTCCCAGGCTCTGTCTCTGGCTGCCTCCTGGGTGAGGTTGTCCAACAGGTGTACAGCAGGAGACAGGTGGCAGAAGGATGGATGTTGGAGTATTTCTTCCCCACTCATTCTATTTTCATGCCACAGCAAGGATGGCAACCGTGTGATGGACTGTAACAACAGCCTTCCCTCCGCATGTCCAGTCCTTACTGGGTTCCAGTTACACCACTTCCTCCTCTCAGCCCCTCAGCGGTGGGTGTGGTAATGGCTTTCTACTTTCAACCCCTGAGGGGAATAACTCAACACCATTCAAGCTTTCCCGTTGAATGGCAGCCCCCATTCCTCTGTAAGTTATCTTTTTATTAAAGTCTTATTTGAATCATCTGAATGAGTTCTGTTTCCTACTGGGACCCTGATTGATATACCAATATACCAATAATGTAGTAGGCCAACTACATGCACGGAATTTGAGCACAGAGCCTGATGTGGGGCTCAGTCTCATGACCCTGAGATCATGACCTAAGCCGAAACCAGGGTCAGACGCTTAACCAGCTGAGCCACGCAGGCGGCCCTGAAGAACATGAATTTAAGTTCACTTTCATGATCAGGGTTTTTTGTTATTATAGATTATTTTACATCTTCCTGTTCTTAGTCAGAAGCAGGTATTACTGCTAATATTGAATCGTTTGCCTGAAGCAACATAGTAAAAAAGATTATTGCCCTAAAGCTAAATGGAAACAAATTCTTTCTCCTGAAGAATCTCTGAAGTTTCTTGTTACCATGGTGTACTTTGGCTTTGGGGTGTTTTTTCTTTTTTTCTTTCTTTCTTTTGTTTAAATGATTCATAGAAGTTTTCCAGTGGATGAGGTGGTATTGTTTCCTGTTATTGAGGTAGGGTATGAAATGATTTCTTTTTTTTTTTTTAATAAATGTTTGTAAGTTTTTAATGTGGATTAAACTCCCTCAATATTTTTATGGAGAAAAAATTAAAGAAGAAGTTATTAACATTGGAAAATAGGCTATCTCAATTACAGAGTTACTTTTCCCAATGGTTTTCTTAATATTTATGTATTAACATCATAATGACTCAATACAATTTATACAATATGGAGCCATTATTGTGAAAAAAAAAAAAGACCCATTAAAATAATATCTCCATCCTACAGACAGACTCAAACACCATAATGGCTCAGGGGGCGCCAGATGCAGGATTACACGATAGGCCAGAAGCTGTGTCATGGTCTACCAGGCCAGGTAAGTAATACACATTTTGCAGAAGAGCCAAGTAAATAGTTACAGAAACAGGAAAGTCTCTGTAGAGTAAATGTGCACTCAGGCAATTATTAAAATATGGATTATGGAAGATTCTCTTTTCTCCTTTTCTCTAGGCTTACCCTTTTAATAAGAACAAAAGTAAATCAAACGTGTGTGCACAAAGACACAGAATACATTCTAATAACTTCAGGGACTCTGTTTTAATCGACGAAAGGGATATATTTCAGAGTGGAGAAATGACATCTTGAGACCCCTCATTCTCTCTGGGTGTTAGGGCTGCTATGGGCCTGTGTCAGGCAAGCTTAGAACAATACGTGCTATTCTGATGCCTGGATATTATAGGTGCAGCAGTAACTAGCTTGCAGAGCTTCCAAGAGCAGACGTGATTTCAACCTTAATAACCCCTGTGGCATTTTTCAATTTTCCAGGCTGCCAGTCAAATGAATGCATGTCTGGGAAGGAGAGGAGACAAAAAAGGGAAAAGATTAACCTCTGAGATCTGTGATATAAGCTCCATTGGCTCAAATTGGTCACGTGTTGGAAAACAAACATGGGTAGGGATAGACCTCCCCAAGAACTGAGCACAAATGTTCAAAGATTCTAGGAGAGAAACTGGGATCTTTAGGGTTGCCTGGCTGAAACGATCTTGGAATGTTAATCATTCTTAGTTCCTTCCTCCTCTAGGTTGAAAGGAACTCAGCAGTCTCCTGATCTTCAAACCAATTAGCTCAAGAGATGGTTCTTCAGAAACCTGCACTGCCTTTTGAAATGAAAAAGACTCGCAGAAAACTCAGACCCGCCACTGCCTAACCCACTGGCTCTCAGCTGAAGTGAGCAAACAGAACTCAGGGTATGGCGCCTTCCTCATACACACGCTACAGTCTTTTCCTGGGCTTCCTTTATCTATTGGAAAATTAGAAACTTTCCCCCAGGAGGTGAAGAACTCCTACTTAAGGATGTGGCTAAGAAAGCTAAGATTACTTTTGTTGCCAAAAGGGGGAAATACGAATTACATGCAGAATGAAATGCTCAAAAAAAAGAAGCCATTTTGCCGATGACTCACCACATCTTGACTCATTTCTTGCATTCCCAGGTATCAAACACTTCCAAGTTTTCTTTCAAAGTGTTCTTGAACCTCCGCTTTTCCATCAGTGTTCCTCCCTAAACCTTTGTGCAAGCACTGGGTATTCCAAAAATAAGACAAGAAATCATTTATTTCTGGAGTAAGTAAGGGTTTTTGAAAGCAAGAGGGGAAACTATGAGGGAAAGTCTATCAATTCTGTCAGAAATCACCAATCCCAGCTCTCATGTTTTGGATAGGGTCACCATGATATTGCCAAGGGGCTGCTTAACCTGATCTGACCCTTTTTCATTAATTCCTCTATTTATCTATTCATTTATTCATTCAATAAATATGTGTCCCGTAGATATTATGTGCAGAATTCTGTAACAGACATTAAAGAGAAATAAAAGGTAAATTAAGTCCAAAAATACATATGTTGCCAAAAAGAGTCTGCTAAAATGAATTAATTTAATTCATTTATTGTCTGATTAACTGGAAGAGTGTCCCACCCCAGTATCACTCTAATCCACTCTCCACACTGCCCCCAGGCTAGTGATACTTTCAAATGCACCTCTCCCATGACATCCTCTATTTAAAACTATCATACCTCCCCTTACTGCAAGATAAAGACTAACATTCTTAAGATGGTGCATAAGGTCTGCTGAAACCTTGGCCTGGTCTTAATCTTCAGCCTTACCTTGCACCCTTCTTCCTTTACACACTGAGCTTCTTTCATTCTGGGCTTATTATAATTTTTTAAATAAACTTTTAATTGGGAATAAACTTAGATTTGCATAGAAGTTGCATAAAGAGTAGACAGTTCTCACATACTGCTCACTCAGTTTCCATTTCCCCTAAAGTTATCATTTTCCTCTTACTGCAATATTTGTCAAAACTTAGAAACCATTAACATTACCATTAGTACGGTACTATTAACTAAACTCCGTACGTTATTCAGATTTCACCAGTTTTTCTATTAATGTCCTTTTTCTCTTCCTGGATTCAATCATCCTGGCCTTCTTTCAAATTTTTATCCCCTTACACAGTTCAATGTATTCCACTGCACTGCTTACAACAGTTTTTTATCCTCACTCCTTGCCCCAGCCCTCTTTGTTATGTGGCTTCTACTCATCATTCTCATCTTAGCTCAAAAGTCACTTACTCAGAGAAGCCTCTCTGAGGTCTGAGTCTACACATGGCTTCATACAACCACTCTTTAGAGCTCTTTCCTCAGTCTGTCATTATACCTTCCTTGATGTGATTATTTAATTTCATCCTTACTTGCAACTAGACACTAAGGGCCATGAAGGCAGAAAGCCTGTTTTTCCTAATCATTGTACCCCAGACTTAGCACTGTGTATGGCATATAGTAGGTACTGAAGAAATGTGTTGAGTAAATAAACAACTAAAGAATAAATGAATGAAAGAAAGAGTTGGGGGTGCCTGGGTGTCTCAGTTGGTTAAGCATCAGACTCTTGATTTCAGCTCAAGACCTTGAGACCAAGCCCCAGGCTCTCTCTTTTTCTCTCCAAAATAAATGAATCTTTAAAAAAAAAAAAAGAGTTAAGTGATAACAGGAGAAACACATTATAGAACATCAAATGGCAACAGAGAGTGGGACTTTACCCGGTCCTTTCATTCATGCAATTAACCATTATTGAGCATCTATTAAATACTAAGGCCTCAAAGCAATTTGTTCACTTTAAGCAAGGAAATGATATAATCAGTATGATGTATTATAAAAATAATGGGGTAATATGGAGAATGGATTGGAGCAGAAAGGACCCAAAAAATTGAAAAAAATAATAATAATCCACCTAAGAAATACTAGGACTTGAACTAATGCAGAAGTGGTGACGATAAGGAGATATTGAGGAAGACGATTCAACAAGGACTTGGATATAACAAATAATAGAACAAGAAATTCTCAGAAGGTGAAATGGCAATAAGAACAAGTTATTAGTTAAAAATTAGCATGGACACTTAGAATACAGTGAGAATACTTCCACGTTGAAGACAAGGGCTCATGTTGGAAGCAACGGAATAGAGATTTGGGTAGATGAATTCTGCTTTTGAAAAGTCAAGGAGATTGGATTTTATTATATCAGCAATCAGTCATTAAGCAATAATGACCTGATGAAGTGAAATATAGGATGAAGAGAATTGAGACCAAGGAAGGTGCATTGAGAGGCTGCTGAAGTTCAGATTGAAGCAATCTGGGCACCTGTTTTAGAGTGCGAGCATTAGAAACATAGAGGAAGTGGCAAACCTATAATACTTTTTCAAAGATTGACTTATAATCACCCAAATCAGCATCCAATGTAGTATCTAGTACAGATACTATGTCCTCAACAGTTTTAGTTGACTTACTCTTCATTATGGAGAAAACATCCTGGAAGACTAGTGTATTTTGAGTATCCATAAATATTCATTGAGAATATCCATTGAGTAACCTTTATATGACAAGTACATGGAGCATACAAAAAAATTGTACATATGTGGTCCTCCTTTGAAATATCTTTTTCACTCCTTCAGCTTTCAGGAGTACTGAATACATGTGATACACTTCTGTGGTCAACATCCTCCAAGATGGCCCCAGGGACCTCCACACCCTGGCATTGGTACACTGTGCAGTCCCTCCATCACTGTATGACCAGTGGCATAGAGCAGAAGTGATGGTTTATCATCTCCCAGGGTATGTTAGAAAAGACCACAGCTTCTGTTTTGGCTTTCTCTCAGATCGCTCATTCTAGGGAAAGCCAGCTGCTATGTATTGAGGAGGCACATGTGGCAAAGAAGGGAGGCCTCTGGACAACAACCAGTGAGGAACTGAGGCCTGCCAACAACCACGAGTGAGCTTCAAAATGGATTCTCCACCCCCAGTCAAGACTTGATGTAACTGCAGCTGTTGCAACAGCTTGACTGCAGCTTGAGACCATGAGCCAGAACCATCCAGCTAAGCTACTCCCCATTTCCTGTGCCTTCAAAACTCTGAGAGCTAATAAATGTTTGTTGTTTCAAACTGCTTACTTTTGGCGTAATTTGTTACACAGCAATGGATAAATAAGACAACTTCATGCTACTAAACATTGAAAACTACCAGAAAAAAAAATCATTTCTCCATCTTTATCTTAGCTGTTAAGAAGTACAAGCTAAATATTATTCTTGATTTTCGTTGCTTTCCTCAGTCTGGAGTTGCTGATTTTTCCTTCTTCTTCCTCCTTTTATTTTTTGGTTCCCATCATTTATCTTTTGTCCACTGATTTTGGTTTTATTTGACCTACTCATTTATTGTAAAGCTCCTAAAGACTTTTTTGGAAATAGATGCAGGATAAAACAATAAAGTAAAGTAAAAATAGTAGACACCAGATAGGTTTCCATCGACCATCAGAGAGATCACAATCTCCTTGGAGTGAAAAGAGAGCAAGTCATGTGACACAGTCTAATACTAGCGTTCAACCATGGAGAGATTACTATTAGAATTCCAAGAAAAGGGAGACGAGAAACGTTGTGTTTTAAGTTCCCTAGAAGCAAACCTTGAGATAGGATTTGCATTAGGAAAGTACTCTCAAAATAAACTGCTAAGGGAAGGAGGAAAGCAGGACAGGGAAGGGGAAGAAGCCAAGTGAGGGTAATATTTCAAAGTCTCACAGAGGATGGCTTCAGCCTGATCCTGCATGGGAAGTCTGGAATGCACGAGGCAGAGGAGATGAGCTTCTATAAGTCTACACCAGTCACGCATTGGCCACGGGCCCCTGCAGGATAGGTAAGCACCTGGGCACTCCAGCTGTCTGCAGAGCCTCTCGAGCGTGCAGGCGAAGTGGATACAATAGCCCGAGGGAAGTCCTCCAGAGAAGAAAGCAGGTGTCTGTGGCCAGAAGGAAGAGCACACTGAAACCAACGGAGAACACACAGAAATGGTGAAGAGATGTGAGACCATCTGCATAGAGTAAGAAGGTCTGCTCTACTAGAGAAAGTTCCTCTCAAAGAGATGGCTCTTCACCTGTACCGACCCTTACAGGATAGGGAAAATTAGGCTAGACATGAAGGAGAAAGTATTTTAAAGAATCTAAATGGGAGAACTAACCAATTACAAAACTAGCAGAACCTCTCAGGCACTCTAGAATGATTTGGTATTATAAGTTTGATTCTTAATTCTATTTCTAATCCCAGTGAGGGATCTCAAACCCATCTCTTATTTAGGTTATTAAAACACAATCATCTGTCTTTAGAAAAGAGATAGGGAGAAGTTAAAAAAAAAAAATCTCAAGCTTCTTCCAAGCCTTCACAATGCTTCACATTCTGGTTCTAAAATACAAATACATCATAAAACCCTGAGCTCAACCTTGAATAAAAAGAACGCCTGGTGGAGGAGGATGAGGCCACCCAAGTGTTTTAAGACTCTCTTCTATTATTATTCCCAGGTTGCTGAAATTTGGAAATCATTTCAAGTACAGCCTATTTAATATTTCTCTTCCTCTCTCTCTGTCTCTCTTTCTCATTCTCCCTCTCTATTTCTTTTTTTAAAATTTATCACTGACAAGCCAAGTGCTGTAATAGCTTTTTCTCCTATATACGCTTTAGGATATAGTCTAACTTTATCTGGAGTTGAGCATAAAAGCATAAATCATTAAGTCCCTGCTCGCCTGATCAAGAGCCTATCTTTCAGAAAAATCAGGCGTCCAGGAACTGCCGCTCCCAGCGGCTCTGTTTTCTGGCCTCCATCAGGCTTGCAGACACCTCTCCCCAAGGATTCATCAGCTGCCAAACAAAGAGGAAGGCAGGTCAATGACACCAAAATCTGCAGCTTCAGCAGCTTCTGAAGTTCCTGACCAGAAAAATAAAAGAAAAAGAAAAAGAGAGAGAGAGGGAGAGAATGGAAAAAAAAAATACAATCTCAAAAGAACTTTAACAAATGGTCTCAGAATTCATAGGTTACATTCTGGAAAGGAGACTTTCAAAACCCTATAACAAGCAAGTTTCTGGTGCTATAATGATGGGCTACGAACCAGCCTGGAGAGATACCGGTCATTATTGTTTTATTAGCTAGAGTCCAGTTTTATGTGCTATTCTATCATTTTGACAAAAGGAGTTCTTCATGATACCTTTTATCATGTTATCATGACTTCAATGAGAATCAGCCATACTGAAGATTCACATCTACGGGACGTAAGCACTGCCTTCCAGTTGAATATTCCTCTTTCAATTTGTCCTCAGATACCCTTGGACTTTGGCAACACCAATTTATACCACGCAATGATAGAAATTTATACCACAAATGATTTATCCACCAATTTATATCACAACATGATAGATGAACCCAGAACAGGAGCCGCTGCCCTGAGGGTGCTTGCTCATTTTATCGGTGAGAACGCTGAGACTCCAAGGGGTTAAGTAAACCTGCTCAAGGCCACAGAAAGCCTGTAGTAGAAGCTGAGACACCTGTCTCTCTATCCAGAGCTTTTCCGGTTATATCACAGTGTATCTGAAAAGGTTAGAGACAAATTTAAACTCCAAAGTGGTGTTGTATAAGATTTAAAGATTCTTTTGAGGGCGAGACACAACCCAATGAAACTTGGGTAGATGAAAGGCAAAACTCTTATTACTTCGACTCCAAATGAGAGAAGTCCTCCCTGCAGGGCCATGAAGGTGATTGGACCGAGGAAGAGTAACAGCAGGCTGGAGATGGAGGAGGCAGCTTAAGTTCCACAGGTAGGGTGGGGTTAGCTAGGCTTTTTGAGCTTCCTGTGGAGTGGATAATCTGAATGATTCCTCAGGTCCAGGGCAGAGGGGCTGCCCTAGGTGTCTGCGTCTGGCCCGCGATTAGGGTAGAGCACAGTAGCCCTGGAGTGTGGGGGTTCTGTAAAGGGTTGAGATGTGGATTTAACTAGTTGTTCTTCTTTGAAAAGGGAAACTGACCAGTCTTTGGCCATGGACTTTAAACCAGGCAAAGACAGCATCTCCAAAAAATTATATTACAAGTGGTTATGAATAGATAGTGTTAGCTCCAGGCTAAACCACACAGACCCGTAGAAGCAGCCGTGAAGAAAAAATAAATTAAACAATACCATTAAGAATCAAAAGACCCGGGGTGGAGTCCCTCTGCCACTCATTTGTTATGTGACTTTAGGCAAGTTATCTAACTTCCTCTGTACCTCAGGCTCTTCATCTCTGCCTTGACAATTTACAGAACTTACCTCACCGGGTTACTGGGGAGAGTCAACGTAATAATATATACTTAACAAATACGTGTATTTCATGTGTTTACATAAAATATGAGGAATTTTGTCCCTAATCACAGGCACTGTACAACCGTAAGGATATCAAAAAACTTTTAAAGGACCACATTCTTCTCACTACATAGATGCACACGCCTTGTACTCTCAGGGAGTGTCTTTTTACCAGCAAATAGACAGAGCTATAAATTGTGGATTCTTGATATAATAGATCAAGATAGTTCCTTCCAATCTGTTATGTTCTATTGCCTCAAAATAATAAACTGCCAAGACAATATCATGCATCATATTAGTGGCAGATTATTCAGTGAAACTCCCAAGGAAAAGAACTCATGGCTTGCAAACGGATGCCAGCTTTCATCCTTTGTTATCTCATCCTTCTTTGTAGAGTCCTGAGTTGTACAGAGGAAGAAAAATCTTAACTTACAATAATCAGAAAACAGATGTGATTCATGAAAACAATACAAATTTTTCGAAACACAAAACTTTCAAACTATCGGGGCAAAAGCAAGATAAAAATAAATCATTTTGGACTGACAAGGACTATTTTCAGGGCAAAGATTTATAAAGGGGATCAAGGAATAGGCGTGTGAATATAAAACATTCAGAATTCTTTTCCCGACACTCAGAATTACGATGATTCTCAGTTCATTTTTCTCAGGAAGCACAGATGTTTTGATATCAATAAAAAAGACTCCAATTGGCCTTACTACTGATTCTTTCCCATTAAAGTCTCTTCCCTCATCAGAAATGGTGGTAGAGCAGATCCTCAAGGAAGGAAAAGACACGTTAGTTATAACCCTTACATTCTCTCACATGTCTAAAAAGAACTTTCCAGAAAGAACTCAAGCTTCCAAGAGATAGAGCTGCTTTTTTTCCTTTTTTTCCTTTCTTCACAGGGATAAGACACAGGTGAATTATTCAACTACATATTTTTTTCAGACCATTATAGTGTGCACTTCTAAAATGCTTATAAAACAATGGTTGGCATAGTTCAGTTCCAGAAGGGTATCACATATAATGAAGCCCAGCCCAAACAGAA
Source organism: Ailuropoda melanoleuca (assembly GCF_002007445.2). Taxonomy (NCBI): domain Eukaryota; kingdom Metazoa; phylum Chordata; class Mammalia; order Carnivora; family Ursidae; genus Ailuropoda; species Ailuropoda melanoleuca. The sequence continues at coordinate 95,982,502 of NC_048224.1, forward strand.
ATTTTCAATTGTTAGTTAAAAATCCTAGATATCTAAGGGCATCATGCACTTACAAGTACATAAAAGCTCTCACAATGCGTTTTCTCATCTATTCTGTAACCTTGAATCCCGTGTGGACCTCTTACTACTCTAGTCCAAGTGGATCTAATACCTTACCACTAACCTGTCTTCCAAGAACTCCCGTCCTATATCAGTGGCAAGAAAGTAGGACCACACACCCACCACAAATCAGCCACTGGTGAGGGGAACTAGACCACAATAGTTGGCTTAGACGAGTCAGGAATTATTGCAAAATCACATGAAAAAGGGCAGGCACTGAACATGTCAAGTTCTAAAATGCGATTGGGTAAGAACCCAGCAGGGTGTGTGAGCACCACCATTTCTTGAGTACTGCATGTAGCATTTTAAATACAGTATCTTCCCTAATCCTCCAGTGCCCGCGAGGTATTTATTACTATCTTCATTTTACATTTGAGAAAACAGTTGCCGAAAGGATCGATAAATGCCCAATATGCTCAATGTCACACCACTTTTCATAGTAGAACTAGAAACTATAGCTAGGTTTGTCTGATTCCCAAACCTTCGCAATTACCCAGTGTGCTGAGCTTCGAAGTAAGAACCTGGGCAGCTATCATTTCTGTTGGGTCATCATAATGAGTTGCTGTTGAATCATCGATTCGTTTTCCTTGGAAGTTCTTGACAAAAAACAGAGGCAAGGTACTAAGCTTACATCCCTTTTAGTTATCCCCAAACCAACTCAGTCAGATTCACGGTCGTTGAGATTGCTCGACAAAATGGCCCTGCGGAAAAAGAGAGGGAACCAGAGGCTTGCCACGAAGTGCTGAGAACAATGGAGTTATTAGGAGGAGATACCAAAATATCAATTCCCTGGAGAAAATGTTCCTGTTCTGATCCTCACATACTGATACTACAGATGGACCCAGCTTAGCTGAGGCACACTCTGTGCTTCAGCTGTTTACTTAAGCAGCACCAGGGTTCTCAGAAACAGTTGCTATGCCAACCAGCCCTAGGACTATATATACATTCATGACCGGGGCTTATTCTTAGGGCTTTGTTACCTCTCTTTCAAAAGTTTGAATCTCTTACTGCTAAACTGCTTGCATGCAAGCGTTACAGCCTCTGATAGGCAGCTTCCTTTTCTCCAGCAGGTGAAAAATTCAAGTGGTGGTTTGCAGCCTATGCGGAGCAACCGTTTGACGTCACACTTTTACAGGCAGGGACCAGACAGCTCTATCTGCCCCAGCCTCTGAAAATGTGGTGTTTAAATGATAAAGGGCAGTGCCTTTTGTCATCTTTTATTAACTGTCACCTGTGAGCATGACCACAGAAGTTCTCAGAGGAGGAAGTAAAACATGCTTTTTGAGGTGCCCTGATTATCGTGCTTTTTAAATTTCTTTACCGCATTTTTAATGGGACACATTTCAGAATAGCATCAGCCAACAAATTTGGCCAATCAATCCACCTCAGGTCTCCTGCTAGAGCGGCATTTAAATAAACCTGTAATGTTGAAAGCTGAGGAGAGAAAGCTCTTTAATTACCTTTTCTCCTGTTTATGTTACTTTGATGGCTTTTGTTCAAATGCATCTGAATTTTCAGTCTGTTTATTTTATAATTATTGGATGACTACATGCAGCACTGCCATTTCAATTAGATTTTGATGGCTGATAAAACCATTGTTGACAGGGAGTGCGCAAATGAATTGGGGGAAACCAGATTAGTGATGTTTGTGTTGTCGCATTTAAATTAAACGAAATGTCCTGGTAGCAGTGTGATCAAATCTGAAAATTTTGTTATAAAGAAAGAAAAAGCAGCTCTGTGAGAAATCAGGTTTTCGACAGAGAAGCTGTTTCCTGTTGAGACATCATTTTAAATCCTCAAGTGTGCAGCCACTTCTTCTTCAAACAGATTATAAAACCAAAAAACAATCATATAATCTCTTCTAACAAGAGGTTTGCAACTAGACAGATTGCTTTAAAGGAGAAAGAAGTAGAAAGAAAGTCAAGATCTAAATACCGATAATGCATGCTAAATCCATTTGAATTGAAAAGGTAGAGGAAGCATGGTGATAAAGCTTAAGGGGTTAAGACTTTATGTTCACCCAAAAGATCAATACCTAGGGAAGAAGAAAGCTTGGAAAGGTTTCCATCTCCAATTAACAACTGAAATATACATGGCAGATGAGGCATAGCAGAAACAGACAAGCTATTTCCCCAGAAACAGACCCTGCTCAAGCAGGGCTCAGGCTCGCTTTGTTATTGATGTAATAACTGTGCGAATGACAATCTTTAAGTGCTAAAATATTTGCAAAAAGGAATGGAAATCTGCTGTTTCTCTCAAGTCATTAAAGCAAAGCCAGAGAGTTGAAACAAAACAGAAGCATGTGTAGTTGGCCAAGCTGAACGGAAACTAGCATCGGCGCAGATGCCCTAGCCGCCATGCTCCGTGTTCAGTGCTGTGCCCCAGCAACCCAGCCTCCCAGTTTAGAACGTGTCATCTATGCAGCTGGTCAAAGGGCAGAGCTGGGATCAGGAGCCAGGAGCAACTCCAATGCCTGTGCTCTTGGCCATTTGGCAGTGGCAGTTTATCTAGTTTGATTTCATCTTGTACAACATTCATTTATTGAATCAGTCTACTGTGTTCTCCTCCTTACCATTCTCATCCTCATTCAGCAGAATCCAGAATCTGACACCTTCACCAGGAAAGCTCAACCAGGGCTGGAAGTGAGCAAGCAGCACCACCTTACCATCAACATATTCACATGGCCTGATGTTAAATGTCCTAAAGAACCAAACCTAGGATGGTAGGCTACACTTCTGACCATTCATTGAGATGTTTTGAAATAATAGAACAATTCCAGCTAACAATTACATAGTGCTTGCTATATGTCAGACCCTTTTCTAAGATTATTACTGTCTAGATATCTACTTAATCAACTCAGCTACCTGAAAGTTAGGTACTCTTATTTCCATCCTCTCCCTCTCACAGATAAGGAACAAGGGGCAGACAGATGTCTCAGCTGCCAAGTGAAAGAGCCAGATTCTGACCTAGGCAATCTTGCTCCAAAGTCTACACTCTTACCTGACAATATTTACTAAGCCTGCAAGGATAACGGAGTGTGCATACAATCGTGCATCATGCACACTTAAGTGGTGCTTGTATCTAATTGCACATCTCTGGTCTGCTGAACAGTAAAACAAAATTGCTTTTCTATTACCTGTAGTTTTTCATGATTACCGTTACTGATAGTTGGCCTAATAAAAGTCTGGTACCAATTGTTATTAAATATATAGAATTGCTAACATTTCTATGTCCCAAATTTATGAATAATATATTTGTACCCAGTTTCACAAGTACATTGCTTATATTCTCTACTTTCACACCAAAGGAAACAGCTTTAAAAAAATAACACGTGCTTGTAAAGTTTTCTATACCCACCCTTTAAATGTATATAGCATTGCATTTGGTCCTCCCAGCAAGTCCACGAAGTAGGTATTATTTTCTCAGTAAAAAGAACGAAGAATGAGGCATGGAAAAATCAAAGACAATAGTCATCAGGATCTGTCCTGGAAAATATAGGAAGGAAAAAAAAGGAACAGTAACTGAAAAAAGTCAAGCTGGCTTGCCCACACCAAGTTGAACAGAAGTGATGGTTTATCCTGGAGAGGCTAGGCAGAGGCCTATTAGCCAACAAATCACAATGATTGGGTTCTGTATGCCATACCATGGGCTAGGGGGAGCTAGGTAAGGAGGAGAAACCAAACTGTCTAACCTTAAAGAGCTTCCAGTTTCAAGAAGAGACAGATGTAGGTAAGTCAGTATAAATAAGAACAAGGTTTCACATAGTTCTGTCTTACTTCCCAGGGAAGATGCTTGAAAACAGTCACCACCTTTCAACTTTTGAATCCTTTCACTCCAGTAGATGACTAGCATGTGATTATTACTAAAGAAATTAGTAAATTATTATTGAGAAAAGAATAAAGAGCATAATAAAGTCAGTGGTAGGATCTTGGAATAGATGGAAAATGCTTTGTTTTGATATGTACAACAATGCTCTAGTTTGAGGGGCTGTTGTAATCCAGTTGCTGCTGGAAGTTAGAAGCCATTTTAAAAGTTTCCATCATGTTGGGGCACCTGGGTGGCTTCGTCAGTTAAGCGTCCACCTCTTGATTTCAGCTCAGGTCATGATCTCTGGGTTGTGGGATTGGGCCCCACATTGGGTTCCTTGCTCAGCGTGAAGTCTGCTTATCCTTCTCCCTCCTTCCCCCCCACTTGCTCTCTCTCTCTCAAATAAAAAAAATAAGATCTTAAAAAAAAATTTCCATTGTGTTAACTCAGGACCAAGGTCTGAAACAAAAATTAGTGATGGAGTTTAACAGTGTCATATGCTCACCCAGCAAGTCTAAGAAATCAGGAAGAGTAAGGACTATGCCATCTTGGTTTCTTATTCAGCAGTAAAGCAAGGTAGAGAATAGAAAGGTTTTATAATGATAAAAATTCCATATGGTATTTTGAATATGAAGATAACTGCCTTTCCCTGTTATAATCTTAGATGCATGTTTTATACTGGTGGTAGGTATGGTTTATTCATGTACTCTCTTACTTGACCCTTTCCTCCCACCCCGAGTCCAATAAACATCACACATTTACAATCACAGAACAAAACAAAACAAACCCTGATGGACTGGGTTAGGGTATCCATGTGAGACCTATGTGGGGAAAAGAAAGAGAGCTGGCTTTTATCGGCATGTTAGAATGGAACAGACATTCCACCAAGAGTACCCAGAAGCTAGGCCAAGGGGGTTATTTTATGGGTCAGACTAAAATAGCTGCTCTTCTGCTTTTAATTTCCATTACCTCTGACAGCCTACCTCAACACAGCCTACAAATGAATCATGATTCAGAAACTGAGAAGGTGTAAAAAGTTACACATCTTGTCAGAATTGTGTTTAGTACTGATAGAGTTTAAAGTCTTACTATTCAGTAGTGGCCTTGAGACAGCATGCCAGTTTCTCTGGATGTCTATTTCTCCATCTGTAAAAGAGGGGCTTGAATTGGGAAAAGATACACACTCCAAGGAGATCAGCTAAAGCCATGATGCCGGGCACTGTGGCATGCCTAAACGGTCCACAACAGATCCCATTTCACTGATGGGATTCACTCCAGCTATTCTCTCATCGTGGAAGGAAGGGGGTCTGCCCATAAGCAATATTACTGTGTAATACTTAAACACTCAAACAGTTTGCTGTAGTATTACTAGCATTCTATTTATTAAAAAATATGCTTTTTGGCTTCTTCTCAAATATAGTAGTTTGTTTGCCTTGAAGTTTCGGAAGGAAGAAGGATGGGGAATTTTCCAAAGGAAGAAAGATGGCTTATATTCTGTTTCAAGTCAGTTTCATCTTTTAAGTCTCGCATTGCATCGCATCTTAAGTCTTACATGATATACTGGTCCTCAAACTGCAAAACAACTCGGGGGTGGGGGGGAAGAAAGATCAAATCACCTCCTTTCTTTCCTCTCTTAGCTCTTTTAGAGGAGATGGGATGGGAGAGGGGAGAAGAAAAGAGAGGAAACAAAGGGAGAGGAAAATTTTCTCTGGATTTCAAAGGATCACAATCCAAATGAAAGGTCTTGCCTTTCTTCCCTTTAAGCAGTCGGAGTTTGGAGTCAAGCCCTTCTCCAGGGCGCATTTCTTGCCCTCCTCCACTGTACTGATTGCACCTCTGTAATCTCTCCTCTCAGCTCTGTTTTCTTAGCGCACCCTCTGCCTATAGCATCTCTGCTGTGATTGCTCTGGCCTCCTTGGCTCCCTCCAAACTACCTCTGCTCCTCCATTTTCCTCCTCCTTCATTTCGGTAGCCCCTTTCCATGTCCTCCTCCTCTCCCCCTCACCCCTGCCCTCTTTCTGGCCTCTGCAGCGTTTCCTATGATCACTCTCTTCAGTTTTTCTCTGTGATTTCTCTGCCCTCTCTGGCTTTCTCAGCTTTCTTCAGAACTCAGAAAACCTCAAACGGTTCAGAGATTAATTTCAGTTTGGATAAGCACCCAAACTTGTGAGTGCTTATGTGGATTCTTTACTGAAACTCTTTGGATCTAAAATCTCACTGGGAACGCCTGCCTTACAAAAGTTCAAGTACTTGGAGTTTTATCAAGAGAATAATTTCTCCTCAAACACTGGCCTTTCTGCTTCTTATTTTGGGTAAGGTGAAAAGACAATGGCCATTGTTCACTGTGCACAGTTTATCTTTCATTTGACATGGGCTATGCATGATCAGAAAACTCAGTAGGGCTCTGAGAGGGACGCAAACAAGGATTTTTTTTTCTTCATTCAGTAAAGATTTATTGGATGCCTACTACGCGCTGGAAGTGCAAAAAGCTGGACTTTACTTCAATCTCCATGAGATAATTCTAGATTTATTCTCCATAAATATATTTGACAGATTGTATACTTCTTGTGACCTTAAATTAGACTGGAAACGTCAAAACTGTTACTGCATAAGTCTCCCTACCACTTTTGTTTCACTGTCTAGAATTTAATTTAAAGATTAGATATTATTACTTATTTCCTATTACCTTAAAATGTGTATTTCTATTATTCCCATCACAGAGTAGCTTAGGTGCTTTTAAATCAGAAGTCTTCATTGACTCCCTTTCTGGGTCAAATCCATACCATAAAGAATAAAAGATGAATAGGATAGCAAAGGTAATTCTTTTTGCTTGATGTTCCCATTCAATATTGACTACATTTCTTTGTTTAACTTTCTTTTCTTTTACATTTCTTAGGAAAATTGAAAAACTGAATCTTTATAGTCAACATTAAACCAGATTTCATAATTTGAAAATAGTTGAAATGTTGAGGCAGAGGAGAAGCTCTATGTTTTATCCTACTAATATTTGGATATTTGCTCTTTTATCCTTCTGTTATGGGAGTCCCAAACCAGTGCTTCATGGGCCATGTCCACCAAAAGATGTGTCTGATTTGCCTGTAAAATATTTTTAAATTTGTATATGAATTCTCACACAGTCTGCCAATCTCCACTTTGCCACACTCTCCAGTAGTATCTATTGTCACATTCTTCTTACACTTCACATATTGATACGCTCACCTAGTTCTGTGGGAATTTGGATTTAGGATTCCTAAGTTGAGTATAAAGTTGGACGAAGAGGGAGGTGAGATATGGAGGGACATGAGCTTTTGATAATAGCTCAAAGCATCCTAACACTATGTTTGTTTGAAATGCAGTAAGAAAATGCAAAGTTTGATTAAGGTTTACTCTCCCACACCTTCTTCATATGGGTGAATAAATAGGGTGACCTAAAGGAAAGAAGCCATTCTATTTTCTTGATAATTCCCAAGAGAGCCTTCTGCAGTCTTGGGGATGAGTAAGCCTGAATACTTAGAAGAATTCTCTCCTTTAGTAGCACTAGCAGCAATATGCACATTTTCTCAAATACAAGGATGTTGCTTTTCAGTGCTCAACTTGGCTCAAGGATCAAGAAAATAATATTTATAGATAATCTCTTAAATCAAATTGCATGGATTCTCAGACTGTGTTTTATGGTGTGGTAAGGTAATGTCTAAGTAAAACAGGTAGTGGAGTTACAAAAATTTGTCCTTTTCCTCAATTTTGGCAGGATCTTACCTACATAGAAAGTGTCACTGACAATTGCAAATTCTTTGAGGAGATCAAGGACTGGAAATAAGTAGAAACTAGCCTGGATGCGATACTTCATGACTTGCTCTGTGTACCCACCTCACTTGAATTCTATATCAGGATCTTAAACTATGTTTCTGTTTTGGAAGAGGACAGGGTCGTGTGCAGTACAGGATTAACTTTGCCCAGATCAAGGTTTGGTGTTTGCCATCAGCTCTTGGGAAGTAATCTCTGAACCCTTGGGATGTCATCTCTGATAAGAATGTCTCTGTTCATCAGCGGGATCTGAGGCACGCTAGCTAGGCTATGCTAACAAACAAAGTGATTTATGGTGGGGAGCCTTGTTCCACATGGTTTCAGCTAGAGCTGATAAGGTGAGACTAAGGTTAGCTGCACGGATGGTCAACCATATGTTTATGACCAAGTTCCAATAAAACTCTGTCCACCCAGGACTGAGTAAGCTTCTCTGGTTGGCAATACTTCCTGTGTAGTGCCACACACTGTTGTTGAGAGAAACAGACGCTGTCCTCCCACAACTCCAGTGGGAGAAAACCGGAAGCGCCATGCCTTGTCTTTCCTCTGTTCATTTTATTTGCATCCTTTCACTGAAACAAACCCTAAGTATAACAGCTTGTCTGAGTTCTCTGAGTCCAACTAGTGAATTATTGAACTTGAGGATGATCTTGGGGAACTCAGAACTTGCATTTGGTGTCAGAAGTGAGGGTGGTCTTGGGGACTCCTAAAATTGCAGCTGGAGGTGTTTAGAGGGAGGGAGGAGAATCTGGAAGTCTCCAGAATGTCTGCAGTGACTTTCTGACCATTTTATCCCCACAAAATGCCACTGTTGTCAGAAGGCAGAGTGTCCTCAAACTTTTAGCCCTTATCCAGCTTGCAGAAAGGGATCTGGGCATCCACGAAAGGCAGCCCAAGTTTCTAAGCAACAACACATAGATTCTTCTCCATCTCCCTAACCTGGGCCCCACCAAGAGAAAGAAAGCCAGCCAACTCATCTTTCCTTCCTACTCAGCATCTGATTCAGTAAATCTTTCTAAACCTGCTTCTCAGTATCATCTCATTAAGGAAAAAGATAATTACAATATTAACATCTTGCTTCCCAACACTTAGTGAAGTCACCAGCATTTAACTTCACACTTAATAGAAATGGGTACCAATGTATCTGACACCTATTATTCAAATGCAAATCTCATAGTGATGCTGAAAACTCAGTTTCTTTTCATTGCTGACTACAAAGATGGTATTTTCCGTGAACTGATGGAAAATTGCCTGTGGGACTGGAGGAAAAAAAACAGGTATGTGTCTAGATCCACCTTAGAAAATCACAAATTATATTTGGAAAATATACATCTAGAGTAATTCAACTTGTGATACTAATAACATGCTGTGAAACTCTGGGAAAGCTTTTTCTGCACCGAACACATCCCTTTTTAGTATAAAGCTACAAGCCTTAGGGCTTAGGGCAGGAACGTACGGTGCCCAAGGGCGCACACCCAGGGTTTCCTCTTTCCCAGTACATGGTCCAGGCAATACGTGGGGAACATGGGAGGGACACCAGGGTGGCTACTTGTTCCTATTCCAACTGCTTGGTGAGGGTTTGCCAAGTACCTGTCACCATGCTGAGCACATACATTATCTCCTTTAATCTTCCAACAGCCCTGGAGGTAGAAGGTGTTGTTCTTCCCATTTTCCTAGATGAGGAATCCTAAGTGTAGGGAGGCGAAAGGGCCTGCCCAAGATCACAAAGATAGCGACAGCCAAATCCGCATTCCAACCCAGCTCTGTCCACCTAAAAACATTTTTTTAATCGCTACACATTCGGCGTTCTGGTTAATGATAGCCTCTGATTATAGCAATTTATCATATATATCATTAATGGATTGCTAATTTTCAAAGAATTAAAGTCTAGTAAAATACCCAGAAGACTAAAAGTACTAAAATAATACAGAATATAATCAAATTTTTCTTGGACGTTTCCGATGCTACTTGAAGCCCTTGTAATGTCTCAGGTACGTCATCCTGCGGAAGACTGATTGTGCTAATGACGTGTAGGTCAAAAGAATAACAGATAAATCAGCTTCCACTTACACATAATCACTACCCTAATTCTCATAAATTCTTTTGCGGAGTTCATGATGTAGTGATCTACTAACTTTTTTTTCAATTCAAGTTAACAAATCTTTATCTAGTGCTTTCTTTGTGCCAAGCCCTGTGGTAAGCTCTGGGCAGCAGTAATAAGTGTGATATAATGCCCGTACTTAAGGAGGACACATTCTAACTTTGGAACACTACATTATCCGCCTTGCAATAGAATTACCTTGTCAATATTTAATTGGCTGTAAGTGGAATATTAACGGCAGCAGATCTACATTTTAAAAAGTTACCATTGGTATGTCCACTGATGTTGTAAAGGTGGCTAAATACTATTTTTCTCTTCTCCATGCTATCTTTTTGAATGGGCTATAACTACCTCCCATGCCCCCAAGCTTTTTTGGAAACTCTGCCCCATACACACACACACACACACACACACACACACCCCTTAGTAAACGGATCATTTGGTGTGTTATTTGTGGCATCATCTGGCATCTACCGCTGGTGCATATTCACGGGAATTTTACAAAAATCTCTCTTATGACTCTTGGGAGGGAAGGGAAGCAGGGAACAAAGGCAAAAGGAAGGGAGGAAAGGAGCATAACCTTCCCTTTGGCAAATGTCTGGGAAAAGGAGACTCTTTATGAGATCACTGCATCAAAGGGAAGTAAGAAGTTTCCAGGCTGCCAGTCACAAAGCCACCAAAAACTCACTTTTAATGAAAAAAGAAACTGTTAACTCCTGCACTGTTGTAAAATACTTACCAAAGACACCTTCCCTGCTAAGTGCCATTCATTTCAGGAGTGAAATGCTGTAACAGAGAAAAATGCCCAGGGCAACTGGGAACCAGAGAAGGAGGGAAGTGTGTGGTTCAACTGTCCCTGTAGGGGAGGGAAAGCAAAGCGTCTCTTTCCTTGACAGCTACCCCACTTAACTACTGTGCAGTCAGCCCTATTTGGCACCAGTGAAAATTCAGCCTTCCAGCAGATTCCCTGCCATCTGCCTTATGACTACCAGTCTACAGTCAACACACCTTGAATGCTTAAAATCTGCAACACTCCCAAAGGCTGCCTTTTTGGGGCAATTAGAGGAACCATGGAAAGAAAATCTTTACTTTGCCACTTGGCATCGGTTTCCAAATTTAGTCGAAATTCTGGAAGAGAACATTCAGATAAACATTATTCCCTGATTTTTTTTTTCTTCATCTTGGTGCTTTTTTAGTACCCGTTGCCAAGAGCCATGGAAGCTGAGGGAGTGACAAACGGCCATCGGGAAGACTTGAGTCTCCAGAAAATCAGCAGAGATGTTATTCAACTGACAAGGCAAAAAAAGGAGAAATGAAAACAGAAACAAAATAAGTTCAGTTTTTGGCCCCAGGGCTCTACCAGGTATCTGCCAATTTACTCACCCTGAAATCTGAAGAGATTCCAGATGGAAACATTTTCATTTTTTTTTTTTATTATCTCTTTACTTTATTGGGAGTTTAGGGGTTACTATTTGAAAGTTTCCTTCTATAGGGTTAAGAAAGAAGCTAAGACAATTGTTCAAAATCTACAGAGGGAAGTGGGAAATGTTTAGCATTTACTCACTTAGCTCACTGGAGTATATGTCTCAGTGAAGCCAAGATCTGCACTTCCAAAATGGATCCATCTTCCTCAAGAAAAAAAGGTGAAGACATGTTTGATTTTTTTTTTTTTTGTACACATTTTTTTTCCCCATGGGATTGAGTACAACCAAAAAATATCTTCCTGATCCATTTGGGTCCTCACTATGATCAAAGTTAAATGACTTAAGCACTAGTCCAGTTGAGGACCTGGAAAATCAGATACTTGTTTGATAGCTTTACAGTGTGAAAAGTCTTGTGGACAGTGGTATGGATGTTACAAATAGTTTTTTGATGTCAGGTTAGCATCATCCTTCCCACAGTTTTCTTCCTCATGACTCTCTGGTAATTTTTATCTCCTTCCCCTTGGTAAATGCTTCTGCTAAAGATGGATTAATAAACTCCTTAAACCTCTTCAATTCAGATCCACATTTACTAGATTCATAGCTGTACTCATTTTCCTAGGCACATACTTAAAGCGATCATCAGCTCAGATATAAGTAATGACGGAACAACTGTATTTTTCAATACAGTATTTAAAAATACACTAAAGCTGAAACAAACGTTTCCTAGTTAAAATAGGAAGTGACCTAGTTTCAACCAAAAATACATTCACATTGTACCGCACCTACATTCCAAGAACAATTTGCTAATTTCCTAGAGACACTTAAAATGCAATATGTTATTCTATAGCATCTTAACATGGATTTCAATCACTTCCATTCAGAATGAAACTTAGATTGATTTTACAATCAATACTCATCTTCCATTCTTTTTTAGATTTTTTTGGAGACAAGAATTATTTCTCTATGTTGCGAATAAGAGTCTTACTTGCCTTAAGAATTTCTACCCTGTCAGAATCCCGATCAAAAGGCACACATGTGGCAATTTTTTTTTAACTGAAAAATGAGTGAATGATCCCAAATGTATGGCTTGTACTTATCAACTTTCAGTTCAGAGTGCTGGAACCGCAACAGTATTTCCCCAGCCTCGAGTTTCCTGTTGCATTTGTTGGGATGTTCTCATTAGCAGTTCCCAGAAGCTGGAAGTGAGTTCCACAGAAGGGGCTGATGCTTTGAACTCAATAGGTTTCTTCAGGGTAAAATTTTACACCAGGGCTCCAATTAGAACCTAAGCCTGATTACTTGCATTTAGAGGCCTCCTGTCTAAATCCTAGTTCTCTTCATCACTGGATCGATGTTTCTCCACGAAATGATTGATTGTGAGAGCACTTCAGAGGTTCCTCCTTAGCAGTCTTCTTTCTATTGCTTTTGAGGAAACTCTGATGGCTTTGCTTTAGTAAACCAAGAAAATGACTATGAGTGTGAGCTCTGGAGCCACCCTGCCTCAATTTATAACCCAACAGCACCTTACCAATAGTGTCACCTTGAGAGAGTTGCTAATCCCCTCAAAAGCTAAGTTTCGTTACACATTCAATGTGAATACTTAACAGTACTGGCTTTAACGAGTGGCTTTGATCATTAACTAATCTGTTTAAAACATGACAACACTATAGTGAGCTCTCAAAATACGAGATATTATAAGCTATTATTATGCATATTATATGTATATATTATTAGTTCTTTCTGGTTCACTGGAGTCTCATCAGGGTATAACACAAATTATAGCATAATCTAACATGACCTTGAAAACCTCCCCCAAAGTAGTATGTACTCTCTCAGGTGCAGAGCCTCAAAAAACACAACATCTTCAACAAACTATCACTGCCCCATTGATATCCTTTCTGTGTGTCACTTACTGCATGCTAACACCTGCAACTCTCTGTGTAAGGACTTTTCATCTGGCAGTGGGAGCACCCTCAGCCTACGGTGGGGGTCAACCAGAAGTCTGGAGAGTTAATACTCTCGGAATCCTCAACCAATGACAAACAAGGAGTTGAAAGGTAAATATCACACTTCTTTGGCCATCAGTCAGGATAAATTAGATGTGTTCTCACTGTCTTCCAGAGTTCCCTTGAGGGGCTGAGCTAGATATCCTCAGATAATGGCAAAGAACACACCTTTTATTGTCTTCATTCCCTTTCCCAATTTACATCTCCACTCTCCCAGTATTTCCTAGGATGACTCCCCTAACCCCCAATACATTATTTAGACTTGAAACTTTGTCTCAGAGTCAACTTCTGGGGAAGCCAAACCAAGACACCTTGTACTAAATCCATTATAGCCATGTTTTTATTCAATGAATATGGAAACAAATTGTTCCTTTTCGGCTGAGGACCTGGTAATGTAATTGACTTGATTTAGAGACTGTATACTATGTATATGTGTACATATGTCTGTGTGTATGTATTCTTAGAGTTGAAATCATAGTGGAGCTCACCAATGTGGTTTTGCCTTCCCATTCCAAATTCCAGAAGTTTCTCCATTCCTCTGAACGTTCCACCTGGAATATGGATCTTAGATCTTCCTCTTCTATTCCCTTCTTGAAAATTTCACCTCAAATCAGTAGCTGGGGCCAGCCTAGGCAGGTAGTTTTGCATGAGGAAGGAGGCATGCCACAGTAGCAGTACATGGGGAGTTAGAACATAAGTAGGATGAGAACAGTTGAGGTTCAAAAAAGGAAACAGAGGTCATCTTGAAGGGGCTCCTACTGGTCAAATCTAAGATGATTTAAGTATCAAAAGAAATAGTATAGTAACAAATTATAACCATTGAACAAAATATGAATCTGTGATTCATACTGATATTAACTACTTAAATTTGATGAAAAACAGGATATTTACAAATCTTGAAGTACCTCCCACACAAAACACTTAATTACAAAGAGAAAAAGAGTAACATTACTGTGGAGAACCTTAGCAGACACTACCTTACTCAAGTGATCAAACTCAATATTACTAATAATAGAACAAATCAAAATTGTACATGACCACAAGGAGAAGATGCAATAAGAAACTACCACTGTGATATTCCTGCTGAAAATGATAACTGGAAAAAATTCATGAAGAAATATTTACAAAACATAAAACTGAAAGACATTTCACAAAATAATTGACATTCAAAAGTATTCAAAAAACATAAAAGTTGAGCAAGAACTGAAGTACTTTTCTAGACTGATGGGGACTAAAAGATATGACAGCAAAAGGCAATACATAATTCTTCCCGGACTCTTCCTATAATGGACATAATGGGGTCTAGAGATCAGATGGTAGCAATGTTAATGTCCTGATTTTGATGGATGCAATTTGGTTATACAGTTTATAGGAAATACACATAAAATATCATGGCAGTCACTTACTTACAAATGGTGCAGGGGGAAAAAAGGTGTATTTGCACTATTCTTAAAATTTTTCTGTAAATTTAATTTTTTTTCTACTTTAGTACTGAGAGAAAATACCTACAGCTACAGCTACTGATATATAGAGACTCTCCCCAAAAGTCAGTAAATTGCCAGAAGACCCAAGTTAACAAACTCTATCAATAAAAAACAGGTCTCATCAGATTTTCAGTGCCTCACACTAAAGTATGAGTGATCAACCAAATATCATCAAATTTTTGAGGATGACTTACAACATGCCAAAACAAATAAGTAAAGGACGAAATAACCAGAAGAAAAAAACATACATAGGAAAAAGAAATCATTGCTTCATTTTTTGTTTTTTGTTTTGTTGAACAATTTTATGGAGCATTCACAGGGTTGCCACAAAGTCCCCACTACTGTTTTTTGAATGAGCTTTTGCATTTTCAAGACAAATTTTGATTCTCCCCATGTTCTTCTAGACACAGTCTCTCATGTTAGTAGTTGAAAATTTACTAAAGCAATACCCAATAGCTATTTTTAAGAGATTTGATAGAGCTAAAATCAGGACTCAAACCCAAATAGTAGTTTACTACCTAGGCTTTAGAATCAGAAAGACTTTGGTTTGAATCATGATCTACCAATCACTTTCAATGTCCCTCCTGATTCCTCTTTCCTCATCTGCAAAATGGGGATAATACTATCTACCCTCATTTCATGGATACGAAAAGTAAGTGAGAGAATATTCATAACTTTCCCTAGCACATAAAAGGTGCTTATGAAATGGTGCTATTGACAGTATTATGATTACTCACCATAAGCTTCTTCTAATCTCAAGATGTATATGTCTTTGTTCTGGAAGAGACCCTGAGCTCATCATTTGTCTCAATCATGTTCTGTTGAAAAATGCCCATGGCAAGTGTCCTCTGATCACTCTGCTCTATTTATGACCCAAAGCACAAACTAGTACCGATTCCAAGTTTCCTTGTTATTAGACTATTGTCTCCTATACCTCGATGCCACCAACCATTTCCCCTTGCTTCTTACCTCTCTGTAAGATCACCTGTAAAAGCCTTGTACTCAGCCTTGTAACTTAACTGAGAAAATTGTTGAAACCAAAGGTAGTAAAGATTAGTAGACAGAACTATACATATCATTGTTATCACTTCTTCCCCCTCTTTTACATTTCTCCTATCTCGAGGTCAGTCCCTAGAGCTCATAAGTATTTTCCTCAAACATCATTTTCATCTTTGCACTGCCTTCCTCAGGAATGTCCAGTGACTCCTTATTGCCTACCAGACACCAGGTCTAACCTCCTAACTCAGACCCTGGGTTTCATTAGTCTTCAGCCAATTATACTGACTACAATTTATAGTCTCGAACTGACTTTTCCATTTTGTAGATCTGATCATTATTTTTAAAAAGAACTGGTGACAGCCTGTAGGAATAGACTTATTAGGGGAATGGGATGCTTGGGAAGCTGGGCCATGGTTCAGTCAGTCTCACAGCAAACACTCTGGAAGGTGCTATACTGGGGAGAGAGGAGACAGGGAGCCAGAGTCTCCACAGACGTAGTAGAGGCCAAGAGAGAATCTCTCCAAAAATGGAGCAAGCTTCTTGGAAGAGCTTGAAGTGATCCTCACCCCAGTTACATGCTGTCAGGAGACATCAGATATCCGCAGGAGAATTTGAGGGCCAGGAAATATTCATTCTGACCATGAGGGTTATTATACTTCTATAGGGAAGGCCATATATACATAATAAGTTGTATCCTTTACTTGCATTTAAATAATTTGAAAATAACTTGAATATTTTCCTTGTCTCAGTGGGTATTTCCACCAATCACACATACCTAACAGATTCATTCCCACAGAAAGACTTCTAAAAAATTGCTTATTAAATAATCTATGGTAGTTTTCTTCCATAATTGACCAGTTACAATTTTAGCTGACTGCATGATCATTCTTCAAGTTTCATTACATTATATGTTACCTGCAAGGAAAATTATGTGTGCCTAATTTATAGATTTAAAAAGTGTCTCAGGCTATTTCCATATGATCTTATTCTATTTTTTAAAAGATTTTATATACTTGTCAGAGAGAAAGAGAGAGAGAGAGAGCACAAGCAGGGGGAGAAGCAGGGGAAAGGAGAAGCAGGCTCCCTGCTGAGCAAGGTGCCTGATGCAGGACTTGATCCCAGGACGCTGGGATCATGACCTGAGCCAAAGACAGAAGCTCAACCAACTGAGCCACCCAGGCATCTTTCCATATGATTTTCAGTAATCAGCTGAAAGTACAAAAGTCAGTCAAATGTCTGCATTTTGGTCTACATGAAATCAAATGCCTACATATTAAAAAATTCCTGGGGGGGCGCCTGGGTGGTACAGCAGTTAAGCGTCTGCCTTCAGCTCAGGGCGTGATCCCAGCGTGATGGGATCAAGCCCCACATCAGGCTCCTCCGCTATGAGCCTGCTTCTTCCTCTCCCACTCCCCCTGCTTGTGTTCCTTCTCTCGCTGGCTGTCTCTATCTCTGTCGAATAAATAAATAAAATCTTTAAAAAAAATTCTTGGTGACGCCTGGGTAGCACAGTTGGTTAAGCATCCAACTTGATTTTGGCTCAGGTCATGATCTTGGGGTCCTGGGATTGAGCCCTGCATCCAGCTCTGCACTCAGTGCAGTCTGCTTGTCCCTCTCCCTCTGCTCCTCCCCTGACTCATGNTCTGCTCCTCCCCTGACTCGTGCTCTCTCTCTCTCAAATAAAAATAGTTGGATCTTTGATATATCTTATAGATCTTATAGATCAGCCTAAGAAAGAAAGAAAACTAGGATATGCAAAGTATATTTATATATTGGTAGTGTTCCTGCTAAATTTTTACTTAGCTAATTATGATTTTGCTTTAAAGTTAAATACTATGTTTGGGTCTTTTTTTATAAGTTAACTTTATGCTAAATTATCCTTATTTTTGATGTACCTCTCATGACTTTTTAAATATATTTACTGTCATTCATTACATTAACTTTTTTCACTCTTTATTTCTGAAGGATATATGTCTTTAACTTAGCTTGATTTCTTACTTAATGTTATAAACATCCTTGATTTCAGGAATCTATAAAAAATACTGAGTGTCAAATGATATATATAATCAAAAGAAAGTTTCTGTTACCTGATTTCACAAAAATATGAAGATTTGATGAACAGGATGGGGATGTGGTACTATTTCAATTCATCAGTGGCATACATTCCAAGCTTCACATGTGGCATATTACAAGATATTTTTAAATTCTTACTTCTTTCCATGAAATGAAATATGTTTACTATGCATATATCCCTGAAACAAATAGTTATTCATACTTGCATATGAAGAGCACGCATCTCTTGATGAATCATCTGGAGGTGGTAAATGTAAATAGCGATGTATTTATGTTTGTGTAAATGTCCTTTAACCCACGCTGCTGGCCAAACTTCATGTTCAGCCTCATTTTATAGGCTGCTTTACAAAAAATAACTCTGACTTAAAAATAAATAAATGAATGGCAATCAATAGCACTTCTTTCTATTTCTATCTCCTTGGAACTCATCATACCTCATAGAATTGAATTTAAATACATTCTCTAATGACTAAAATGCAACTCATTCCAGAAGTCCATTGGAACTCGCTTCCCCTAAACCTGCCTAGATGCACTTAGAATAAATCCAAACTCTTTTACTCTGACTGACAAGGCCCTGCCTGATCTGTCCCTCCATCCACCCTCATAAATTATCACTGTCTGATTTAATATATTAAAGTCATACCAGCCTTTATGTTACATGACTTGCAAGGCTAATTTTCCCCTCAGAACCCTTGCATTTGCTGTTCCCTCTGTCAGGAAAGTTGTTTCCACCAAACCTTTAGATGGCTAGTTATTTCTCATCATTCATGTCTGATCTCAAAGGACACGTCCTTGGAGAGGTCTAAACATCCTATCTACTCTGCACGCCATTGCCCTGGATCAGAGCCTGATCTATATCTGACATCATTTATTTACTTGTTGCTGTCTGCCTTAGGACAAGTCCCTGGATAGCCTCATTCTCCCCACCTTGGGAGGCTTTCTCCCATATCTCGATCATCTAAGTCTGGTCCCTAGATTCTCTCCAGGTTTCTGGTCTGTTCTCTCAACTCTCTGCTGGGACTGGAACCTGTCTAAAATCCTGAGCTGATCATGTTCGGCTCTGATCCCAGTCTTCCCCCTTACCAGCACCCTCTGTCTCAGAACTAGGCATGGCATCCAGTATCCTCATGCCTTGTCTCCACAGAGGGGCATTCCTGAAACTCCTTATCTTCAAGAGACTCTTGCTATCATAGCAAAACTCACTAGGTCAGAATCTTTGGCTCGTACCTAGAAACTTTGAATGCTGAACTCCTTGAGAAACATGAAGATTATTCTTTCACTTCTCCAAAACTTGAGATTGTAAGTTCTCTTGATTCCCCAGTATTCCTTCATATTTTCAAGAATACCATTTCTGAAGCTAAAGATTTCCCATTAATCTTACCAAGACACAAAATTATGATTCATGCAGCTTAATGCAGCTTAATGGCACAGTGAGGTGGTTAGTTGTATGAGCTTGGGTATAAATCCTAGCAGTGCCATCTTCTAGCCATGTGAACCTAGGGATGTTTGTCAAGCTCTCTGAGCCTTACCCTGCTAATTATAAAATGGGGGTAATGAAGGTTGTCATGAGGATTCAGTAAGATAATGTAAGGTGTTCCTTTTTGTGCTAGACATGTTTGTACATTCTTTAGGAAGGTGCAGAATAATGCAACCCTATGTAGAGGGATTTGCAGGATATAACAAAACTACACAAGCATTCACCTTTTGGCCTAGCATCACACCTACAAGGGTACCTCCGTAAGTATGATACAACATAGGTACAAGGTTACTTGTCAAGATTTTATTTGTAATAGCAAAATATTGGAAAAAAAAACCCAAATGGGTAATCACAGAAGACTCATTGACACAATGAAGTACTATGCAGTTATGAAAAGAATGAGAAGTACTTCTATGAATTGCTATGGAGGGATTTTTATAATATATTAAATGAAAAAATGTAAATGCAAAATAATATCATAATAAATCTATGTAACTTTAACATAAGAAAGAAAATCAGAAATATATACCTATACACACATAAACACATAGATATAAATATATATACATATGTATATATGTAACTTATTTACTTTTTTTTNATATATTTACTGTCATTCATTACATTAACTTTTTTCACTCTTTATTTCTGAAGGATATATGTCTTTAACTTAGCTTGATTTCTTACTTAATGTTATAAACATCCTTGATTTCAGGAATCTATAAAAAATACTGAGTGTCAAATGATATATATAATCAAAAGAAAGTTTCTGTTACCTGATTTCACAAAAATATGAAGATTTGATGAACAGGATGGGGATGTGGTACTATTTCAATTCATCAGTGGCATACATTCCAAGCTTCACATGTGGCATATTACAAGATATTTTTAAATTCTTACTTCTTTCCATGAAATGAAATATGTTTACTATGCGTATATCCCTGAAACAAATAGTTATTCATACTTGCATATGAAGAGCACGCATCTCTTGATGAATCATCTGGAGGTGGTAAATGTAAATAGCGATGTATTTATGTTTGTGTAAATGTCCTTTAACCCACGCTGCTGGCCAAACTTCATGTTCAGCCTCATTTTATAGGCTGCTTTACAAAAAATAACTCTGACTTAAAAATAAATAAATGAATGGCAATCAATAGCACTTCTTTCTATTTCTATCTCCTTGGAACTCATCATACCTCATAGAATTGAATTTAAATACATTCTCTAATGACTAAAATGCAACTCATTCCAGAAGTCCATTGGAACTCGCTTCCCCTAAACCTGCCTAGATGCACTTAGAATAAATCCAAACTCTTTTACTCTGACTGACAAGGCCCTGCCTGATCTGTCCCTCCATCCACCCTCATAAATTATCACTGTCTGATTTAATATATTAAAGTCATACCAGCCTTTATGTTACATGACTTGCAAGGCTAATTTTCCCCTCAGAACCCTTGCATTTGCTGTTCCCTCTGTCAGGAAAGTTGTTTCCACCAAACCTTTAGATGGCTAGTTATTTCTCATCATTCATGTCTGATCTCAAAGGACACGTCCTTGGAGAGGTCTAAACATCCTATCTACTCTGCACGCCATTGCCCTGGATCAGAGCCTGATCTATATCTGACATCATTTATTTACTTGTTGCTGTCTGCCTTAGGACAAGTCCCTGGATAGCCTCATTCTCCCCACCTTGGGAGGCTTTCTCCCATATCTCGATCATCTAAGTCTGGTCCCTAGATTCTCTCCAGGTTTCTGGTCTGTTCTCTCAACTCTCTGCTGGGACTGGAACCTGTCTAAAATCCTGAGCTGATCATGTTCGGCTCTGATCCCAGTCTTCCCCCTTACCAGCACCCTCTGTCTCAGAACTAGGCATGGCATCCAGTATCCTCATGCCTTGTCTCCACAGAGGGGCATTCCTGAAACTCCTTATCTTCAAGAGACTCTTGCTATCATAGCAAAACTCACTAGGTCAGAATCTTTGGCTCGTACCTAGAAACTTTGAATGCTGAACTCCTTGAGAAACATGAAGATTATTCTTTCACTTCTCCAAAACTTGAGATTGTAAGTTNGCTGGAATTTGAATTCAGCTAATGAGAACTAACAGCAAAGGAAGAGGTCTTGCAAGACTGCTTGGTCTTGGCCCTGTACAGGGGCCGTAAAATTAGGCTGCCTTGCTTCCCTTGGGGGCCGCAGCGCTGATCTGCAAATGTATTTCAAGATTCCATTTGTGCATCCNACTGGAATTTGAATTCAGCTAATGAGAACTAACAGCAAAGGAAGAGGTCTTGCAAGACTGCTTGGACTTGGCCCTGTACAGGCTGCCTTGCTTCCCTTGGGGGCCGCAGCGCTGATCTGCAAATGTATTTCAAGATTCCATTTGTGCATCCATAAAAATATTAAAACACGCATCTCCTTAAAACATGCATCCTAAGCTAATTATGAAGTTGGAAGCTATTAATACCAAGCCATCATTATAAAATAATACCTTATATTTGCATAGAGTTATGTAGCTCTGTGCTTCAGAACACAGTCACAGACATAATCTCACTTAATCCTGGGAACTCGGTGAGGGAGACTGCATGATTAGACTTTCCACTCTGTAGTGAAAACAACTGAACAAGACATGATCATTCTCAATGCTGAAAATTTTATGTCCACCATTCATCACAACTGAAACACTCTAACTTGAGAGAGAGAAACAGAGAAACAGTGAGAGACTCAGTTCTGTTACTTACTAGCTGTACGACCTGGACAACTGACCAAACTTCTCTGAGTCTCAGTTTCCCCAGCCGCAAAATAGAGGAAATAATACCTACCTCTTAAGAGTGGTGGGATAGTTAAATAAACTTAAAAGAAATAACAGCACGCAAAAATTATACCTATTTATTCATTCACTCATTCAACAAATACTTTACCGTTTTTAGGAGTTGACAGACAAGAAAAATACAGATCTAGAAGAGGCAAGTAATACAGCTATCCTATTGGGATACAGCACCAGCCTTCGTGAAGCCCACAGACATGAAAGATGGTAGACATTTAAATAAACCATTAGAATGTAGTGTGATATTAAGGAAAGCAGGCCAGGGCCACCATGCATAGCTACAAAGGTTTTACACTGCACAATCCAGGGGACAACCTTCAGGTCCCAGTGTATGGGAGGGATAACAACCCTAGAGGCCTGTAATGCACTGCCCAAGAAACCATACACAGCAATCCTGCTGGTGACAGAAAAAGGTTAATTAAGGCTTCATAGAGGTCATACTGAATCGAGGTCACTTCAGAAAGAGAAGTGCATGAGAATACATGAAACGAATATGGAATTGCACGAGCACCACTGCCAAAGTAGACAGAGTATATATAAGACAGAAAAATGAAATTGAAAAGTTAAACAGAGACCACATGGTGAATGGCCTTGTAAACCATGCCAAAGAATTTGCACTTTACTCTTAAAACAACAACGTGCATTAATGCAAATATATGATTGTTGCCTTAACATACCTTCATCACTTTCTATCAGCTCCTTGTTTTCATTTGGAGATTTGCATAGCTCTAGGGGTTGTACAAACAGAAGGAAACCCAAGAATGTTATTGATGATGCAGAAACAACTGTACAAGACACTTTGTGGGTAAGAGGGAGAACAGTGCTAGAATAAAGTCAACACCCTGGCAGGCATTGGAGAGAGAGGAGAAACCAGGCTCCTGATGACTGTATTGAACCCCTGGGTCTGACTTTGCCTGAAGTCCACCTACCTTGCAATCTTCAGTTATGGAACCAATAAAATTCTACTTATTATATTAATAAGTTTGAGTTCTGTTTTCTGTTACTTTCAAGAAAAAGATTTTAACTGATATAGATGCCAATGAAAGACTCTAAGCAAAGCAGCAGAACACTATATATATTTTATAAAAATATTATTTGTAGCAGCTGGGAAGAAGATGTACGAGGAGAGGCCAGAAGCGAGTAGAATAATCTTTCACCAGAGCCCGCACAGGAAGGGAAGTCAAAAGAAAGAGCTGTATAACCTGACATAAAAAATATTTTAGAGGAATACTTTCAATGGGTAAAACCTCTTTGCAAAATAATTTGTATAATATGATCTTGTTTTAGTTTTTAAAATCTTCATTATTTATGTGCCTATATATCATTTCACATTTTACTATATATATTCTGTCTGCTTTTTTTTAAAGATTTTATTTATTTATTTGACAGAGAGACAGCGAGAGAGGGAACACCAGCAGTGGGAGAGGGAGAAGCAGGCTTCTGGCTGAGCAGGGAGCCTGACAAGTGGCTGGATCCTCAGGATCTGAGCCTTAGGCAGACGCTTAACAAGTGAGCCACCTGGGTGACCCTCTGTCTGATTTTTTTAAATGAGAATGTTGAGTTGTAAAATTTAAAGAAAGAAGATTAAAAAAATAATGACCAAGTGACCTACTTCTGTGGCCTTGAATGGAAAGGATGAATTTAAAAGGCATTTAAAGTCAACCTTTCTAAAGCCATCCTTTAGGAAGAGTTCTAGCTCCACCTCACGCAAGACCCTTCTCTGGACTACCGCTGCCCCAGGGTGGTCTTCCTCCTTTTAACTCCTAATATTCTAGCTCCCCGGATAACCATTCAGTCTTACCCATCCTGTGTCACACCAAAGATTAACTTTTCATAAATGTGCATCTTCCAAATGGCTATAATCTCCAAGAACACTTTTTTTATAGCTCTACTCCACCTAGCTCTGTGCCTTGTATGCAGTAATTATTCAAATCGCCCCTGGTTAGCTGAGCGCTCTTTCCAGTACGCTATACTGCCCACCTTGTTTCTGGTTCCCCTGCCTGACCCCCACCACCCCTTGACCTAATATAGAGAAGCAAGCCTGGACATTTCCAAACGATTGCGAATACTTCTGTCTTGCCATGCTCAAAAGCTCTCCCAGCTTCCAGTGTTAGCACTGCCTCTGCATTACCAAATGGTTTTGGGGGAAGTCTCAACCTTTATGGGTTTCTTCCTACCTATAAAAACTTTCACAGAAACATCTGGAGAAGTCAAGATTAAAAGTCAAGATAGTTGGAACCTGTGAGGCACAAAAGGAAAAAGTAAGCTGGTGGAGGAAGATAACATCGGAGAGGAAATAACATGTCGGAAGGAAGGTAAAGCACATTCCAGAGAAAGTGCAACTGATAAAGACATCCATTTGAGGAAAACAATAGGACAGGAGTCTGTAGCTAAAGACTTTGTACCAGAACCCATGATCCAAGTACATCAGCGGTCCCCAAAGGAGTGGAGCAAACATTGCAAACAGATTTGATTCTGTTGTGTTATTTGCCAAGGTTATTTCCTCAGTAAATGTTCATTGAGTATCTATATAGACGAAGCGCCATGGTCAGTATTGAGAAGACAGTGATAAAAAAAGATAAGCATCGTCCTGCCCACCTGAAGCTTAAGTTCTAGTGAAGGATAAAGACAAGTCAACCATCTATTGCAGTACAGCGTGATGTGCTGTGGGCACTGTTTAGAGGGCACATTGTTTTCTATGTCAGTGGGCATTTGCATTTTCCCTGAAATACAAACCATAATGTTAGTGGTGCTCTGAAGGAGAGATATAATGAGTATTGTGGACTGAATGTTTGTGTTTCCCCCAAATTCATATGTGAAGCCTCAACCCCTAATGTGACTCTATTCAGAGATAGGGCCTTCATGAAAGTACTTAAGGCCAAACGAGGTCAAAAGAGTAGAGCCTTAATCTGATAGGATTAGGATCCTTACATGAAGTGACAGAACTGGGGAGAGCTTGCGATCTCTTTCCACCACACTTTCTACCACACGAGCACATAGCAAGAAGGCAGCTGTCTACAAACCAGGAGGGCTCTCACAAGAAACCAGTGCTAGGAGACCTTGATCTGAAACTTCCAGGCTCCAGAACTATAAGAAAATAAATTTCTGTTCTTTAAGCCACCGAGTCTGTGGTGTTTTGTTACGGTAGCCTTAGCTGACCAATACAACAGCAAAATTGCGGAGCATTACAGGAGCGCCTAACCCAACCTTAGGAGTTAGTAAAAGTCCTCCTAAGAGAAAATGAAATTTACTATGAGACCTAAAGGATGAGTAAGAGTTAGCAAATGAAAGGGAGAGGCGGTAGAGGGGCTGGGGGAAGGTACTGAGTGGAGAAGATTTGCCAAGCAAAGAGACGATCAGGTGCACCCTGAGTGGATTAGCAAGGGGAAGGGGCACAGCACATGAAAAGATCAGCAGTGGCAGTCACAACAGGTCTTTTATAAAGCTTCCTAAGAAGTTTAGATTTTACCCTGAGATCAATAAAAATGCTATAATGTTCCTAAGATATTAAAAATTAATAATAACTGGAATCATTTGTTTTATGTAATTTGCAAACTATCTGGAAGGAAATTTCCACTTTCGCAGATTTTCAAACATTTGCTCAGCACCACATGGTTAGCTTCCAGTGATATTTGTTTAATAAATGATGGGTTTAGGCCTTTTCCGAGGATATTATAATCCTCGTCTTATCATCACAGTGTGCCCACGGTTCCAAATCAGAGGGTTTTTTTAATGATCTGTTATTGACATGGGAAGAGAGCCTTTGTCTGAAGCAATCCATATAATAACTCTGCCCTAAAATTCAGGTTTACGTTCAGGTTGCCTCCTAAAACGGAGCCCTTGCAGACCAGCCAGCACAGTGCTGGATTTGGGAAGATCAAGTTTAAACCATCCACTCTGGCGTCCAGAACAATTCTGTGTATTCTTGCACCTTCTGCAAGCTGCTGATCCTTGGACGAGCATTACCACTACAGTTTTACATTTCTCATCCTTCCGGAAAACAATAGCTAAACATCGGAGCATGAAATAATGTTTTGTTCAGGGGTCTGCCAAGCATGTCAGGTCAAATTCTCCTCTTTTTTCCTTCGGCCTTTGAATTGTTTTGTGAACTCCCATAATAGCATTGCCCCACATTTTGATCTTCAGGAAAACAGACTTTGAAAACAAGAGTTGATGGACCCTGACAGCCAGTTTCTTAGGTATATCCTTCTGGCCACCCAAGCATGTGAGATAGTTACACTTTGACTTCATGATCTTTGACTCACCTCCAAAATCCTCCCACAGCACTCTGAACTCACGGCTCGTGAGCGTCCACTACACGCTGGACATACCCTAGTCTCAGCCTTGGGGAGGATGGCTAGCTCTCAGAAACCTTCATGATACTTTTTCAAACTCCATTTCCTATGGTGTGTGTCTGGTGCACCAGGAAAAGCTCAGAGGGATAAAACTAAGAACCAGAGCATGGAACGAGTACCACTGTGGCTCCAACCTCAGGGTGACATGGTGAGAAAAGCCCACCTGAACCTGGCACCACGAATGATTGCAGCTGGGAGCAAAAAGTCATTTGGAGAAAAGATGTTTCTGTGGTCAATGATCTTTGAATATCCTATTTAGAAGTACCAGACTTGGAACTCACCAAGGAGAGAATCTTCCTGAGAAAGCAAGGAGACTCCCCAATTGCTTCAGAGACGGAGCTATGTCAATTGACCCAGCTGAAATTCTGGAGGAAGATCAGACAGAAAGGACCAGCTCACTTAAATTCTCTACCAGTCTTTGTGTAAGGATCTGTGGTAGTTTCGGCCAAGGCATTGGGTCTATTTCATATAGAAACTATATTAAATGAATATGCTGCCAGAATAGCTATTATCATTTCTAGTGCTACATTCTCTCTGCTAATATCCTTACAGGTTCTCCTCTTTCCTCTTGATTAGTTATCAGCCCTTCCACCAACATGTGCAAGGAAGTGAAGCAAACAGGTTTCGGGGGAGGAAGAAGTTGAACTGATACGGAATCACAGGAGAGGCAGATCTCACAGAAAGCTCTGAAGCTAGCACCACCCCTCAGAGTTGTCCCTTATTAAGGTAGGGAGGCAGGGCTTTACATTCCTAAATTGACAGGTTATTAGGTCATGGCTGCTCCAGGAAAGGGTCATGACCTTGGGCAAGGGCTCAATGGTGAGGCCTCAGCAGAGTCACCCCCAGAATCTGGGGAATGGGTGCCTTGGACCAAAGGGGAACATAAACGGTGCCCCAAGCATCCTCCATACCCCCTCACCCCAATAATGTGAGAAGCAGCCCAAGGGGTGGGGAATATGGCTGGGGGTGATTTAGCTGCCTTTTCTCCCCTCTCTATTTAGATCAGCATCCCCTTAATCCCCTTTCCTCTGTCCTAAATTCTGGTGGTTTGTTAGGCAAGTGCTCCAATGGATTCCTGTTTCCATGGCTTCAAAAGTCAGATTAAGGCAGGTGGCTCAGGCCATGGGCCTTGTGATGTTAAGTTTGCAAAACTTAATGCAGTGCTTTGATAGGTTTAAATAGATTATGTGATTTTTTTTGAGAAAAAAAGGGAATTTCTAATACTTCTAATTTTTCTTGCTAGCTTTTAATTGCAAATGCCCAGTATTTCGGCTACATTTGGGTCCAATCGATTTTTGTCCACCATCCAAGAAGCCTTACAGCCATTGTTTCTATGGGAAAATGTATATTGAGTTCCAAAAGCTCAAAAGAAGTCTTGGAACGGCGCCCAGGTGGGGCTGGCCACACAGGTAATGGCTGCAATGAACATGTTACAATTGTCAAACCCTTCAAACACACGTAGGGAGAGCATCAGCCCATTAAGAGCTGAAGTTGCCTTTTAACTGTGCCTGATGCAAACTGACGCTGGAGGGCAAAATATTGTTCTCATCAATTTGTTCCCAACAAATAAATCCAGTACCACACACTCCAAAACAAGGTAGGCTGTTTCAAGAGATCACACATTTTAATGGAATCACACTTCATTTCTGGAACAAGAACATCTTGCCCAGGCAGCTCAGCTGTCATTACAAACAGGATCTGGTCACTGCTCCCTCTATCCCTAGCATTACCCCTGGTTTACTGGGAAGGAAGCTGGCATGAGGTGCTGAAGTGACTTAGCCCCAAACTATGGGTCAAGTCTGCAGCAGACAGCCTGCCCCAGCCTCCACGCGGGCTTGGCACCCCACCTCCGCCTGGACTCCCTCCCAGCTGTGGGGCGGGAAATGTCCCTCTCACTCTCCTTGGCTCTGTTACCTGTGAAGCAGGCTGGAAACAGCCATTCCCAGGAAGATTCAGTGTTCATTCACTATTCAAAGAAGAAAAACCCACTCTCAAGGGGGACACAGAACTCAGCACCGTTTCTGAGGAATACCTTATTTTCCTCCTCAAAGGGGGGTCCGAATTTCTGAGGTTTGAGGTCCTCTGGTTCCTTTGACAGCAATGTTAATAATCTCACCAGATTTCCCCTGGCGTGGCGGTACCAGCGAGTAAAGCCCAGTGTAGGAGATGTGCCCAGTGCAATAATGTCGGTTAAATAAGTACCGTTCATTGCCTCCCAACAGTCAAGGAGCTTAAAATCCTGTCAATTCATCCCACGTGAGGGAGATTATGTGATTTACATGGTAAAGTGCCCCTGTGGTTTGATTTGCATAGCAAAGACTTTGGGGGCAGGGAAACAAAGGATCAGTGTGCATGACAAGAGTGCTATTAGCATAGAGCGTTTGGATTTTCAGACAGCGCAGCCTGGCAACAATCCGGCACCTTCACCACACCCGTCGAGTTTACAGGATTTGACAATTTCCCATCGACAATAAGGGAAGGGGTTAGAGAGTTGGTGTGTGGAAAGAAAGGCTGTCTTCTTAAGCACAATAATTAGTCTTTCCCTAAAGGGCTCCCCTCTTCCCATCACCTTTCTCCCCCCTCCGATATTCATTGTAAGACAGAAATATGATGCTGAACAATAGTGGAAAAGTTCAAAATTTTGAGCACGGAAGAACACAGTAGCTCTGCCCTCCTCAGTGCGCACACGCACGTGCGTGTGCCCACACACACACCCTGAAACATATTTATTTGTATCTTATTTTTTTCATTTATTTCTGTAATATTGACCAAGCAACACCTAATGAAAAGAACACTGGTGAGGAAGTTCAGAGACTTGACTTAAAGTCCTGACTTTGCCACATTTGTTACCTGGACAAGTCACCTAATTCCTTCCTCTACAAATCAGTTTTCTCCTAAGATAGAAGATGGACCAGAAAAACTCTACGATTCCTTCCAGCACTAGCATAAGAGAAATTAGTAAGACAAACCAGTGCACAGTTACATCAGACAAACGGAACCACAGGAATGTGGGGATTGGAGCCAAAATAAGTGCCCCCGAAATCCCACCTTAAGTGTTTGTTTTGTCGCCTGTCACTTTAAGAGTGTACTTACCTGCCCTGAGCCAGTCTCTCAGTTTTAAAAGAAGACTACCAACAAGTGTGTCTTGAGTTCTTGGGAAACTTAAATATAATGCTCTAAGTGAAAAGCACTTTGCAAATTATATATGCAATACACCATTACTATGTGTTAACCCCAATGAGATGGAATATCCAAGTATTAACATCAGGATGTGGTGAATAGTCCTTTACACCCATTAGTTTTCAGGTGGGGGGCATGGGGGAGTGATTCCGTCGCGCATGAGATAATTGGCAATGTCTGGAGACATTTTTGATGGCCACACCGGGAGCAGTGGAGAGGGGCTATGGCATCTACAAGAGAGTGGCCAGGGATGCTGCTAGATGTTCCTCAAGGCACAGGACAAGTCCCACAAAAAAAGAATTCTGCTCAAGAGTAAACCTACTACTCAAATACCATCCCAAACAAGGGCTGTTTTCCCAGGAAAGAAGACAAGTCCGGTAGGTATGAACCACCAAATACTTAGGTCCCATGAATACCCAGACTCCCAAAGAGTCCTACAGCCCTGTGACGAAGCCCCGGCCAAAAATGGTTTCCCTCAGAGATTTAATCATCAAACTCTTGGCCACAGGGACTTGGAGGGAGGTTGCCCTGAAACCAAAAAAGTCCCATACATAGAAATGCTGAAAGATCATAAGCATGGTAATAACTCTACAAAATTTATGCTTTTTTTTACTGGGGTGGCAGGAAGAAAGTCCAAGTCTCCAAAACACATTTATTGTGTATAATGTGGTAATGGGAGTTGGGGAAAGAATGCATGAAGAATACATGATACATCAGTTATACTGAGGGCTGACAGTAATTCTGCATGTGTTCTATTCCCATGCACACAGTTAAGTGCACAGCTCATTCTCCCTAGATATCTACTAATCTAAAGATATGTTATGAACATACCATGTAAAGGAATAAAATATCTACTATAATTGATATATTTTTTAGTTACTTAAAAAAAAACCCATTTAACCACTAGCCAGGTGTTAACAGACTTTGAAGCATGAGTAATTCTACTGGATATCTGTTGAAAATTCTGGAAATACTTCTTGCAACCAAGGCTGAACAGTGAAGGTGATTCTGGAAGATCTTGGATGGATTGCTAGGTTCAGGCTCCAACAGTCTCCAACCTTAGATGAAGAAAAATAAATTATGAAACCAGAAACCCTTATTTCACATTTAAATAGCAATATTTTTGTTTCAGAGGAAAAAAAGTCACTTTCAATAGATTTCTATTTTTTCTTATCATAATCCTGGATGGAGAATATTATAATAAATGGGGAAACAAAATTGTAAGGAATAAGAAAGCTTTGAGGGTACGATTAGAGCTCAAAATCTTTAAGTTATTTAAACTCACGCCAACAATTCTGAAAATGCTGGTTACCCTCTCTATACTTTGTCCTTCGACCTCACACCCTCCTGTTCGTGTTATGCCAGTGTGTTCTCTAAATGGCTTTCTGAGTAACAGTGACTTGGAAGGCAAAGGTACGACAACACTAGACCATTTCTTCTTGACTTGTCCTGTTCAAACCAGATTTCAGGACTTGAGCCTGGTGTTAAGGTCTCCGAATCCTGACACCTCTGACCCGAGCTGAGAGTTCTTTCCTTTACCCTCTTGAAATGTCAGTGGGGCACTGGCACTGACTCTCTCCACTGAGTTAAGAGCTGGGCAGTTAAAGCATGTAGTGGAGGTGAAACCCTTGTAAAACACACAGCAAAGGCATCATACTTTCAAGGTGAACCAAGGTCACTGCTCCTGAGAGCTCAGTGAAAAAGCATTGACAACACCTTCAGAAACTCTGGGTTTGTAGAGCATTGGTTAATTGTCATCTCTTTGAGAAGAAGGAGCTGCTTAACGTATATGCAGATAACATTCCAGATTTTTCCTGTGTCTGAGTATAAACTTGGCACTTTTAAAAGTGGCATAAAATCTGTCAAGTCACCTGGGTGCCGTTTTTGAAATTACTACTACAATGAACTAAGTGGTGCCTCACAGGACTTACCCCATGTTCAAAAACTGTTCATATAATTAAGGGATAAAGCCATTTGATAAAACCCTAAGAATAATTTAGGTCCTAGAAGAATCCAACCATTTTGGGCCTGCTTTTGTCCATGCACTTCCCCTAGGACCTAGGTGAACTCTGAAATTTTCTAATTAACAGTTTATTGTAAGAAATTCTTAAAAGGTATTATTCCCCTTCTATCCTTGAACAAGCACGCACACATACACATCTCCTTTGTAGAGTTCACTTTTGAGATTTCTGGTTAAAGACAATCCCAGCTTCAAAAGGGGCTTTCTGGTTTGAGGCAGAGAGAGGAATGCAAAGGTGAACAGCCCAGGAGGTACTGTCTCAGAATCTGTGGGCTACTTCCATTTAGAATAGGTATAGACAGGAATGGCTAAAGGCAGAAGGAAGGAGGCTTTATTTTCCACGGACTTGTATATGTTTAAATAGGAGAAGTCCTCAGCAGTGCCTGGGTTAGTTGATCTCAAATAAGTGACCAAGGAACTTTCCCTGAGAAAGCAGACGCTATCCCTGCTAGGGTTATTGAAATTGGGTGGCATTGTTTGCATTCTTGGCAGATAAGAGCCTGGAAGCCAAGCTCCTGGGATATTAATCTCTTAGAATGACTAAGAGCTAAAGGGAAAAAAGTCATCTGAGAAAACCTGTGCTTATTCACAAATATTTCCAGAGGCTATGCACGCTCCAAGGAATATAGACTAAACATTTTTTTCTTTCGCATAATGAGGAAATCGACCAGTCCCACTGTTGGAAGAGCTGTGACAAAGGAAGCTCCTGGACCTCGACCCGGAAGCAGATGATCCTCCCTCCCTTTACCGTCAGAAGGTCATTAGTAGCCTACCGCTCCACCTGTGCCATTTCGCTCAATGCGTCAGATCACGTGGGCATTTTATCGTCTCACATCATCACAAGAAGGGTGAGTACAGTACGCTAAGATATTTTGATAGAGAGGCCACATTCACATAGCTTTTAGTATGGTAATTTTTATAACTGTTCTGTTTTCTTATTAGTTGTTGTTGTTGTTAATCTCTTCTGGTCCTAATTTATAAATTAAACTTTATCATAGGTGTGTGTGTATAGGAAAAAACACAGTCTATGTAGGGTTGAGTACTATCGGCGGTTTCACACATCCACTGGGGGAGTCTTGGAACATAACTTCCACTGATAAAGGGGGTCAATAGTACTTATAATATCCTCAGGCGTAGTTTGTGATCTCTGTCAGAGAGTGAGGAGTTTGGGGAAAAGAGATGCAGCAAACATTCCTTTGGTGTTTGTCTCAGGACAGAAGAAAGCAATGTCTCTGAGCTCAGAGCATCCAGAAACACATTGCCTCACCCTTACTTGGGTTTTACGTTGAAAATAACAAACAGTGTGCCATTGGACACAAAAGCACTTTAAAATAGAATTAAACAAACTTAACAAATATAAAAAGCTCAGACAGTATATAATTATTTCAGTTCCCTCTGCTAGTAACTTATCCCATATTGTTCCTCAAACCTATGCCCTCCATATGGATCAAAACAAAGTCTCCTTTTAAAATAACTAAAAAATTTGTTTGTTGATAAATGTTCTGGTATACGCTTGTTTAGTTTCCTCAGTCCCTATACTGATATTGTCTATGCTGCACGTATACACTCCCAGAGAAATGTTTAAGATAAAACAATGTTTAATAAATTTTTCAGGCTTATCTGAGAATAGTCACCCTTCTCTCTCTGTCTTTTCATTTACTGCATTTTCCACGTAAGGAACACCATATCTGAACAATCCATTTTAAAAATAAACAAAGCTCAGTGGGTGGCTGATCTTAGATCTTGCCTGAGATTTATCTTCGTATCAGCCCTAATCTGTGTTGCCTTCCAGTAGCAATGCTTCCCCAGCCTCGAATGGAAGGCACTCACCTAGGAAACGACAAATCTATCTTTCAATTGTCCCAGAAGGTTCTTTCTCAACATGAATGTTTCCATGAATTGTTTATATCCCGTTGACTATAACCCTATTACTTCGACTGGGAACAGATGTTGGTGTGTTGTGAAAAACTAATATTCATCTCAAAAATTTCATTTAGATCATTGTACATGAACACCTAGAGATAAATGCAGGGCTAAGGTAATAGAATACAAGAACATGAAAAAAATTCAGAAATAGCTTATTCTTGCCGTGCACTTTATCTTCTGGAAGTAGGAGCAACAAACTTTGCCAAAAATTGATTGGGAATTAATTAGAAAATTCTCTGACCTAAATCAAGTGATAAATTATGTGAAAGTAGAATTTTTTCATACACTGCAAAATGGTACTTTCCTGGTGATATATCTGTTTTATTATGTAGTGTTATATACATTTGTAATGATATTCTATACTGATCAACATCATTTATTTTATATACATGTTTAGTCCAATTTTACTTATAAAGACACTTAGGATTCCAAACATGCAGTTTTATGGAAAAAAATCTCATCTTCATAAAGCTGCCTAATAGAGGCTGACAATGTTAAATCTTTGAAGAAATTAAGTAATGGTGAATTTTTTAGTTATGATTAAAGCGATTGAGGGTACCTAATATATATGGACCAACACATAGAAATTGTTGGAAGGTTCAGTAACAAGTGCTGTGCTACCAGACTGTGGTCTTAGACACCCACCAAAGGACATTCATTATTCAAAGTCAGAAAAGATTAATAAGGCCACAAAAGGAATAGCGTGTGACCATTACTCAAAAAAGATATTTGAATTCAGGCACCAAAAACTTGAATGGCATTAGTTATAGGACATCTGACAAGGGGAAATTTAAAGCAAGCTTTAATATGAGAAAGATCCTAAGGAGAGGCCAAAGATTAATACCAGCCATCCTGGGTAGGAGTCATTTTTTTCTATCTCAGAGATTCGTATCTCAAACCCATCACTGGTAAAATTCCAGCTTATTTACCCCATTACTGTCCTGTCTTTTGAGCTCTTAAAAAAAGATTTTGAAACTCGGAATAAGTGAAAAATCATCAAAGAAAAGCTCAGAATCTCTTAGTAGGATTGTTTCAATGTAGCCATGCTCGTATCCCTATGAAGTCGTAATAACTCAAGTAGAGACTGAAGGTGTTTTTCCTCACCTGCGCTTGGTAGGGAACTATCTGGTGAAAGGAGTCATGAGGAATGTAAGCATCAGAGCCATACTTACATGGTAGAGAATTAGGTCAAAGAAGTTAATTTTTTAGAATTATGTCATAAAGGGACCAAAGATATCTGATAAAACTCTCTTATTTCACAGATGAAAAAACTCAAGTTTGGAGAAGCTGACATTTTTTCTAAGTGTACATAGCAAGTCAGGGGGAAGCTGTGAAGCTTGTGGGTGAAGGGCTCTGGAATTGTACTGCTCGGTGGGCAACCTATCTTCATCACTTGGTGGTCATGACCAAATCATGTTCTTGGTTTTGGTTTCAATTTCTTTCTTCATTTGTAAAACTGCCAATAATAGTAGTGTAGAAGCCCTCTTATTCAATGTAATAAAGACAAGTATATCAAAATGTCAGTAAAAGCAGTGATTCACTATAAATACAAACACTGAATTATGTATTTTAACCTATTATATGTATGTACCTGTGTATATTTAATCTAATACATGCATACAAACCTAATATATATTACATTAATAAGATTATTATATTTTTATTGACATATATAGTATATTTTATATATTTTAATAAATGTTATATACTTTTATAATATATGTTATGTGAATATAACATATGTATATTTTATGTATGTGTGCATGTGTGTGTGTATTCATTTACTTATATTTCATGTAGGGCCAAGGTCTTTTCTTTGAGTATGGGCCCTTTGATTGGGTTTCTAGTCATCCATAAAGTTTTCCTTTCTTTAAAGGAGAGCAAAAATTTTTTTTAAAGATTTTATTTATTCATTTGAGAGAGGGAGAGACAAAGAGACAGAACACAAGCAAGGGGAGAGGCTGAGGGAGAGGGAGAACCAGGCTCCCGAGTGAGCCAGGAGCCTGATGCAGGGCTTGATCCCAGGACCCTGAGATCATGACCTGAAGCTGAAGGCAGACGCTTAACCGATTGAGCCACCCAGGCACCCCAAGGAGAGCAAAAATTTTAAAGACATTTATGAGTCAATCTAAGCACAGGATTCTTTTAGCGTTTTACAGTTTCCAAAGTTGTAATGGTCATCTCACCTGTACCTAATTCAAAAGCACTTTTAAAAAAATTATCTATTTGAGAGACAGTGAGAAAGAGAGTACACAAGCAGGAGAAGGGCAGAAAGAGGGAGAAGCAGACTCCCTGCTGAGCAGGAAACCTGGACGTGGGACTCAATCCCAGGACCCAGGAATCATGACCTGAGCCAAAGGCAGGCGCCCAACCAACTGAGACACCCCAGGTACCCTCAACAGCATTTTTAAAAACACATCATATTGACTGAATCTTTCCAGTGCATTCAACTTAGTTTTATTTAAAAAAATGTTTTTTTCTATTGGGATTCTTATTTCATGGACTTGTGTTATATTTAATAAAATAGGCAATTGTATTAACAGGTGCAACTGTTATAATCAGATTTGGGTCCAAACAGCTCTGACTCTTGATAGCATACACCTCGACTTTGGGGAGCAATGGTGATCAGCTTCCTGGAGACAGGCCCACCCTGAAACTGTTAATGTGCCATAAGTATGTCAGTGTGCTTTATGGATGGAATGCAGAAAGCCAAGTAGTCTTTTAAATGCAGGTGGTTGGGGCACCTGGGTGGCTCAGTCAGTTACACGTCTGACTCTTGATTTTGGCTCAGGTCATGATCTCAAGGTTGTGAGATCGAGCATCGGGGCTCCATGCTCAGAGGGGAGTCTGCTTGAGATTCTCTCCTCTCCCTCTGCCCCTCCCCCTGCTCACGCATGCTCCCTCCCTCTCTCTCTCTCTTCTTCTCTCTCAAATAAATAAATAAATAAATCTTTAAATGCAGGTGGTTAAGGAAGCTTCTACTGAAAGCTCACCAAACAGTGGCAGCACACATTAGCTATTAATATACAAGTTCAGAACTCATTTTTCCTGACTTCTTGTCAGGAGATGATTCTTGCATGTAGATACTATTTTTTTTCTTCTACACATTCCTTTCTCACACTGACATTCAAAATTAATTTTTACTTTCTATTTAGCCACAGTAATAAAAATTACCGGTGGAATAAGCGTTTGTTGCAACAGTGAAGATTGACAATTCTAGAGTTATGCTAGCTATAGTCCCCATGATATAAGAAAAATATTTTTATGTTTTTTAATAGTTGGTTTCTACTTTTCTCACCATTCAGATGCATATAGTTTAAACATCAAATGGTGTATCACACTAATTCTAATACACACTTTTATTTTTTACATTTTAATATCTTGGAAATCTGGATGCATTCTTACTGTGCATGACATCTAAAAATTACAGTGGACCAGGTGGCAGTCGTAAAACAGTGACACCTGCCTGTGCATTGACACTCCTTAAAAGTACCAACATCAAAATTCAGAAGTGACAGAAACTTGGAAGAGAATCACAGAATCAATAGATCAGTCTTTTGAGGAATGCTGCAGCGCCAGTGATCACAGTGTTATTGAAAACACTATTGCATGGAAAAATACAAGCACCAACAACTTGAATTAAAGTAATTCAAAAGAGCTTGAAATTCTAGGAATACCTTATCCAACTTCACTTATATTTTGTTTGTCGTGTATGCAAAGGAGTGAAATATGATCATCATGTATGACGCATGATCAGTATGATTAAAAATACTGTACCAAATAACTATAAAAGAGCTCTTTTGTTAATATTGTATAAAGATGATTTCCGCGATGCCTGGGTGGCTCTGTCAGTTAAGCCTCTGCCTTCAGCTCAGGTCATGATCCCAGGACCCTGGGACTGAGTCCCACATTGGGCTCCTTACTCAGCAGGGAGTCTGCTTTTCCCTCTGCCTGCTGCTCCCTCTGCTTGTTTTTTTCCTTTCTCTCTCTCTGACAAATAAATGAATAAATCTTAAAAAAAAAAAGATGATTTCTGACAACGGTGGAGGAATTGGTACCAAAGTAGCACTCCTATTATGAACAAGTATAACGCTGAGATAAATATGAGGCAACTGTGTTCAGACATTGGACCACGAGCAGTGTGCGGCTGGGATCCCTGAGAAAAAGAACTCCCAATGTGTATCTCTTTATTGCGCAGCTGTCTGACTCGGGACAAAATTCTGACTACAGTGCAGTAAGCTGGAGTCCAAGTAGATCATGGAAGTTGATCTGAGCTGGGAAGGCAGAGATCAGAGTCAGGGCAGCTGAAGCTGCTGAATTCTACAGGGCTAGGACCCCAGAGGTGGAAGCTGCACAGAGTGAGGGCTCCAAAAGGTTGAGCTGGGCTTTCTCATGAGTCCTTGACCACTAGATATCGGTATGAAAGAAACCAAATCTTGACCCCTGTCTTGCACTGTAAACACAGTAAAGAACACATAGAAGAAAATCTTCGTAAACTTGATTGGCAAAACACTAAACATAATAAAAAATTGATAGGGGCACCTAAGTGGCTCAGTTAGAGCATCCTACTCTTGATGTCAGCTCACGTCTTGATCTTAGGGTCATGAGTTCAAGCCCCCATTGGGCTCCACACCAGCTCCGTGTGGAGTCCACTTAAAAAAAAGATTGGTAAATTGGACTTCGTCAAAATTAAAAACTCTAACAGGGCCAGGATTAGGGTGAGGCCAACAAAGCCAAAGCATGCAAGTTCAGAGTCATATATTGTCTTTATTTAAGTTTGATATTTTGTCCATTGTGATTTTCAACATTAACTTAGATTTTTAAAATATTGGATTAAAATATTATGTATCTTGATTACTCAGTTTTGGGCATTGTTCTAAATTTTGCATTTAAGGCAGGCACTTACTTTCCTCACCCTTGTCCCAGACCTGATCCCATCCTTCCTAAATTCTGAGCTGTGTAACCTGAAGTCAGAGGGACCCACATGCTCTGTTTTAGTTCTCTTTCCCTGCTCTGTAGCCTGAAAACTCTTTCGAGTCAGTAAACTGGGGCAATTATAGAAAACACCTCATTTGTTTTCTTTCTCTTAGGAATCATTCTCATGTTCTACATATGGCCTGATGGTTGAACATCATTGTTTCATACATCTAATCCAGTCACCTAGTTGTTTAAGGGTAATTACCATCCCTGTGATCCATTATTGCTGGAAGCATAAGTACTCACAAGAGTTTTGAAGTATATTTTTATCTCTAGTGTTTGCATCTTTATTTTTTTTTTAAGATTTTATTTATTTATTTGACAGAAATAGAGACAGCCAGCGAGAGAGGGAACACAAGCAGGGGGAGTGGGAGAGGAAGAAGCAGGCTCATAGCGGAGGAGCCTGATGTGGGGCTCGATCCCATAACACCAGGATCACGCCCTGAGCCGAAGGCAGACGCTTAACCGCTGTGCCACCCAGGTGCCCCTAGTGTTTGCATCTTTAAAGTTCAATGACCATGACAAGCTCCTTAGTCTACCTCAATTTATACTGGTTTGGAAGAGGGTCATCAAAATTTTTCTAAAAGTATTATAATCTTAAATCTATATTAACACTTGGCTAATGGCTTGGTGACCATTTATTTGATCACACTGATTTTTTAAAGTCTAATAATATGTGGTAATTACTTGTAAGACTGCTATGGGAAGTAGGCTGAGCTGAAGTTACATACAACGTGCAAGTGTGTGTCACATGGCTTCTGTAACAATTCATGATGAAAGATACTGAAAAATGCCAGGTTCTGAAATTGTTTCCATCTCAATGATTTGTAGAAGTATATTCTGTTTGCATGAGGGATGCTAAAGATATGGAAAACTTTTAAGAGATTTAGTTTACTTTTCTCTATTGCTACATGAACTTTAAAAGATGTTTTATCTTGGGGCGCCTTGGTGGCTCAGTCTGTTAAGTGTCCGACTCTTGGTTTTGGCTCAGGTCATGATCTCACAGTTGTGGGATAAAGCCCCCCATTGGGCTCTGTGCTTAGTGCAGAGTCTGCTTTGGATTCCTTCTCCCTATCCCTCTGCCCCTCCCTGCTCGTGCTCTTTCTCTCTCAAATAAAAAAAATTTAAAATATTAAAAAAAATATTTTATCTTCACTTCCCAGTCCAGGGATAAGATTTTTGTTGCAAAAGCCTGGACTCACCTCAGAGGTGCGAAGGTCAGTGGCTCTCAAACTCTCAAACTGTAGGTCACTAGTATAGAATTAGAAGAAGGTGTGGGAATGATGAAGAGGAAGAATGAAGGTTCACATTCATGGCTATGGGATGGAGACCAGAGAAGCCAGCCACAGTTAGAAGCCACAGAGAAGGGTACCTGCGTGGCTCAGATGGTTGGGCATCTGCCTTCCGCTCAGGTCGTGATCTCCAGGTCCTAGGATTGAGCGCCATGTTGGGCTCCCAGCTCAGTGGGGAGTCTGCTTCTCCCTCTCCCTCTGCCTCTCCCCCTGCTTATGCTCTCTCTGCCTCTCTGTCTCTCTCTCAAATGAATAAATAAAATCTTTATTAAAAAAAAAAAAAGAAGGTCTAGAGTTGAGAGCAGGAGGCCAGAGGCAGCAGCTATGTATATCCTCAGACCTGGAAGTGGATGGAACACCTCGGTGACTCTCCATTAGAAGGCACTTAGATACTTTGTCCAGAGGGAC
The DNA here is from genome assembly GCF_002007445.2 of Ailuropoda melanoleuca. Classification (NCBI taxonomy): domain Eukaryota; kingdom Metazoa; phylum Chordata; class Mammalia; order Carnivora; family Ursidae; genus Ailuropoda; species Ailuropoda melanoleuca. The sequence goes on from NC_048224.1 coordinate 96,022,752, forward strand.
GGATCATTTTCATTCTGTTGTGCTCAGCAGCATGCACTTACTAGGAGAGCACAGTAATCATATAACAAAAAATAATTTGTATTCATAAACTATCTCCCTAGAGGCATAAGACATTATTTAGAGTAGTTTAGATTAAGAAAATTATCTTCTTCCTTCCCTGTACTGACCAAACATAGAACAAGTTTTAGCATCTTCTAGCATCGCTGCAACACGTGTTTATTGTAACACAAATGTGAAAGAAAGTGCCATGAGGCAAGATATAAGAGGCTCGTTCATTCTTAAAATGATTCCATGTTCTCTTCTCCCTGCCAAGGCTGCCAGCCATCTGCCAATTGTGATGTACTTTATGATATGGACAGAGGAAGCTAGGCAGAGATCACCACTTAATTTGCTTCCCAACAAATAACAAAATATATCGTGAAGCAGAATTGCTTAAACTAGTGACTACTGGGTCTTGGCACAACAGATTCCAGAGACTTGAGGTTATTCTGCCTACCACAGATATTAAGTACCACTGGATTCAGAGGAAAATGAGATCATGAGGGCTGGGAGATTAGGAAATGTTCAGAAATGTAAAATATGAGTTGGCTTCGAAGAGTTGTATAAGAGGTGCTCTTTGTGTTGGGGAGAAAGAAATAAAGCCCATAGGGGAGGCTATTCCAGTAAGTAACAAGAATTGCAGGAGTAAGGACACATTGGAAAGTATAAGGCATTTGTGGTAATTGATAATGACTAGAATGATGGATTCATGGAAGCAATTGGTGGGGAGATATGTTAGTGTACAGGTTAAGGTCAGCTGGTGGAGAACCATAAATGTCACACAGAGGAATTTGGGTTTTATGCTACGAGCAACAGGAAGCCATTGTGTTTTGTTTAGTTTTGTTTTGTTGTCGTGTTTTTAGTAAAGGAATGAAAAGTAAAACGATCTTCTGGAAAAATGAATCCACGTGCATAGGAAAGATACAAATGAGGAGAGCAAGAAGGTGGCTAGGTAAATTAGGGAACTGTAATTATCATCCAGCTGTGCAATTATAAGAGTGGAGAGAAAGGAGGGGAGACTGACGAGATCCCAGTAAGAAAGAGACTGCCCCTGTGGCATTGACTCAATGCTGCAACTGAAGGAGGGAACTGTGACCTTGGAAAAAGGGTGTGGGATGGATCCACTAGAAAGAGGAAGCCTGAATCGGCTTAAGCATTCCTGTGATTCCAGCCTGTGGAGAAGGGTTCCGCCCTACAGGGGAGTGGTTGGGATCTGCATCCTGCTCCGCCTTCTTATCCCACCATCTTCTTACTCAGGGTGAGAAATGGACTCCCCACGAAGTAGGTACCCGGCTGGAGTCTCCCTGACTTCAAAAGCCACATCTCCAGGCACAGAAGAACAGACACACTTTCTTCTCTCCTGAAAATTGCCTTTTAATATTTGGAGTTATTTTCCAAACAGTGGTTTAATTAGTGTTTTTAATTTTTGCTCTTAATGAAAAATTTACGGCTCCATGGTTGCTTCGGAGGATTCTGTGTGCGGTGATGGTGTTCTCTCTTTTTCCTCTTCCTGTTTGTTTTAACGTAAGATTTTTATAGTCTCAAAATTTTCTGAACTTTAATCTTTGAGGGCATCTCTGCATCTCAGAGTTTTATAATAATAATAATAATAATAATAATAATAAATCCCCAACTGTACAAGAGGATGGATTAAGAGATCACTCTTTGGCAGGCCTGAGATTTACAGGGGGCCATCATCAAAGCTGCCATGTAAATGGGGACATATTGACAACTTTTCCCCTTAAAGGCAGAGCAAAAAGGATTTATATGCTCCAACCACAGCTCCCTTGGGAACTCAACAAGGGACTTATTTTGTTTCTCTTTTAATAGCTCCTCTTGGGGACTTTATGGACCAGTTCTCTCATCTCAAGTGTCTGATCCCAAGACATAAATTAATTTTAGATGCACCTTTTATCCATCTTGTCTGCTAAGGCAATATTCACTATTTGTTTTGGTTGTCATGGAGATAATTGACTTCCTGCCGTGGCAGGAGTCTTGTTTGTGGGTATTAAAGGGGTTTGGGTCCAGGGATTCTTTAATTTTCACACAGTAAGGAAAGCCATTTCATCAATGGAACATCTGTATACATCTCCCACTTATAATTGGAATGATTTTTTTTATCACCTTGTGAAATTTCCCTTTTTATTTTCCATCACTTCCTTTTTTCAGGTTTAACCTCTACTCTCCAAGGTGCTGAGTAAAACCACAGCAAAGGGCAAACAGTCCATTTATTACTGTTTCGTAGGTTAGCTGGACACAGCCTCCCAGCAGAATAATATCTGAAAAAACAGCTGAAGAATCTGAGAAAATGGTGGATTACAGAACCTTATTCAGGTGGAGGAAGAGGCTACATTTTATCAGGGCAAGAAACACTTTGAATACCAATTCATAAAATCAATCTCCCAGTGACCAACTCGGGCTGCTAAAGATTGGGTCCCTCTGGAGTTTATGCACCAGTTCTGATATTTACAAAGGCGATTGTTGGATTTTGCTATAAACTGTTAGAATAGGCAAACTGAAAGCCCTTTTCAAGTATGATGAGAAAAATTAAGAACAAAATACCAGTTTTTAAAACACTCTCTTTAAGATGTATCAGTAATAAAATGATAAAATACGATATTTTATACACATTCCCTCTTACCTTCCACACTTTGACTACTACCACAGATTATGAAAATTTCTATAACAAATTATACAAAGATCTTCAAAGACATTTCAAAACATAACCAACAGAAACATATCATATTTGTTGTACTCAACAAATTTGATTTTTGAGGATCATATGAATTACAATATATCTACACATATATTTACAACACCAAAAAAATCCCATAGCAATTATCCACAGGGCTAATACTTTTGCTAAAATAATTTTTTGTTGTAGTTCAAAAAGCTATTACCAAAAGAAAAAAAAAATTAAATCAATGATCAGAATGAGAATCCTTAGGAGCAATAATAGTGAACAAAACTCTAAGAACCTACTTCAGTTCTTTTAAGTGCACAGCACAAAATCAATTTGCAATGACCCTGAGAATCAGCCTTCCTCACCACATGACAACAAAAGAAATGGGGGATGAAAACAAATTAAAGAAGGTTCTTAAAAGTCTTTTTTGCCTTCCAAAGATTTCAGGGTATCTTTGAGCTATGAAACTTTTAAAGGCAGCTCTTTGAATGTTTATCAATATCGTTATATATTCTTACAGTAATGGCTTTTAGGCTGACCCCAGAAGTTCATGATTCACTTTCTGATTCCTCTTCCATTCTCATTATTTTTTTCCACGAATGTTTTCTGATGGTGTACCATGAACATAGCACTACAGTAAGCAATGGAGGGAAAGAAAAATAATTGATATAATCCAGACATGCAACGGGCAAGTATAATACAAGGTGGATAATTGTGTGTATGTGTCCAGAAGAAAAAGAAATGCCAAGGGAATCCGAAACGATGAGATGATTCCATGACACGCTTCCCATACATTAGCTCATTTAACAATGGCAATACCCAGAAAGGGAGGGCCTAGTAATACCTCTGGTTCGCTAATGAGAAAGCTACACTTTAAAAGGGAGCTGTTGACATAGAATAGAGAATGGATTTGACCCCAGATCTCTCTGATCCCTACCCAAGCACTAAACCGCTGACCTATAATACTTCCTTAGTTCAGCTATTATAGTTGGCTCTGATGATGATTTTTAAGGTGGACCAGGAAGGATTTCTAACATGTGTATGAAGGGAAAGGCATTCGAAAGGAATATGGAGGCCAGTGCATGAGTCCTGGGATGACATAAAAAATAGCTAAGTCTTTCCCCAACACTCACTTGGTGCATGGCATTATTCTAAATGCTTTCTACTTATTAACTTCTTCATCCTCACAAAGACACCTTCATTCTCCAATGAGAAGAGGTAGTATCATCATTCCCACCGTATAAGGGAGGAAACAGAGAGATCGAGTAACTTGCCCAAATCAAGCAGGTCATCTATGGCACAAACTGCCCAAAGTCTCAGGCGGTCTGGCTCAGAGCCCGCACTCCTACTAGCCCCTCACGCCCCCACCTGCCTGCCTCCCTAGAGGTTGCATATGAAATGCAGAGGGCTAGGGCAGGACCAGGTAACTGGTGCCTGACAGTGAAGGTTGGAAAAGTAGCTCGTGGCCAGGCTGAAAAGGGCCCTCGATTGCCTTCTCTAGGCTTTGGGGAGCCACTTTTTTTCTTTTCTTTTCCTTTTTTTTTTTTTTTTTTTTTTGCAGGGATATGCTAAGCTCAGCTTTGTGCTTTAGAAAGATAACCCTGGAGCAAAGCAGAGCATGAATTGGAGGCGATAACAACTGGAGGTACTTTTCTTTCAGTAAAAACATATTTACCAGTAACCCTCCACACGCTTACATATCACACACAAAACTTACACATATGCATTGCACATAAGCACCCATACAGCACATACCCCAAACACACACGAATACATGCACCCCACACATCAAACACACACACACCCCACTGGTACACAATACACATTCACACATACATCACACACATTATATTCCACACACACATATGCCACATACAGGCATACATATACACTCAAACATGCCACACACTCGCACACCAGCATCACACACACATACGTATACACACATATATACCACATATCTATATAGATATACCACACACACATTCACAATACATACGTTGATACACACTCACATAAATACTCACATTCATCCCCTGGCCTCAATCATAGGGTAAATGAGCTCAAAAAGGCAGTATTCACTAAGATTTCTTTACATTCTTTATTTCCTGCCTCTCTGAACAGACTGGACACAGTCAGGAATCCTGAGCCTGAAGCAAAGGAATGGCGCAGATCTCCTTTACCTTCCATTTCTAATGACCTGACATTAGAAACACTTCTCATTCTCCAGATTAATTTGGATTTTTCCTGAGCTCAATATGTGTGCCAGGAGGGCTATCTCGAAAGGCCTAAAAAGGGGCCTTGGGCAGCATTGTCCTTGGCAACTACAGATGATGTCCTGATCACTTATGTCTTAAATTAAGAAAAACCAATAAATTTCAGTTTCCCCAGCTTCATCTGGTTTCCCGTTTAGAAATTGCCTGTGTCAAGCCTGGTCAAAGTCCGCGGACACACCAGAACAGTGACTGCAGCCTGCCAGGGAATCCCACAGAGCTATACGTGGACTTAAGTATACCATTGCCTTTTTGCCTAATTTTCTATGTATTTTGGTATTATCAACACACAAGTATAATAGTCATCCTTTATAAGAAAAATATATCTGTAGCTAAAAAAAAATTTAAAAAAACATTTATTCTTTAGTCAGCATATCGGCCGCCTAGATGGTAAATTGCATTCATATTGAAGTTCATACTTGTAAATATTTTTTAAGCCTTCAGGATATTCTGGAAAGGAAAACAACATTTCTGAGCACACATGATTTGAGTTTCACTTAGGGACCATGAAAAATACATCCTTTAGAACACACATAGGGCATTTACAGGAAATGTGGTCCATGAGATATGGAGCCTCTGTTAGGTCTGAATGGAGGATCACATTTTCATATTTTAAGGTCAAATTACAACAGTTTCTTTCCAGTAAAAAAAAAAAAAGGAAAAAAAAAGGAAAAAAAGCATCATACCAGAATGCTAACATCTTTAAAACCTCTGAGACTCATATTGTGATCTCTCAGGATAATTTACTGGGGCGAGACTGGTGCGCTGTGGCAGCTGTAAACACCCAGCACTGTGCTCAGGAAAGAAGAAATTTCCAGGATAAACCATTTGCAGGGGAAATGCAATCTAGGATCCTTTATTCTGAGAACTTATGTTTAGGGTGGAAGGAAAAAAAAAGTTCCTATACATAAAGATAGAGTTTTCATCCTTTGTTATAAATGTGGATAATTCAAATAGCTGTGAAAATTTAGGACCTTGACCAACATGTGATGATATAAAATCATCTCATTGAAAGAAGCAACCAAAGTGATTTCTTTCAGTTTCTTCCCTCTCCTTCCTCCCCTGTCTGTTGTTGCACAGTATTGTTATGTCTACAGAACTGTATGTAGAATATATTCAATAAGCATTTACTGAGCCCCCACTCTGCTGGTGCAGAATGAGACATAAAACTTCAGGAAATCTCATATTTGCCCTCAGTGCGCCTGAAGTCCAGCAGGAGAGATAAGATACTTACGGGACTACCTAAAAACAAGAGCACGGTTAGGAGGTTGGGGGCGCAGTGCAAACTGCTTTAGGAAAGCAGAACCGGAGTCGAGAATCACCAGGCTGCAGGCTAAAGAAGACATATGCATAATTCCAACGATGGGAGATGAAATTCCCATTTCAGGGACATAAAGTTGAAGTCCGTTGAGGGACATTTTGGCTGCAGTGGCAGATGTTTGAGACCCTGTGCTAGAAATGGGGAGAGTTAATGACTACAGGTGGTTATCGTACCAAAATGACAAACAACAATAACAAAAAATCCATAAAAACCTGAGTGGCTTCTGCTAGATATGCTGGCATATTTTCAAACACTAAAAAAGGTTGTTCATAAATTATCTTTCAAGTTGATTTCCGTTTTCTCTGTACGCTAGTGAAATGCTTTAATGAACATCCACCCACCTCAGTGGAATTGGGAGTTAGTGCTGTTTGAGAAAAACAGGAGCTTGTAGCTCAAGGACACAGTAGTGTTTCTGCCTGAGGATTGCTCCTGTGGACTCACAAATCCCCTGTGGGCTTGGGACTACCTCAGCAACTATCAAAGCAAGAGGTTTTGGGGTGTTTGGGGTTTTGTTTGTTTGTTTATTTCTTGGACACTAGGGTGTTGTCCAAGTGGGATTTTATGGAAGACTCTATCAGAGCGTTCTCGAGCCTCCTTCTGAGCATTCACACCTATACTTTCTTCTCCTCTTGGCACCTGTAACCCAAATTTCCCGCACAGAATCACATCCATATTTGTAATATGGAAGAGGCAAATTGGATCAGAGGCATAACCTCGCTGCCTGAGCCTGTGAGGAAAGTCTCCACTGTTAATATTTCTGCTGAAATCTGAGCAGCCTAGAGCCTGTAGGTTAAGTAAACACATTGTTGAATTTGTCAGCCTACAGGGAAAATAGCAATCTCTGTCATTTGCAGAACACCTACCATGTTCCAGAACCGTATATATATATTTTTTCTCTAAATAATAATCCTTAGGGTTAGCAATTGTTATTCCTTTTCATAGGCTTCAAGAGACTAGATAATTTACCCGAGGCCATATATATGAGTGGTAAGACTTTCTGATCCCAGACCACTGCATTTCTCTGTTTTAGGATTGGAAATATAACTCGCAAGTGAATTAAAAATTGTACTTAAGCAAAATAAAAATATGGTGATCAGCTAGGCATAACTATATTGAACCAACCCTGACAAATTAAACAAAACCGTGGGGCAGCCCAGACCATACCATTCTAGGTTAGAAGAGATTGAAGAAGGGGCTCAACCTGGAACACCATAATCTTATCCAAATAATAGAATACCCTGCCCTCAGGGGCCAGTATTATGGAGCATTGCTCACTCTCTCATGAGACTACAAGGTCACAGGCATGAAAAACAATCAGTCATCTACTCATAAAGAGTGCCTACCAAAATGTCCTGGGTGAAAATCTGAACCCAAGCAGATTATAAATCCATGAACTTTCCCTTTGAGCAGTTAATCTAAAACCAGAGATTTTGGATAAAACAAGAACATTCAAAATTGCTGTGCTATCATTTCAGAAATGTTACTTATTCAAAAATTACTGAAATCTCATAGACTTGAGAGGGGCTGGCACCAAGGTATGGGGATGAATAGAAATGCAAAATAAAAACATCTGTCTTACTCGTCTACTACTCATAACTTCAAATGAACTACATCCTAGATTAGGCACATTTCCCAGCATCTCCTATGCAACACCCTTTCTTTGTTTGTTTGTTTTTTTTTTAATCTTTCCAAAATAATCTCATTTATTGAATCTGATGCTTTGCCAACGAAGTGCATACAAATCAAACAAAAATATCATATATGAACAAACTGAGGTTTGCTGGAGGGGAGGGGGTTGTGGGGATGGGTTGGTTGGGTGATGGACATTGGGGAAGGTATGTGTTGTGGTGAGCACTGTGTGTTATGTAAGACTGATGAATCACAGACCTGTACCCTGAGAGAAATAATACATTATATGTTAATTAAAAAAAAAAAGATTCCATGATTCCATAAAGAAAGCAAAAAACAAGCTACAAACATATCAGTAAACTATGTAGCCAACAGAGGCGCCTGGATGGCTCAGTTGGTTAAGTGTCAGCCTTTAGCTCAGGTCATGATCCTGGCGTCCTGGGATTGAGCCCCGCATCGGGTTCCCCACTCAGTGGGGAGTCTGCTCCTCCCCCTGCTTGTGTGTGTGCTCTCACTCTCTCTCTCTCAAATAAATACAATATTTAAAAATAAAAAATCAGGAGCGCCTGGGTGGCACAGTGGTTAAGCATCTGCCTTCGGCTCAGGGCGTGATCCCGGCATTGTGGGATCGAGCCCCACATCAGGCTCCTCTGCTATGAGCCTGCTTCTTCCTCTCCCACTCCCCCTGCTTGTGTTCCCTCTCTCACTGGCTGTCTCTATCTCTGTCGAATAAATAAAAATAAAATCTTTAAAAAAATAAGTAAATAAATAAATAAAAATTAAAAATTATACATGAAAATAGGCAACACCCTTTCATTCCTTCTTTTTGTTTTTCCCTTGCAGTGGTCTTTGTGGAGTGGTTGTGTTCAGAGTAAGATAGGTGTTGAAGTTTACTTGGAATGGAGTGAGATGAGGAAGCACTTAATTGTTTCAATCACTCGTTTCACAACTACCTGAGTATCAGCTTTATACACTCTGGGGAAACCGTGAAGCAAAACCACCAACACTCACTGCCCTTGTGTGGCTCACATTCTAGGGAGGGGAAAGATGACGAAAAGGATAAAGAAGTAATATATATTGTGCGTTAAACAGTAAATGCTGAGGAGAAAATAAATAGAAACAAGAAATGTCTGGTTGTGCCATTTTAAATGAAGTGATTATTTAATGTGGGCGCACATGGCATCCACGCAAAGACTTCAGATGTGTGGAAATATCCTAACCCTGGTAGAGTAGGCTCAGTCAGTTGGTGTGTTAGTGTCTTGGGGCTGCTATCAGAAAACACCACAAATGCGGTGCCTTTAAAAACAGAAATGTATTGGTTCATGCCTCTGAAGACTAGTATATCTGAAATCAAGTCGTCTACAGGGTTGGTTCCCTCAGAAGGCCATGAGAAAGAATCTGTTCTGTGCCTCTTGTCTTGTTTCTGGTAGCCTCAAGAGTTTCTCGGCTTGTAGCATTCTCCCTGTGTCTTCATGTCATCTTCCCTCCATGCATGTCTGTCTCTATGTCCAAATTTCCCCTTTTCAGAAGGACACCAGTCATATTGGATTAGGGCCCACCCAATAGCCTCATCTTAACTCGATCATTGTAAAGATTCTATGTCCAAATAAGGTCACATTTACAGGTACTGGGGTTTAGGACTTCAACATCTTTTGGGGGGGAGGGGGACATGATTCATAATCTATAACCCATAAGAAATGCTCTAAAAAAATTAAATTAACAGTTCTGACAATACCACTTGGATAGAGGGATCATTAAAGGGGTTGACTGCTTTCATCAGGGAATGCTGATGATGCCTACTTCTATATTTAATAAAGGCTAATTTTAGCCCTTCAAACATTTATAATGAATTATTTAATGTAAGCTGGCAAAAATATACCTATCGAACATAGATGTTGTCTTCATTGCTATTGGATTTGGCTATAGCATAAGAAAGGAATTAGTGATCTCTCAGGGACTAGAGCAGCAGAAAATTGGACAGGCAAAGATCTCCTTAGCACCCCCACAGCAACTCAGCCCACATTGGGCTGGTCCCTGTGCTAGTAGCAGCCCAACATTGCCTCCCGGGTTCCTTAATAAGCATATTTTCTTTTCACAAAGGGTAGAAAATATTATCAAGCTGAATTTTTCCCTCTGCCAACAAGTTAGGTATAATGTGCACCATGTGGATCAAGCTGATCACATAAATTAAGGCTTTAAAGCACAATATCTGAGCGTTTCCCAACTGAACACTGCTTTTCTGTATAAATTAAAAATGTCTAAAAGGGGGGTTTATTAGAAGGAGACTATCAAAGCTTTTTATGAACATGCTTTCTCTTTTGATCTATATAATTTTCAAAAAGTGTTAGACATATCATGATTTCCAGCACAACTGAAATTTTAAATCTAAGAATCAGAAGGAAAAAATGCAAATAGAAAAGCCATGGATTTTGAAGCCATGTCTATTTTGCCACAATTAGTCATTAAGCAGAAGAAATGAATTTTGGTAAAAAGCCTGGGTTATCTAATACTTTATCAACCAGAAAGCACCAGAAACAAAGCATTTTATACCCCCTCCCCCACCACAAATCTTCAATCTATTAACGACAGGACTACGAGAAGGTTGTTATTTGCTTTCTTACTGGTTTGGGGAGGAGAGAGAAAATTACATCTTTGCATCAGTGAGCTTTTTCAAACAATGGTGATTTACATGTCAATCTCCTGATTATTAAATATTATCTATGTGATTTTCAACTGCATCCAATAGAAAAAATAATTCTAATGGTAGATGATATTTTAAAAATACTAACTACTTTGAATTTATATGAAGGCTTGGAGAAGATCAAAGTCCTTTCAAGGTATATATACTTGTGGATCACTGAGCCAGAACAGATCTGAAGTGGTCATTTATTTCTGAGCCCTCTCTTCAAGCATGTCAATATTAAAATATCAAATATTGGGAGACTTCTCAGGTTCTACTCTTAAAGAACTCAATCCATGTGAGACAAAGTTAATAGTGCCCCCTGGATTTGGGAGCTTGCCTAATAGTAAATATAGCATTCATGATATGTCCAGTTTAGTGACCGTGAGAGATGTTAGAAGAACAATTCAAGTACCTTTCCTTGTCTGAATGGGAACTAAGGAGAGGTATGATTCTTTTCTTTTGAAAGGTTAGTCCATCAAGTTACTGAACCACAGTATATTCAAAAGATACAAAGGCAAGTATATTAGCTTCCTAGAACTGCCATAACAAAATACCACAGACTGAGAGGCTTAAACAAGAGAAATTTATTTTCTCACAGTTCTGGAGGCTGGAAGTCCAAGATCAAGGTGCCAGCAGGGTTGGTTTCCTCTGAGAACAGAGGAAAGAGAACAAGAGAACAAGCTGTTCCAAGCCTTTCCCCTTGGCTTGCAGATGGCCATCTTCTCACTGTGTCCTCATGTGGTCTTTGTGCACGTGCACTCCTGATGTCTCTCTCTCTCTGTGTCCTAATCTCTTCTTTTTATAAGGACACCAGCTGGACTAAAGTGGGTGAGGGCCCACCACAGCCTCATTTTTTAACTTAATTACCTCCTTAAAGGCCCTTTCTCCAAGTATAGTCACATTCTGAGATCCTGGAGGTTAGGACTTGGACATATGAATTAAGGTGGTGGGGGTGGGGGAGTCATTCTGCCATAACAGCAAGCAAGGTGAGGATCATTTGTTAGTCTCAGTGATCACGACTCCCCTGTTTATTAAGTTTTTGCATTCTTTCTGTTTGAAGGATGAATGTAGGTGGCATCTTATTCAACTATATAAGCTACAACTCTGTGATCTGCCTGAATGAAGGAAGAATTAGCCAACCATGGACTATGAAGGCAGCATTACCATCTTCAGGACTTGAAGGTTGCCAGCCTCTCCCTTCTGCTCTTGAAATAAAGTTGAAATGACTATATAAATCAATGCAATGGGAGTTATGAGAGTCAAAGCTTTAGAAATCTCGGACTAGAGTATGGGATCGACTGGTGGATTTCAAAGCACTGACTAGCACGGTGTCTGGTACAGTTAGGAGCTACCTGAGAAGTGTATCTCCGAGTAGACTGGCCACCATCACCCTCCATCTCGTTTCTATTTCTCACCAGACAGCGATCCCAAAAAGAACAGAGAGTTAGCACATCCGTTGGCTTTTCCCCGTTCCCGGCACAGTAGTGGAGACACAGCAATCGCTTAGTTAGAACCCGCGGAATGAGTGCGTACTCCCTGTCCTTTAGACGCCGCTCCAGAGCTAGCACAGTTGTACATGAGGCAAATTGCGTGCTTCCAAAATCACTGTCTTTGGCTTTTCTGAGTAATCAGAGCCAGATTTTCTGCCCATTCTAGCTGGAAGAAAGGCAATTTGATTTTGTCAGAAGTCATGGATATTTCACGTTTTCTGCCATCGTTCTCTACAGTCTAGTTGCAACACTCTTCTCTAGCTAAAGGAGACACCTCTGAACATGATTTACTCTGTTGAGTGAATTTGCTTGCTTTGAGTAGTCTGAATCCCAATCATGGGAGGGTCCTCACAAGAGGGCAGCTGGCAGTAAGGGTACCTGTGTTTTTTATATTTTACATAGCACAGGTAATTTTTGTTTCTTCTAATTAAATATCTGACATGATCGATCCATTTTAATAAATTTCACAGGAAAAGTGACCCAAAGTACCCTCGTAATTGGTGGGTGAACATGTGCTCACTTACACTGGGTGACCTTAAGGAGACTGTGTCCATGTGCATTTTTATTGTGGTCTATGCCAGTGTAAAGTCTGTATCCATGCAGGGTCCTATTTCCTAGTGGAAGGACTCCTCTACTCCCCTTGTTTGCCTACCTTCCCAGGAAAGAAGCACCGAACAAGTGTTAGAGACATCTCCCAACTGTAAGAAGGATCCTGCCATCAGCACTGATCCCTGACTTCCTCTCCTCTCCAGCTTCCTGGAAATGAAGGTCATTTCTCTTTGCTAGGAGACCAAGGGCCCCTGACCTGCAGGGTAGCAGAGAAGAGAAGGCAGAACAAGCAGCAAAATGAAAGATTGGAGGCTGTTTCCAAAAGTTTCACTCTCGTTCCCAAGTTATAGATTATCTAAAAGAAAAATTTAACTCAATCAAAAATTCATTCAGCTCTATGAAGCTGCAGATGTTATAAACTGCCTCTTTCCTAAAGAGCACCAAACCTTGAATTTTTCCTGCTAGAGAGGAGCTGATCTTCACGGATACCTGTGTATTACTGGACATTAAGACGGAAGGTAAATGCTGTCCTGTCCTCATAAAACACATTTTTTGCCTTTCCTTCTCCTCTTCCACTGAACTCACTATGTTTACAAGTACAAGCTATGACTCTGGAGATGGAAAATCTGATACCGTCAGCACAAGTTAAACAAAATGAAAAGGGAAAAAACCTACACCCATCTGGACTTCCATATGCTCTGTAGCCAAGAGGCTAATATAATTCCTTGAATGTTGGTTATAAAGCAATGTGATCTGGGTAACTGCTATGCACCGAGCTTATTTAGACAAGTGTTCTTTCTACTCAATAAACCTTTGAAAGGATTAAAGTACAATCACTCCCAATTATCTGCCCATAAGTTCTCCCCTTCCTATGAGTTTGACCATTCCCTACAACTGGTCCGTGTTTTATCCCAGTCTGATTCCCTGTCCACTGGACCAAGTGACAGAGTGTAACAAGAACATGTGACATTCAGGGACTGTTGAGAGGTTTACTATGACCAGGGTGCAGGGTGCATGGCTGGATAGGGGGCTGCGGAGAAAGCTCCCTCAAGAGATAGGAGCCAGGTTGTGAATGGCCTTCCGTGCTCCAACAAGGATTTTATTTCTGAGCATCAGGAAACTGTTTGAGTAACGTGCTGATTTTTGATTTAAAGAAGTAATTCTGGTGACAGTGTGGACAGTGCACGGGAAAAGAGGAAAAAAAGATGAGGGCATGGCTAATTCAGTGAGATTGTCATGGTCCAGCAGGAAAATGATGAAGGCCACATGAAGGCCACTCCAGGAGGGCTGAAGAGAAAGGCCCAGGTTCAATTTTGTGTTCAGATTTATACACCAGGAAAGCTTGCTCCCTGCTCTTCAAAAAATCAATTCGAAAGGAAACTCTCTGAGGAATCCTCAGGATTTTTGGAGTCCCTAATATATAAGAAACAATATTAAGGAGACTTTTAGTGTGCTTGTTGAAGATTATTGTGAGAAGGGAGGAGGGGTCTTAAAATTACACACTTCACTTCTTTCTTTATCTAATGGGAGCAACCATCATTAATGTTCTAATTTCTCAGCTTAACATCTAAGTTGCCTCATTATTTTTAATAGTCATAGTTTTCTGTATCCAAGTGTTTTCTTTTGCACTGAATATAAAAATGCCCTTGATTTTTGCTCCTTTTAATTTTTTTCCTAATGATGCCTTAGATTTCCACCTCTGAAAGCTCCAGTAACAGCCTTGACCACTGGCCCTTTAGTACACTTCATAATGAAATTAAAACTGAATGGATTTCAACAATCTACTTTAAATGTTTCTAAGTCCTCTTTTATAGACATCTTTTAAAGCTGGGGACCACACAATGGACTTCGTGTCAATTATTTTAAAAAAAGGAAAGGAAGGGGAGATTTTGCAAGATATTTTTTTCTAAAAACTTAGCCTGTGTACTCGAGTCCAGTCAAACCTATTTTTACGTGAAAGAACCGAAAAGACCCATGACTCAGCACGCAGTATTAGTAAATGAATACTATCATAATATAATTTGCAAAGATTGTGCTATGCTAACAAAAATTCTCCATTGTTCTCGATCAGGAATAATTGTGTGTTCCACATATTTTCACCTGTTAGAAAGGATGGGCCGGCTCAGCTGAACAGGGTTTTGGAGGTCAGCCGGTTCAAGGTCACCCTTCCCAAGCTGCTGCAGAAGAGCTCCAGGGTGTGATGTGCATCAGATCCCCACACTGCCCTCAGCAGAGCTTGGCATGCAGATGCTCGGGGACCCACAGCTCAGGACACAGGAAAGTCCGAATCTCAGACATGAGAGGTAAGTGGGTAGAGTGGATTGGGAGTCATGTTTTAAAAGAATTAACAGTTCCAAATGGCTGGAGGGAAATCGCCTAACGTCCTCCCTGAAGCTTCTTGGGAAGGCTGGACATGAACTCTCTTCATCAGAGAGGCAGATGTTTCTGATTTCTGGTTTCTTCGTTGTTATGAAAATGAACACGGGTTAAAAGAGAACTGCGTTTTGGGGGCCACATTTTGGAGCACGTATCCCGCTTGCGTGGGAGAGACGGCATCAGGAGCCCTCACCTGTTTTCATGATGGGCTGTGCAGAGAGACAAGCTCTCAGGAAGTAAACAAGCTTGTCAGTTCACTAAGAAAGCAGCAGACCAGCTGTCACTCTATTACACAACACTTAGTTTTTAATTTTATCCTGAAGACATGAAAACAGGCATCCAATACCACCTCTCATTTTTCTTAAGTAACACAATAGAACTGAGATTCTCCAAGTCACAGAGAAAAAAATGTAAGCAGAGTAACTGAAATAGGGAGGGAAAAAAAAATAATAAGGGAGAAGTACGCAACAGCCGGCTCACTCAGAGCCAGGTTTTCAATGGGTCTTCTTAATTTTGTCTGCAGTCTTTAACGGCAGCTTCCATTCTCACCAGTATAAGCCCACATTTCAAAAGCAAATTGGATACCTGCATGAACAAGCAGGCAGTTAGGCAGCTAATTACTGTTTGCAATTCAATTACCTAATTACTGTGGGCAAGTGTAGGGTGTTTGTGCAAGCAAACAGTCCCACCCACAAATATTGCAGATTTGATTAAGAAGGCTTAGGTGCAAAGATCCATGTTCACTGCTAGTGCATAATAGGCTAAATAATTTTCCCTCTGGGCCCGGGAAGGTCCTGGTTAAACACTCTTCTAGGAATGGAGTGGGGAAAAGCCTGCTGAAGCAGACCTCATAAGCGTCTCCCCAAGTCAGGCCAAGGCTAAGCAGGAACCTTGCTACTCAAAGTGTGGTCTGCAGATGAGCCGCGTGGGTGTCTTCTGGGAGCTTGTCTGAAAGGCTATATCTCGAGCTCCATCCCAAACATACTGAATCAGAATCTACATTATAACAAGATGCCCAGGTAGTTCATTCGCGCCTTTGCGTCTGAGAAGCACCTCTATAGATGGCCGCTCACGAAACAAGACTGGCCCTGGCTCCAAGTTCTGCAGAGCTAGGTCTGTGTGGGGTTGTCCTTGAAAGCCTTCCTTTAAAATGACGGCAAGGCAGGTAGAAGGAGATGACCAATGATTATTCAGCCGCAATGAGTAAGCTTGATGCTTCAAGAGAAATTCTAAAAAGGCAATGCTTCAGAAACAAATTCTAAAAATGCTAGTACCAAAAGTACTCAGCATCTGCCCAAGGAGAAAGCAAAGATGATGTGGCGGGTCACCTCCCTGTAGACTCCCTAGGTGATGGCTTCCACACACCATCCCATGAACATTCTCTACTCATCTAGGATCCATTTGACTGGCGATATTTGTCTTCATCTGTGGTTACACATTCGGCAGCAAAATCATTCTGTGAATGTCCTCAACCGGGACTTGGAGTCCAATTGATCAGTAAGATCTGTTTCCACTGAAGAACAATATAAGCGTGTGAATATATTGTGTGTTCTCTGCCAATCTCTACAGAGACAGACCACACTGATGCATTTACCCAAACATTACTGACAGAATGGCTGTGTGGCCTCAGGGAGAGGCATTTTCTACTCCCAAACAGACTGCTTCAACCACCTCATCAATCTCGCTCACTTTGCATGGTTGCCGGAACCTGAGAGCAGTGCCATTTTAAGCAAAATTGTGTAGTTTGTCTTCATGATATAGAGGAAAGGCACTGTGCAGGAATCAGGGACCTGACCCCACCGCTAACCAGCTATATGACCTTGGGCAAGGCACTTAAGGCTCAGTCTCCTCATCCGTAAAATGAGGGGATTGAATTGGCTCCTGTCCTAATTCCCTTCCAGTCCCTACAATAATTTGTCATCATCCTTCCACACTGGGGCTTGCAGATTCTAAGTCCCTCTCTAGCAGGCGAGATACCCCCATATGGCATATTACACCTTCTGATTCCAGGCCATTCCCCAGGGTGGGACTTCTGCACTATCTCCTACCTATACTTTCTTACTATGACTCTCATCCAATTCAAAGCTTCTTCAGTTATTTAATTGGCAACCTTCCAAAAAGCTGTACTCCAAAGTATTAGCCACTGATTTAAATGTATTAGCTCTCCTATGGAGGATTTGGTTTTGAATGGAGAACTCTTGCGTTAGCATAGAGGACTCAATTTTTAATGATGCAATTTTAAACATGTTTCCCTAATAAGGAAACTATGGCATTTCTATGAATAGCTGAAGCACTGACCATGAGGCCAAGAAATCTACTCTCTTTTTGTTTCAGCAACTGAGGCCTAGAGAGATTATCTCACTTGTCCAAGGAGATGCTACCAGGGTTGGAACTAATATTTCTTGAATCTCAACACTATAAAGAGCTTCATCTTTTTATTGTTATTATTATAAAGGCAACTGCAATTTCAAGTAAGTGGTGACCAATCAGCATGATCATTAACTTTGTCTCCCAAAAGGTCAAGAGTAGATGGGATCTTAGGGAATGGATGTCATTTCAAGACTTCTTCTATGGAGCACGTGGGTGGCTCAGTCAGTTAAGTGTCCAACTCTTGATTTCAGCTCAGGTCATGATCTCAGGGTCGTGGGATCAAGCCCTGCATTGGGCTCCATGCTCAGCGCAGAGTCTGCTTGAGATTCTCTCTCTCACTCTGCTCCTCCCCCTGCTCATGCTCTCTCTCTTTCTAGAATAAATAAATAAAATCTTTTAAAAAAAAAGACTTCTTCTATAAAGGAAAAGAGAAAGCATCTTTCATAATAATGTTCTATTGTAGTTGTCCAAGCTAAAGTTAGTGGGCTTTTAAAATCAATCATTCAACAACCCAAAGGGAAAAGGCAATATTGCTGAGAGGAGAGATTGTTACAAACAATGAAGGACCATGAAAGGGAAAAGGACGTAATGAAGCGTCAGGAGCTCTGACCCTGTCACTTCTTGGAGTCAACAATTTCACATCTTTGGCTGAGATTGGACTAGATCTCTTAATGTCTTACCATATATTTTTTAAATGTGATAGGTGAGAATGATGAATCAAACCTAAAGTTAAGTTTATTAGGAATAAATGAGAGGTCTGACATGTGGGTCCATACAAACAACTGTACAAGAACAGGATGGAATGAAGACATTATTTAGCAGCTATATGATTTTAAAAATCACTGATTCCAATCAAGTCTCATATGACTTTGAAAGGGCCAATTTGAGTTCAAGCAGCATTAATATGTGTTCATTTTAAATAGACTAAGGAAAATTATAGTCCTGTTTTGCTTTGTTAGATCATATCCAGGGTGGTACATTCCCGTTTTGATACCACATTTAAGAAGCATGTGAACAAAAGAAAGGGGCCTGAGTGGTGAAGAGACTCTGAACTTTGTCATAGGAGGAATGAAAGAAGGGCACCGAATGTTTAGCCTGAGCGGGGAGAAAAAGGCCCCACATGACCTGATGGATACTTGAAGGGCTGTTGTTTTCAGGAGGGCTTGGCACTATCTTGTGAAGTGCCAGTGAGCAGAGCCAATGCCGGTGAGAAGGAGGTGCAGGAAAATGAGACCCCGAGCAATCGGGGCATCAGGAGGCAGAATGGGTGACCTCATGAGGTCACTTGCCAGCTCAGTTCAAGCCCTTCTGTTTGTTCTTCTCTGGAAAAGATCCAAGCATCAGATGAGTGGATGAACAAGGTGACCCTTTTACTATTCCTTTCCAACCAAGAGCCTATGAATTGGAGAGAGAAGCAGGACCAAAAGAAAAAGCAGAGATGAGCACATGCCAGGTGTTTATTATTACTTTAAAAGAAATATTCCTTCTCCAGGGAATAGCAATAAATCTTTCATTTTCACAGGGGGGATATTTTTGGTCTATTTTGCTAATATACATAGAAGGCACTTCTACAGAATTACGACAATTAAGACACCCTTGATGTCACTGATATAACAAGGCTATCACCTATGGGTAAGCTTAGTTTTTGCTGAGGAGATACAAATATCTTGTGTTTATAACTCGAAGACTCATTTTTTTTTTCTGTATCTAATATGCAAATTCTCTCCACGTACCTTATTTAAGGTTGTCGTATCTCATTAGCAAATTTTATTTTTACCTGACCAGTTGAAAATGCATCACGTTGATGGCAGCTCCCATTACTAAACTTCATGAGAAAGCATGATGCCTTCTCTTTGTATTCATATTTAGTTTCTTCATGACTACCAGTGTAACTAAAATTTATTAAGATGTGATTGTCTTCAGTAGTGTGACCATCTGGGTTACTAATACAAAAGCAAAACAAAATGTTTCTTTTATCTTATGTCTACCACTGCCCCCCCAATCCAATAATCATCTTATTTTGACTTGCCCAAGAGGCATGAACTGTTTCCTGATTTTAAAAATCTCCATTTTGAGAGTGTTTGAAGTTCACCTTTTCTGTATAGACACAAGAGAAATCACTAAAGCTCTGACAATACACATCATAATCTAATGTGCAGATGTCTGCAAATATTAATGAGCAAAGGTATTGAAGTTGTCAGAGAAAAACATTCTCCTGTGGTTTATATCATATAGTCTACTTTGAAATTATGCTATATTACCCCAGTAAAAGCCTGGAGACACAGAAAATAAAGACACCCTAATCTATAAAGCAATGATCGGCTTTCATAATTAGAACAATAAGCTACTAATTCTTTTTCCACTGTTTGGGGAAAGGCGAAAAGGAAGAAGTGATATTTGGATGGGTAAGGGGCAAAATGAGGCCCCTGCATGCTGCAAGGTAAGGGTAAAAGCCTATAGGAATGTTGGAGAAAGTACTTAAGGGAAATGTGAAGATACCAGAGACCATTTTTATCTGCTTTTTAAAAATTTTGCCTGGGTTATCATGAACCTAATTGCCAAAGAAAATGGTTATGCCAGCTCATATCTGATGAGGAGGTAGAAACAGCCAGCCTCAACCAAGAGGAGTGCTGGGCTATCCTGGACCAATAAGAATCTCTTCCCTCATAAACACCGTGGGAGAGCTNTTTTTATCTGCTTTTTAAAAATTTTGCCTGGGTTATCATGAACCTAATTGCCAAAGAAAATGGTTATGCCAGCTCATATCTGATGAGGAGGTAGAAACAGCCAGCCTCAACCAAGAGGAGTGCTGGGCTATCCTGGACCAATAAGAATCTCTTCCCTCATAAACACCGTGGGAGAGCCACGCTGTGCCTCAGCAATCTCCAGAGCCTCCCAAGAAATGTTTATTAATTGCACAACTATTCTTAGGGAGTGCAGTCCATTAACTTACTTGGAATTTCAAACTCATGTCTTCCTCTTGATCACCACTAGCTTTACCAAGTGTGTGGCACAAGACTGGGGAATGAACAGGAGAGCCCACAACAAACCAACCACACACCAAAATTCATTCTCCTAAGTTTCAGAAGCCACTGGCCTTCACTGGACCTCCTCCTCACCAGTCATGGGTGTCAGAGGAACAAACCCTCAGTCTGGGTCAGCCTGTTCTAACAGCCCAGTGTCAGAGTTACCAAACTCTGAAGATATGATGAAAGTGTTATTGAAAATAACCAGCATTCCTCTATGGGTAGTGAAGTGGGGGGTGTTATCATTTTCATATTTCTTATTTCATTTGATTCACAAGACATATCTATGAGTTAGCAACAGCAGATATCACATTCACCAATTAGCAAATGAAGAAATCAAGGCAAGAAGAAATTGAGACTTTGCATGCTTGTCAGTGTCACTCAGCTCTGACCAGCCATTAAAGGTATTTTAAGGTCATATGGAGATTAGAAACCAGATACCCAAACTCATAATTTAAAGATTTTTGGCCAAGTTAATTGTTCTCTTCACAATGCTACTCAATTCTCTTCAAAAAGGAAAGTTATTAATTCCACCTTAATTCCAGCACCTATTCTAGGTTCTAATGAATCCATCAATTCCACCAGAAAACACAAAATTAAAAAGTTAGACAGATAAATCAATAATTACATGATTTGTACTGTGGATTATAATAGAAGTATAAAAGATGCTGTGGGGAACACAGTATAAAGAATTCTTCATTTTGTCTGAGGATATCAAAGGTAATAATGTTTGAGCTAGTTCTTAAAACCTAAGTAAGAGTTCCCAAGGCAGAAAAGAGAAAAGAAAAATCCTTACAGAAAAATTAAGGTAAATAAATAAAAATTAAGGTAAATAAGGCACATTCAGGCAAATGGTATTCTAAAGAAATGGCCAGTGGTTTGGAGACACTAAGTTGAAGCTAGGATGGGAAGGGCCCTTTATACTAAGTTACTGAATTAAGGCTTAGGCCTGTGGGCCAAGGGAAGCTATGGAAGGATTCTCTTAAAAAAAAAAAAAAGTGAGTAAAGACTGTTATCAATAAGCCATTAAGTGTAGAGTGCCAGGTTGCAGACATCATTCTACTAGCATGCTGACTAGAATTGAGAACAGCAAGGCTCCTTTTGCTTATTCTAACCCATTTTCTCCCACGATGACATCACCATTCACCTCCCTGCCCCCACTCTATCCAGGAGGCATCAAATGTAATTGAGCATCCATAGCAAGGGCTATGTTTGCAGTGAATGAAGGCATTCATTCTGGCTTCAAGATCTCCATTATAATTGCATGAAGCTTTCATTGCGGGCCATATTCTGAGACTGTACTCAGTGCTGGCACTAGAAGAACTGCCTGGAAGAGCCAGCTGCCAATGTCATGGCCAGCTTTTATGCACAAAGTGAATGGGAACTTAAAAAAATGCAACGCCCATTATTGCGATTCATCTTCTTCCCATCAGCATCAGGATGTCTCTGATTACATTGTCTGGCTTTCGGGGAAGAGATCTAGGACAAGGGTTGTCGCTAAAGAGTCAGGGGCTCTCCTCGGAGGCTCCAGCTGTAGACAGCCATGCTCCATGCTGACAGTCGAGCCAAGGTCTTCCCAAATGATGGCTGAAAAAGCCATTATAAAGCAGAATATGAACCCTGGAGCCTACTGCTCCCAGCAGGAGTAGAAGCAGAGAATGGTAGGAGCTGACTTTAATTTTCTTTTCTCTGGTAGCAAAGCAAGGAGAAAAAAAGAGTCACAAACATGAGGGAGAGCAAATGGGAGATCTTTATTCTGAGCTACTAAATTTCCTGGAGGCTGAAAACTCTAAAAGGTAAGTTCACATAAAGCACTGTTTGGCATTTCACCTGGTATGTTCAAGAACCTCAGGTGCACTGATTTTTAAAATATAGCCATCTTATCTGTAGACAGGGAGAGATTACCTTGCCTGAAACCTTTGCACTAAACACTGGGGCACCGGGTGCCTGTACCTGTGAGGACCCAATCACAACAGTAATTTATTATAGGGACTTGACCTTACAGAGTGAAGTTTGCTGGGAAATAGTTTCTGCAAGGCTGTTGCCTTTGCATCTGATCCAGGAGCTTGATGTCTGCAGGCCATGCAGCTGGGAAGAGAAAATGGCCGTAAAGTGGGGAGTGAGAGGACAAACTAGAACCTACGTAGAGTCTCTCATGGTCTCTTGCAAGAGAAAATGGATCCTTCCTCACAGAGATAAACATACCTGGCCTAGGAGTAAGAGAAGCTTAAGGAGTGTCCAGGGGGAAGGTAGCGCAGCTGTGGGTCTGGCTGCTGCCCCACACCAGTGTGTAAGAGCTACAAAAGCACCAGATGACCCTGGCCTGACTTTCTGAGCACAGAAACAATATGGCTACTGTTATTACAATGGTGACCCTCAAAGCTTGTGCAAAAATGTCTCTTGTGGCCCACCTTAACCAAAAGCATATAAGGAAGAGAATTGCAGGGAATGCAGCCCAACCTAGTCAAGTCAACAGGTTGCAAACCCATCATGTGCTTTCAGAACCAACCTCATGACTCTAATTGGAAGGCAGATGACATACAGGTGTCACGTTAGTTTCTTAGGGTTGCTATAACAAAGTGTCGGAAATGGGTAGCTTAAAACAACAAAAATTTATTCTCTCCTAATACTAGAGGCTAGAAATCCAAAATCAAAGTACTGTCAGGGCCATGCTTCCTCCAGAGGCCCTTTAGAGCCTTGGGAAGAATCCTTCCTGGACTTTTCTAGTTTCTGGTAGTTGCCAGTAACCCTCATTGTCCCTTGGCTTGTGGCAGCATAACTCCAATCTCTGCCTCTGTCCTTGCATGACCTTCTCCCTCGTGCCTTTTTGCACCTTTTCCTCTTCCCATAGGGGCACCAGTTGTACTCAATTTAGGGCCCACCCTAATTCAGTATGACCCCGCTGTAATATAACTAATTATGTCTGCAAAGACCTGGTTTCTAAATAAAGTCACATTCTGAGGTTCTGCATGGATATGAATTTTGTAGGAAATGCTATGAAAGCCAGTACAAATGTCATGAGGGAAAATCTAGATGGGGAAATGAACGGAAATCTTAGAACAGAGAATTTAACCAACAAATGTGGCACTTATAAAAGGAACAGCCTCATTCCAAAGAATTATGTGTTCAGGAATTTAGTTTGGGCCTAAATCTCTTGACATTGGAATACAGGTATATTTAGAAGACTGGAAGTCATATACTTACTGTCTTGTCATTTATCTTATTTATTTCCTCATGGGACATACCATATTGTTATTCAAAAGAGAAAATGTTGATTCAAAGAGATCCTGTAATATGCCCAAGGCTATGTAGTCATGAAGCAATGGGGCTGGGATTTGAACTCAGGACTGTCAGCTTTTATAGGGAGTCTTTTACTACCCATTTTATGTGATAATAAATAATACTTGCTGAAGTGAATATTAACAAACTTCTACAAGCCATCTCTTACTGTCCTGCAAGGCTTATATTAAATTTTATGTCTTCTTTGAAGACTCCCCTAATTCACCTGGATTAAAATTGGTTCTTTTTCTGACTTCCCGCATTTAGGTCACAATTTCACTATTGCAGTCATTCCATCGCATTATAGTTATCTATTTGCACAGCTGTTTCCTGTCTCATGGGAGGTACTGTGTCTTATCATTGCAGTATTCCTGTACCCAGCCTAGTGTCTGGCACATAATGGGAACTCAAGTCTTAATTGATTAAAGTTCTTCAGAGAAGAAACACTGCTTTCTAAAAATTTCTAAAAATGTTGTGTCTATATCCTCCCCCAATATACTATTTTCAGACTTTAGACTCTGAATTTCTCTGTTATGCCAAATGAAATACTTCTCCTTCAATGCAGAAGTAATTCTACTTCGGCTTTTATTTCTTTCCCTTTTCTGAAAAGATATAAAATACCTAGTCTTGAAGACTTTAGAAAAAGAAGCAGGTAATTTTATGTGTGCATTTTTATTTTCCTGGTTAATAATCTCAACTCCATAACCTAATTTTATGGTATTTTTTGAAACCCTGTTAACTATACTTATGAACACACATAAATGTTTTTCATTTCATTTTTGTTTTTAGGTCATTTCGTAATCTAAAAAAAATTCACATTAACTCCAACCATGCTTTCTGTTCTATTTCTTCTCATGCATCTTCTTCATTTCTTGTTACTTCACTCATATTTCTAGGAACAATCATCTTCCTTCATCAGACTCGCTCAATAGCTTCCCCGGGAAACGGATCACCATGAAAACTACACCAAAGAGGGGGAAAAAGGCAAGATTTACCCAGGGCCACCACGTGATTCCCCAGGACCTTTCAGCAACTACATTGTATTCTTCTTTACCTGGTAGCCTTCTATTTTCTCAGTCCTGTGTTATCTACAATAGAGGCTACAGAGTCAGAAAGGGCCAATTTACTGTAGCTCATGGCCAGCTCTCATTTCCTTAAATGTTTCAATCCAGACCGAGTGATGTCCTACATTGTGGCCGCTCCAGGTGTGGTGTACAGAACAGCAGCGGCGGCAGCACCCAGGAGCCTGTTCGAAATGCAGAATCTCTGGCCCCTCCTCACACCTACTGTATCTGAGTCTGCAGTTTGACAAGTTTTCCAGCTGGTGTGTATGTACATTAATTTTGAGACACAAATCCCTAGATAATTGGAGACAACAGCGAGTTAGAGGAAATAACTGTAGATTGGCATAAAAAAAAACTTAGGTTGGAATCCTGACTCCTCCATATCTCTATCCATGTGAACTTTGGGAAATCACTTGGCATTTCCATTTTTATTTTCCTGGATAATAATCTGACCCTCAATTTCCTCAGCTGTGTATGAAAACTGTAAGGTAGTCCAAGAGCCACTTACATTAGATTCTTAAGTCCTACTCTATAACTACTGAATCAGAATTTCTCAGAGATTTCCATTTTTAACAAGTTTCCCAGATGAGTCTTATGCACACTTTAATTTAAGGGTCACTGTTGTCAATACACATAGGAAACAATCTTCTCTCTCTTGACATCAATGCTAGTGACATGAAGGTCAGCTCTAGTAACACAGAGGAATGGCGACTTGAATAATTTTCTTATTAAGTTGGCATCTGTACTGCATTTCATCTTCCTTCTTTAGCCTCCACCATAGGTGAAGAAGTGGTAGTCTTACCTTAAACTGAATCATAATAGGAGGATTGCTTTATGGAAGAAGTACAAAGACTGGCAATCATTCCAAAACATTCTGCCAAGACAAAGGAACATGGTGCTTAGTGAGTTATTGTTATTACCAGTGGCTATTCACTGCTCTTCTGATTTGTCTAAGAATATCAAAAGGTTTCCAGGGAGATGTGGCTTCCCACTTACTATTTCACAAGATATTTCTACACCTGGCAGTTAAAAAAAAAAAAAGTTGAAAACCAAATGCTTCCTTCTCACTGCTGTGCAAGCTTTCTAGATCAAAGAAATCCCTTCAGTAGTCGTATACAATTAAGTTAGAGAGCAAAATGATGGAAATCAACATTTGGTGAGCCTCTCCTACATGCCAGGCGCTGTTCTAGGTGTTCTATATCCTGGGAACGGGGATTTCTTTGTTGCACGTTACAGATGATGATGAGAATGAGTACTGGACACATTACATACTGTTTTAATATATAGGTTTTATTCTGAGCTTTAGTTAGCTCGTTAAGGACTCAAAAAAAGCAAAAACACAAAAAGCAAAGAGCTAATATTCCAAGAGTACTTAACTTACAATTTACTCACCATCTAATCTCATTCACGATTCTCAATCTTACAGTATCACACAACTTCATTCATGGAATATTGCTTAGTGCTTGCTCTGCTCTCTGTGCCCCTGATACCCAGAAGGAGAGGGAAATACACAAGTACTAAATGATGGCAATGTCCATGAAGATTGCTGCACATCCTGCTTTAGAATGGGGTTGAAACTACCTGAGGTGGAATAAGAAACATCATGTCAGGAAGGGGTTCTGCAAATTTCCAAAGAAGGGAGTGCTGGTATCTGGCTGAGGGAGATAGACAAGGCATGGAAAGATTCCTAACATGCTGAGATGGGGGGTTGAGGATTGCAGGAGAAAGATCAAGTAAGCAAATGTCAAATGTTTGGAGGCAGGGAAATTTAGGGTCTATTCAAGCAAACAGGAGTATCCCATTTGGTTGCAACCCAGCAGATATGCCAGGAGAGACCTGGGAAGCAGGGATATCACAGAAAGCCTTGAATGACAAGCCAAAGAGTGTGTCATATATGCCGAAGTTTTTTGAACAGGGGAGAATTTGATGACAGTTGCACGTTAAAAATCATTCTGGGGGTGCCTGGGTGGTGCAGTTGGTTAAGGGTCCAACTCTTGGTTTCAGCTCAGGTCCTGATCTCAGGGTCATGACATTGAACCCCACTTCAGGCTTCACGCTGAGCATGGAGTCTGCTTGGGATTCTCTCTCCCCCTCCCCACCCCACAGAATAAATAAAAAATCTTAAAAAAAAAATAAAAATCACTTTGGTAGTAGTGTATAAGTAGTGTATAAGGAGGAGAAAAAGAGACTGGGGGCAGGGAAGGGAGCTGCAACCAAACCAAAGCCCCTGGACAAATGAGGGTGGAAAAGGCTGTGAGAAATTGCTGTGGAGCAGAATGTAGGCACCATGCTGGAGAATGAACATCAGTAGCAAGGAGGGCACCACACACATTAACAATGAGAGGCAGCACTGACAGGTCAACTGGGATCCTTGATGTCAACAAACACCACATTTGTATCCAGCTTGTTTCGTTCCATAACCTCTCTGAGTCTACAACCTTGTTTGTAATGAGGGAAAAGTAACTTTATAAGGCTGTTGTGAGGGGCACCTGAGTGAACATGTAAGATGTCTCATTGAGAGTGGTCCTTCTACTGTGGCTTCCCTCTCTTCCTGTGTTCTTTACTCAGAATACTGAGCATGGACCGGTATAACTGACATCACCCAGAAACATGTTAGAAATGTAGACCCTCAGTCTTCACTCTAACCTACTGAATCAGAATCTGAATTTTGGCATGATCCCCCAAGATTTCAATGCACATTAAAGTTTGAAAAGCATTACCCTCTGTAGTCCTTCTGAAATGTTCCCCATCCAGGTCCCCCAGCTTCTCTTTGACTCCTTAACCTTGACTCCCATTCTCTCTTCCACTTCCTATCCTCCAAGAAGAAATGGAAGAAAGTAAGGGAAAAACTGAAAGGGAAAAAATATAGTAGAGCCTAGAAGAATGTCGTATGACTACAACATAACAACACTAATTTTTTCCTTTTGTTAGAACTGTCACTACAAGACATTTTAAAAACAGTTCTGAACAGTTAGCTTCAAAAATGTTTGAAGAAAAATGACTTTCAAAGACAAATTCAGTTGGCACTTTTTCTGGTGTGTTTGTGGGAAGTGGGGGCTCTCTCATTATTTTATTGGCATACCTATAGTCAAGCTTTTAGAATGATTGATAAAAGGAAAAGGCAGTGCTCTAGTGACAGTAGTAATCCAATTTTATAAGGCAACAAGCAGGACCTGTGGCTGAGAGAGGAATCTTTGATTTTGTGGATGAAGAATCAAACTCAGTCCTGAATGTCCAGGCGTTTGGCCACCATACAAACCAAAGCTTTTAGACTCTCGACATTATAAAGCAACAACATGGTAAAGGATCAAAAGATGGAGATTTCTCCACAAGTAAGAGCTATGTCAGCCTCTGCCAACACAGGTTTTCTCTACATAACATCCACAAGCACAGGGAAGCTCCTAAGCTGGTGAGCCAATGGCTCGGGGTAGCAAAAGCAGACGTTCTGATTCCAAGAGAGAGGACAGTACCATGATCTCTAAGGCCCATGATTACGAAAGTACATTCATCATGAGAAAATGAGAGCCACAAAACAAACATCCCTGGATCAACATTTCAAAAATTCATCCAACATGGACTCAGGCCTCCCTACCAGAACAGTCTTCAACATACCTTTCAAAATGCCTGAGAATACCTTCCTGAATCTCCCAACCCTGATATGAATCTGCAACTGACAGAACATTGCCTGATTTTGTTTCAGTATGGATAAGTGAGGAACACATGGATTTAAAAGTATATGCAGTTGATTGGATGGTCTATCACATTTGGCATAATTTCACATTATTACTGAAAACACTATTGTGATAAGAAACAAAGAACTAGAAGGGTGACACTCTTTTTCACTTCCTAGCTGAGTTCTTAAGCAAGTTAAAAGCTACATTTTAAGTCCCCATGTTGTTGTCAATAATGATAATTAATTTCCAATTATTGAGTAATTACTTTCTACCACACGCTGTTCTTGCAAAATGTTACTGTTAAGGATGATAGAAAATTCCCATCTTACAGATGTTGAAACTGAGGCAGGGAGAGGTTAATATCTTGTCAAAAGATACTCAACTGATAAAAGATGAACCTGAGCCTCATATTTATATCTTTCTGACTCCGAAGTCCTCTATCTACTCACATCGCCTCCAATAATTCACTCCACCTTATTGCTCCTTACTTTCGTCATCTGTGAAATGAAGACTTTAGCTATATGGTCTTCTGTGTCCTTTTCTGGATAATCTTTGATTCTCTGTGACCTTAGGTTAGTCAATTTATGTCTTGTGGAGTATTGTGCTGCTCAATTTTATGTGGCGGCTTGGCTAGGATATGGTGTCCACCTGTTTGGTTAAAACTACATGATACAATGAAGATATTTTTTAGATGTGATTAGTATTAACAATCAGTTGACTTTAAGTAAGAATTATCCTCAATAAAGTGGGTGGGTCTTATTCATTCAGTTAAAGGCCTTGAAAGAAAAACTGTAGTTCCACAGGCAAAAAGTAATTTTGCCTCAAGACTATAACATAGAAACCCTGCCTGAGTTTTCAGCCTTCTAACCTACCCTACTAATTTTGGACTCAAAATGGCAAAATCAATTCTTACCTGAGATTCCAGTATTCCAGCCTGCCCAGCCCATTTCAGACTTGCCAGCCCCCTCAGTGCGGGGGAAGGGAGGATGTTTAGAGGCAGCTGCTTAGAAAACTGTGAGAAATAAATTCCAGTTTTTTATAAGATCTGTGATATTTTGTTGTAACAGCCTAAAAAAACTAAGATAAGGGACAAAAAAACTACAAGATAGACAGAAAACAATTAACAAAATGGCAATAGTAAGTCCTTCCATATTAACAATTACTTTAAATACAAATGAATTGAATTCCATAATCAAAAGACATAGAATGGCTGAATGAATTTTTTTAAAAAAAATCTATATGGTGCCTATTAGGACTCATTCTAGATTTAAGGACACACATAGGCTGATAATGAAAGGATGGAAAAACATACTCTATGTGAATGGTAACCAAAAGAGAGCAAGAGTGGCCATACTTAAATCAGGGGGGGAAAAGATTTTTTCTGTCTTTTTTTGACAAAAACTGTCAAAATAGACACAGATAAGACATTATATAATAATAAAAAGAGTCAATTCACAAGAATATATAACAATTATATATACACCCAACATCAGATAAATATGTAACTAAATACATAAAGCAAATATTGACAGAACTGAAGAGAGAAATAAACAGCAACACAATAATAGTAGGAGATGTCAATACTCCACTTTCACTAGTGGATAGAATATCCAAATAGAAGATCATAAAGGGAATAGAGAGGACTTGGACAATACTAAAGGCTAAATGGACCTCATAGACATATAAAGGACATTTCACCCAATAACAACAGAATATACCTTCTTTAAGCACACATGGAACATTTCCAGGATAGGTTACATTTTAGACAAAATAAGTCTTAACAAATTTAAGGAGGTTGAAATCATACAAGCATCTTTTCCAGCCACAATGTAATGAAACTAAAATTTAATAACAGAAGGTAAACTGAAAAATTCACAATATGTGGAAATTAAACAGCACACTCTTGCACAAGCAATAAGCCAAAGAAGAAATCAAAAGGGAAGTTAGAACAAATCTTGAGACAAATGAAAACAAAAATATAGCACACCAACATGTATGGGATGCAGCAAAAGCAGTACTAAAAGAGAGTGTATAGTGACAAAGGCCTACATTAAAAAAAGAAGAAAGACCTCAAGTAAAAACCTAACATTACAACTCAAAGAATTAAAAAAAGAAGAACAAACTAAACCCAAAGTTAGCAGAAGGAAGGTAATACTAAAGATTAGAGCAGAAATAGAGAACAGAAATATAATTTAAAAAATCAACAAAACTAAGAGTTATTTTTTTAAAGATCAATAAAATTGACAAACTTTTGGCTAGACTGAAAAAAAGAGAAAAGACTCAAATAAATAAAAAAGAAATTACACAGAAGCTATCAATAACTAATGCCACAGAAATAAAAAGGATCATGAGACAACTATAACCAATTATAAACCAACAAATTGGATAACTTTGAAAAAATTGATAAATTCCTAGAAACATACAACTTACCAAGACGGACTCAGGCAGAAATAGAAAATCTAAACAGACCCATAACTAGTAAGGAGATTGAATATCTATATAGATATCTATATATGTATCTCATATATCACCATAAAAACATTCAACAAACTAGGAGTAGAGGGAATGTACCTCAACATAATTAAGGCCATATATGAAAAGTACACAGCTAACATCATACCCAACAGTGAAAAACAAAGCTTTTCCTCTGAAGATCAGGAGTAAGATAAGAATGCCCACGCTCACTACTTTTATTCAGTTTTAAACTACTGAAAGTTCTAGCAATGAGGCAAGAAAACAAATGTCATCCAAATCAGAAAGAAAGAAGTAAAATTATCTCTGTTTGCAGATGATGTGATCCTATATGTAAAAAAACAAAACAAACAAACAAACAAACAAAACCCTAAGGATTCCACACACAGAAATCGGTAGAACTAATAAATGAATTCAGCAAAGTTGTAGGCTACAAAATTAGAAAATAAAAATCAGTTGTGTTTTATACACTAACAGTGAACGATCAAAAAGGAAATTAAGAAGGCAGTTCCATTTACAATAGCATCAAAGGAAGAAATACTTAGGATTAAACTTAACCAAGCAGATGGAAGACCTATACACTAAAATCTATAAAGCACTGCTGAGAGAAATTAAATAAGACACAAATAAATGTGAAGATCTTCCATAATTGTAGATTGAAAGACTTAATATTGTTAAAATGTCCATACTACCCAGTATGATCTATAGACTCAATCTCTGTCAAAAACCCAATGGTACTTTTTGGGTTTTTTGCAGAAATAGAAAAAATAAAAACGATCTTAAAATTCACATGGAACCACAAAGGCCTCCAAATAGCCAAAACAATCTTGAGAAAGAACAAAGCTAAAGGTTCACACTACCTCATTTCTAAACATATTACAAAGCTACAGTAAAAATTAATTAAAGCACTACGGCAATAGCACACAAAGACAGATATATAGACCAATGGAACAGAATAAAAAGCCCAGAAACAAACCCCTACCCATATGGTTAACTGATCATCAATAAGAGTGCCAAGAATACACAATAGAGAATGCATACATTGAATTTAAATTAAAAAAATTTTTAAAAAGAGAATGCATAATCTTGTCAACAAATGTGTTGAGAAAATTGTATATCCACATGCAAAAGTATGAAATTGGACTCTTCTACCATACAAAAAAGTCAACTAAAAATGGATTAAAGACTTCACTGCAAGGCCTGAAACTGTAAAACTCCTAGAAGGAAGCTTAGGGGAAAAACTTTGTGACACTGATCTTGGCAATGATTTATTGATATGACACCAAAAGCATAGGCAACATAAGCAAAAATGAGTAAGTAGGACTATCTCAAATGAAAAATCTCTGTTCATAGTGAGGAAAACAATTGACAGAGTAAAAGGGCAACTTATGGAATGGGAGAAAATAATTGCAAAATGTATATATCATAAGGGTTTAATATCCAAAATGTTCAAAGAACTCCCACAACTCAATAGTAGAAAACAAATAACCTAACTTAAAAAGGGGCAAAAGACTGAAATAGACATTTCCCCAGAGAAGACCTACAGATGGCCAACAGGTACATGAAAAGAAGTTCAACATCATTAATCATAAGAGAAATGCAAATCAAACCCACAATGAGCTATCACCTTATACTTATTAGAATGGCCATATAAAAATAAATAAAATAACAAGTGTTGGTGAGGATGTGGAGAGATTGGAACCCTAACATTATTAGTAGGAATGTAATATGGCACAGCCACTATGGAGAACAGTACGGAGGTTCTTTAAAAAATTAAAAATAGAACTATTATATGATCCAGTGATCCCACTTCTGAGTATTTATCAAAAAATTAAAATCAGGATCTCCAAGAAATATATGTACTCCCCTGTTTATTACAACACTGTTTGCAATAGCCAAGACGTGGAAGCAACCTCAGTGTTCATTGACTGATGAATGAATACTGTGATTTATACATACCATGGAATATTATTCAGGCTTCACAAAGTAAAGAAATACTGTCATATGCTACAGCATGGATGAATCTTGAGGACATTATGTGAATTAAAATAAGCAAGTTCCAAAAGGATAAATACTGCATGATTCCATTTATACAAGGTATGTAAGTAGTCAAACTCATCAAAGCAGAAAGTAGAATGGTGATTGCCAGGGGCTGGGAGGAGAGGAAAATGGAGAGTCACTCTTGAATGGACATACAGTTTATCATGTAAAATGAAAACATTCTAGTGACTTTGTGCTTATAGTTACCAATATTGTAATATACACTTACAAATTCATGAGAAAACTGGTCTCATGCTTTTTACTATGATTTTTTAAAAATAGATATATTAAATAGAAAGTGAAATTAAATTAGTAGAAAGAATTACAAGCATAGTTTTTGCTTCTAGACCTATGGCTGTCCACAGTCGAAACCATTTTTGGTTTTGTTTTTCAAAATATATTCCACAATTTTTCATGGTAACTTCCTCCATTATTCTTAAGACATTTTTCTTTAAAGTGCTCCTAACTCTATCATGAGATACAGCATTTGTTTCTTGTCCTAAGCCTAAATGTGTGATTTGGTACTTGGCCATGCCCTGAGGACTCATCCTGTATCTTTTCTTCCCTGTACTATAAAATTTGTTAAATGGCTCTGAGACTTTATCATGCTATAAACTACTAAAATTCCTTGGTATTGACCAGCAGATTGATGATCCTTAAACTTCATTATAAAATAACCAATTCAGTCAGAGAGGTAGTTATCTCCTCAGGTTTTATTCTCTTGGCTGTACTTTTCACTTTGTTACCTAGCCCCTGCCTTTCAAAAGACCTGAAATTCAGTTTAATTTACCTGTGCTATCCACACATGCTACTTGTATTTACATTGAAGTTAATTAAAATTATAGAAAAGAAAATTCATTTCCCCGGTCACACTAGCTATGTTTTGAGAACTCAATAGCCACATGGCTACTGAATTGAGCAGTACAGATATCGATCATTCTTGATGATTGTAGAAAGTTCTATTGGACAGGACTATTCCAGATCCTCCCACCACCCTCCAAAGCCCCACCCCTCATAGGCATATTAGCAGAACTCTGAGCTGCTAAATAAATTTCACTTGTCTCATCTGAAGAGTGAGAGTAACACTTTTCGGACTCAAGAAAGAGGACTGACCCAGATTATCTTTGAGGTTCCTTACTAGTATGATAGCCTCATTTCTGTGAATCCACTAAGACTTGACACTTGGTCAGGAAGATAACTCCATTATAATAATGTTTCTCTAGAAAAAAATCAAATTTGAATTACATCATCTCAACTCACAGTCTCTTTGCCAAGAATATAACCTACTTAAGTGTAGGAACTGCATTCCAACTTCACAAATTCCTTATTGGATCCAGCATGGCAGGTGGTACTTAAACTGTATTTTTTTACTCCCCAAGAGGCCTTGAAAACACTGTGATAAGAGAACCAGCCTCTCTATGAAGGGTCACAGCGTGCCTGTAAGAAGACATCTGGGAAGCAGAAAATTGACTTAAAAATGCAAACTACATAGTCCTGTAAGTAATTAATTAGGGAACATAAGTTGTATTTGAACTAAAATGGAACCTTTGATTATACTTAATGTCTGGTGGATGATTAATGTATAAAGTGTTTGCTGTTTACTAAACAAGGGGTTTGTCTTTTCTTTACCACCTGAAAAATCTTGTTTGAAACACTTAGTTTCAGAGATGTGATCATTTCTTTGGCACTTACTGGACTGTTAAATTGAATTCATGCTGTCCTTCCACGTTTCCCAACCTACTCAGGAAGTATGAAAATGGGAACTGATGAGCAAAGCCTGGACATGTTTCCACATCCACTGTGTTAATGTTTATTAATGGAAGTCAGCCTGCACACAGATCTACCACCTGGACCAAGATAAATGGTGAACAGTATACCTTGCTGCTTGGGCAAATTCCCTTCTATGTCTAAAACAGAAGACATCTTCTAACTTGGGTTATTATTCACTTTCATTGCAAACCTTATTGAGATCATCATTTTATATCATAAACCTTTTTTTTTAAGATTTTATTTATTTATTTTTGATAGCGAGAGAGAGAGGGAGAGCATGAGCACGAGGGGGGTGGGAGGGAACAGGCAGAGGGAGAGGGAGAAGTAGGCTCTCCCAGGACCCTAGGATCATGACCTGAGCCAAAGGCAGATGCTTAATTGAGCCACCCAGGCCCCCTATCGTAAACCTTTTTATATCAGAAACCCAGATATGTTTGACAATAATTCAACAAACATAAGATATAGGAAAAAAAAAAAAAAAAGGTTACCAGACTACCCTCTTCCCCACTTCAAGTAGCCATGTTTGTTCTAGGTTTTCCTGAGCAGGGAAAATGAATTGGGGGATGACTAAGTGATTTTTCCCTAAACTTCCTGGTCTTCTCTTGTGCCAATTCAACTTTGTTTTGTTATTCTTGGCTTTTCACCTCATGAGGAACCAGAAGTTTATAAGCAGATCTAGGAACTAGTGGTTTTCATCCTGGAACTCATCAACCCCCAGAAGATAAAAGCAAAATTGCATGAATACATGCATTTTTTTCTTAGGAGAAGGTTAATAGCTTTCATGAGATTCTGAAATGAATCCATGATCCAGAGGAGATTAAAAAGTCCCAATTTCAATGGACTTGGAATGTAATCAAGTCACCAGTGACATATTGCTTCTGCCACCAGAAAGGGCCAGTGATAGGGCACAGCACAGTGGCCACAGATCTATAAAAAGAAGAACTTGAACACTTAACTCAGGAGCCCCTGTGTTATCCCCATCTTTTAATAGTTAAGATATGTTCAGTAAATATGGATGAAGGACTTTAAGCACTGATGATATGTCAGAAAGCGAATTATAATAATACCCACCACGATTTATTGCATGTCTATGTACATAGCAAGTGATTCATGTTCTTCCATCTGGTATCAGTTCTTCAGGTGGGTATGATTTACCCCAGTATAAGATGAGAAAACTGAGGCTCAAATTGGCTAAATAATGTGTTCAAGATAACAAAGCTGACATACTGCAGTATAAAAATTAGAGCCCAGGTCACTCTGAAAGCTTCTACATTAATACGGTCGGCTAGGAATGTCCTTCCAGACCATAGGCTTAGATCTTCAAACCTCCAGTCACCCCTACTAAAACTGGAAAGGTGGAACATCTCATGGTTCTTCAGGCAGGGCAAAATAAGGCTAATTTTAGAAGTCTAGTGAGAAAGGATTAAGATACTTCCTGTTAGACAGTCAACACAAGTGCCTCTCATTAGCAGCAATAAAAAAACCAGCTTGTATGGTCGGCAAAGGAAGCAGCCTCAGCTTTCTTTTGTGAGTCTCAGCTGGGTTGCCCCGTTAAGAAGCTTAGCCCACATAGTCACATTCATAGATCCTCTAAATCAAAACCTTTTCAAAAAACACCCAGGAGTGATCCCTAACTACCAAGGAGTAAGACATATCCTCTCAGGAAAGAACACTGAAGAGTTTTATCTGAATGCCGGTAAGGTTCATCTATTCAAGAGCAAGTCATCTAGAGAAGTGATTTTACACAATTTGTGAATTTTATTACATGCCAGCAAACTTTTATTGACACCTTTTCTATGCAGGAATTGTGCACAATGCTGCAGAAGAGGCAGAAATATAGAGGGCGAGATCACTGTCCACTGAGGATTCCTAGTTCATTGGGAGAGACAGATACACACTCCATACACACAGTCTGGCAGACCGTAGTATGTTTCAAAATCAATTTTCAACCAAAATGCAAGAGGAGAGCAGGACAAGGAAAGAGCAGACAGGGAAAGTCTGTAAAGGGCTTGTGGAAAATTTGGGCTCTTTGGATTAATAAAAGCAAGTAAGACATTGATAGGGACCAACATCCCAAAAGCATAGAAGAAGGTGTTTATGTATCTGGAAGAACAATAATAGCCCAAAGAGGCCAGAGAGTAGAGTGGCTCTGGAGAGTCAAGAGAACACAGGGCAGTAGGCCTGGGAAGATGGTTGGAAGCTAAGTGCGCAGGCCCGTTGTCAGGCCCATCCTGTAGACCCATGCTACTCAGACTGTGGTCAAAGGAAAAGTGGCCTCAGGAATGCCTGGGAACTTGTTAGACATGCAAAAGCCCAGACCCTACCCTAGGCCAAAAGCATCACAATCTGCATTTTTACCTGATCACTAGGTGATTCATAGATGAATTATGCTTTGAGAAAGACCACTGAAAACAATGGGGAACCACTGAAGCTTTCTAGGGGAGAGGAGTAATCTGACCTTAGCTATGCTTAAGAGTAATCTGACCTCAACTGTGCTCTGTAAAGCAGCATGGGGAGCACAGAAAATGGCCATTCAATAAACACCTTTTCAATGACCACGTTCTTTGCAAAAAGATGAACAGTTGTCTTCTGGAATGATGATTATTAAATGATATTCCTGTAGTCAGAGTTTCATCACTTTCGACTGTGCGGTAACTCAGATATCAATTTTTTTTAATGTAATTTATTCATTGGATGGGAAGATGAAGAAGGGAAACTTGGTTGTTGCTGCAAAAAAAAATAGATGTATTTTTCACTTTAATTCTTTATCTGGAATCTATGTAACCATGCTGCTTGGTTTTAGATGGTTCAAATTTTTTAATACTACTGAAATCTGAGAGCCAACGACCCTGTAATATGAGATAAAATTAATCAGGCAGGCTCAGAGCCCTAATTCCAGAATAGTCTATGGCAACTCTCATACCCTCCTCCATCCCCCAAACACCCATTTTGAGATAACCAGGATCATTTTCTTCATTTCCTCCCCAGACAGCTGTGGAGTGTTGCAATTCTTTGTTAGACAGCTGCAGCATTTCTTCGTAGAAAAGGATACATCTTGTCAAGGATGCAGTTATTCTCAAATTTTTAGCTTATTTTTTGAACAGTGATGTGCCCACCAGATGTAGAAATAGCTTAGCTTTAGAAACCTTAGAGCAAGGCCATAGCCAACACATGCATCCCTGCTTGGAGGTCAGGGCTACAAACGCCCTCCCTGGGTTGCTTGTAATCTCCACTGCTTCAGCAAACAGTCCAACCCACTGCTGTTGGAAAATCCTCTGCACTCCTGAAAATAACTCCTTACTAGCTGAGTAAACCTTAACCATCTCCTACAAGCAGATAAGAAAATGCCACACATCTAGAAGGTAGGAGTAGCCAGTTTTAATCCTCAATTATCTCGTCCCTCCACACATCCACAAAACAGCCCTGCTATCTACTGATCTTTACTATGAAACTGTGGAGAGGAGAGAAAGAGCTAAAAGAAGATAAAATCAATCTCTCTCTCTCTCTCTCTCTCTCTCTCTCTCTCTCTCTCTCTCTCTCGTGTGTGTGTGTGTGTGTGTGTGTCTGTGCGGGCGCACACGCGCCCATGAGCAGTCATGTAGGAGGGAGACAGGCAACCACATAAAAATTGAAAATTACCTCAGATGACAGTAAAGGAGACAGGACTTGGAAGACGCCAGGGAGCAGAGATGATTAGAGTGAGTAGGCACGTCGGGTGAGGGCTAAGAGGTTAGAATACTTAGATTATTTGGGAAATGTTGGACATTAGGTCAAGGGAGGTTTGTTACTATGCCATGTCCTATAATTTAGATATCACAAATCACAAATAGCACCAGATATGAGGGAAGCTTTTCTCCTCTTAAATGACTTCTACTTTCACAATAACCTCTTATTTGGTACTATTTTAATTTTTTAAAGGCTCCTTAGACTTGGCAAAATGGGTCCAGAGGCAATTAAAAGTCCCTCTAGTTCTCTGTGAAATTAGTGTTTAATAGCTTTTGGGGTATTTCTCCAAATACAAATTCCATTTGCCCCATTTCTATTTCGAGATCTCTAATAAGCATTAAATTTTGTTTGACAAGGAATGCCGCAAGTTAAAGCTACTTCCTCCCTTTGGAAAAATCAGTCACAAGCTCTATCCCCTGAGGTGGAGAGGAGACAGTCTTTGTTCATTGTCACAGCCTGGAGGAGCGCAGAGACAGGCAGCAAAGAGCAACTGGTCTGATGCAGTCAACAAACTGCTCCCGGTACCTATTACAGATCAGCGCTTTTCCTAGGCAGAGGCTAGAAGGAGACAAATAAGGCATGAGCCCTGTCTCACACAACTTACATGTTACGAGAAAGACAATCAAGGAGAGGGTACTTGTAATACAGGTTTATCAGTATACCAGGGGCAGCTTTTCCTGACCAATTGGAGGGGAAATCCCTCCAAAAGCTAGTTGTGCTTAAAAGTTCATTCTGATGGAGGTTTTGGGTAGTGTAGATACTCAGGCAGGGTTAACCAGCTCTGAGAGCTTGACTAACGAGTTTAAAGTCATGGCCGTGCACAAGATGAGTTATCCCAGTACCACATGCCAAATTCAGAAAGGGTTGAAACCTATACTCAGGGTGACCCCTGCAGCACTGGAGAAGGTTCTCACGTAGCCAGTATGTGGTAGCCAGCCTGTGGTTGGTTTACTGGGAAAAACTACTGAGGGGGTGCC
Source organism: Ailuropoda melanoleuca (assembly GCF_002007445.2). Lineage (NCBI taxonomy): Eukaryota > Metazoa > Chordata > Mammalia > Carnivora > Ursidae > Ailuropoda > Ailuropoda melanoleuca. Next base: position 96,062,193 of record NC_048224.1, read on the forward strand.
CCACCACCAGGCAGCCTAGAATAAGCCAGACTCCAGAGCTGGACTGCCTGGGCTTAAATCCTGGCTCTCCTGTTTACTAGATATTTGACCTTAGGCTCAACCTCTCTGTGCGAGTTTCCTCATCTGGGAAATGGGGATAATAGACAACAGTACTTACTTCACAGGGTTGTTATGAGGAGTCAATGAGTTGATGTGTGTATAGTCTTGAGGATATAGTGCTCAGCCCTTAGGAAGTGCTTTGAAAGGGTTATGTCAAATAAAAGTCAATATCATGACCTCCATTTAATGTCTATCAAGATAGGGTAGCTAAACCATAATTTGCTCCAGATAACATCTGCTTTTCCTATGGATGAGATGACCTTTCTATGAGGGAAATGGATCATCTGTCCCAAGTAGCCTCCTGGTATATTAAAAAAGTTCCACTCAGATTATATTCAAATACAATAGCTCCATGGTCCCCATTCCCCCAGTTATGGCACAATGAATGGGATACATTTTCCCAAGAAACTCTTGCTATGGTGGGGCTTATCATCTCCCCTCTTCTTTAAAATTCAACCAGAACTAAGAGGCAGTCCCATATTAAGGGAATAGAGATCCCAAGACCTGATAACAAATTAGCATTAAACTCTAGTCATTCCCAATTTTTTAAACTTATTTAAATTCAATTAGTTAACATACAGCGTATCATTAGTTTCAGAGGTAGGTATTAGTGATTCACCCGTTGCATATAACACCCAGTGCTCATCACATCACGTGCCCTCCTTAATGTCCCCCCACCCACCTCCCCTCCAGCAGCCTTCAGTTTGTTTCCTATAGTTATGAGTCTCTTATGGTTTGTCTCCCTCTCTGATTTCATCTTATTTTATTTTTCCCTCCCTTCCCCTACGATCCTCTATTTTGTTAAATTCCACATGTGAGTGAAATCACATGATAATTGTCTTTCTCTGATTGTCTGGTCATAGCCTTTTATATGTCCTTCTCTTAAATTCAACATTGAATTTAATTACATTCATTGCCTTTGTCTTATCCCCAGTTATAAAACTAATATTTTGTAAATTTTTTGCTTTTCCTGTTCTCCACAGAAGTTAGCAAACAACCCTCCCTCTCTAGGTGATTGATTAAAAAATAAAAATTACCCTTAAGCATACACATTACCCCTGGACTGACTTCTACAAAACTAATTTCCCCATCCTCTTATCAGGGGTCTGTACCAAAGCAGCAGCCACATGGAAACTATTTATAAGCTGCACAGGGCAAGCAAATGCCAGGAAGCAAAATTGGCTGCCTTTAAGATTTCACACAGACATTCCAAGTCCCAGAGCCATTTCTTTTTCAAAATTTTAATAATTAGTCACTTTCTTCAGCTGTGACCAAAAAAAAAAAAAAAAGCAAAAGCTTCCTAGGAGGGCATTAGGATTGTTATTACGCTCCTTTGTCAGGCAGCTTAATAAGTGTCCTACTGAGAGGGTCAGGAGCCGCAGCCCCTCCCAGTCTCACTGCAGATAAAAATTCTAGTGATAGGCGCTGAAGTCCCTGACCTGCAAGTTAACACTCCCCGTTTTTCCAGACAGCCGTTCTCCGGAGTGCAGGCTGACAATCATGTCAAACGGGGCTAGGACCTGACCACCAGCCTCATTTTCAATTGTGAGTAAAATCAGGATTTGAAGCCAGGTCTCTGAAGATCAGGCGCAATGACATGAACTTGGTCCCCTAATAAATCACAGCTGAAGTTAGCGTTCAGGAGAGCAAATGCTGTATGATGCTGCTGGCAAGATGAATTCCAGTACAGTCTCACTTGTCCCCTTTTGCCTCGGCGTAAAACTTTCAAAGAAGTTTAATCAGACTTTCCCAACTCCATGTTTATCCTTTGTTTAAAAGCAATTTTTTTGTTCTTTTGGGAAATCATCGTACAGATGGCCTCAGGGGAAAAATTATATATTTTGTATTTATTCTGAGGGCTGTTGGGCTTTCACAGGAGCAGAGTTTAGAGTAAAAATCATATGTGGATCTAGGAATTCTGAGTGAAGAAGAACAAAAATTACATACCAAGCCATTTTTGAAAGGGCAAAAAATTACATATCAAGTCATTTTTGAAGTATTTTTAACATTTTGTGTTTTCTATCTAGAAATGCTGAAAAGAAATAATAATACCTGAAAATTGTGATGCACCTTCTGAATTCAGCTTCAGTGGAGCCGGTGATACTTAAGAAAACATCACCAGTAAATATCAAAACATCACAGAAATATTGACGTTTTACCTCTGTGTTCTTCTTAGCCATTTTTAAGTGGGCCAAATGGTATAAACTCAGCATTTAAATCTATAAAGTACAAATTTTTTTTTCTGATTCTTAACACAAAGATGTGTACTCACAAAGAAAAATCAATTTGTCAACCTTGCATGTACATGACATTTTTCATTTCCCCACTTGCTGAGGAGAAACACAGACAATGTGTGCTGTTGAATGAAGTGACATTTACAAGAATTGTGTTGTTTTTTTCATTTACTACCTTAGTCACATTTAAAATTTTAAATATTACATGAATAAGCCTTCCCTACATATTTGAAATCAAACCAGTAAAATTCCTTGCAAGGAAGCAAAATTTTCACCTACTCAACGCACCCTTTTATGTCTGTTGTCAAAATGATGCATTTAATGGCATCAAAAGGCTGAACAAGTAGAAAATGCAGGCTCTTTGGACAATATTTTACAAACTTATCCAAGTTTTCATTCGCCCTAAACTGACTTCTTTTAATCCTTATCTCATGCCTTTGGGATCTAGCCCATCCTTAGTTTCATGACCACATTATTCTAACTGCTGAGCTAGAAGTAATTAACAGTTTCACATCATAGAAGAAGCAGGTTTACCCCTTGAAGAAGATAATTGGTCATTGATGGTTGTCTGCCATATTTAGAATATCCTCTTAGTCATCTTTCATACTTTAAAAGGTGAGTTTTGTGGAAATATACTGCCTGCCCTACTATTTTTCAAGCAGATCACTTTTTCCTAAAGTATCTTTATTATACCAAGTAAACCCAGTGCTCGGTTCCCCTGATGCAGGACAACAGCAAATACCCCAACCCATTCTGGCTTCAAGTGCTTTATACTCTGGGAAATGAGTCTTGTTCTACACTAGACCCATTGAACATCATGCCAGAGTCTGTTACTTCATTTGTTTCTTGAAAAAAGCCCTACAGGGCTGGTCATCTCATTGCCATTTTATACTTGAAGAAACTGAAACTCAGAAGGGTTCAGTAGAGTTGAGCTCACTTAGCTGTCAGGAATTGGAATCTAAACTGTCTGCATCCAAAACCTGGATCCCAGTGACTGAGCCATCTTATTTTTCTTTCTGACCATAAGTGAAATATAATGGTCAAGATTCAAAGGCTGGATTCAAATTCCACCTCTGCTCCTTCCCAGCTGTGGCACTTTGGAAAAAGTGTTTAACCACTGAGTGAAATGAAGCTAGAGAGGTACATGTCCCATGGGAAGCTCACCAAGATTAGAAGGTGTACGGAAAGCACTCTGCCCAGTGCTTCCCATGCAGCCAAGTGCTGAATACGAGAAGGGCTGTTAGAGCATGGGAAGTACCAACTTTGAACACTCTAAGTCACAGTGTGCGTGTTCAAGGCATCTGTAGAGTTAAAATGCAAAAGCTTTCACCAGTTTTTTAGTCATCCATTCATAATTAATGAAAAACACTTACCACTGCTAGGCGCTGTGATGGGCACTTTACACACACCATATCCATTGATTCTCACAACCATGCAATAAGCTAGAAATTAAATCTGTGTTATAGCTGATGAGCTCAGAATTGAGAGTGGTTATATATTCAACCAGCTAGTTACGTAGATGAGCGGAGATGTGAATCCAGGCAGATACCAGAACCTAAGCTTTTACTATAGTTGTGTGGACTACTCTTTGATTATCTCTGTGGCAGGATCTGAAGTGACTTGTCTAAATTCAACTGTTTTGTTATTCCTCTCTTTCTCTATACACTCAAAGGGTGGAATGCAAACATTTTAACTCACCTCCTAGATAATTTGAGGACTGAGGCCTCCCTGCCCTCTAAGAAAGGGAAACTAGCTAATCAGTTGCTAACAATTTGGGTTCTAAGGGTGCTGAGCCCAATAATAGGCCAAACACTCTGTAAGAAAAATAAAACAGGGTTTCACAACAGTTGAAGTCCCTCTAGGGGAGGAGGAAGGATTCCCTCAGAATGAAAGACAGAAGGAAGTGACTTGGAAGAGGAGGTGAATAAGAAAAGAGTCATGGGGATAGGAACCTCATTCCTAAAAGTCAGCTTCCCAAAGGAAATTCTAAAGGGCCTGGGTGAAAGACAATCAACCGAAGTGGTAAACAGCCATGACTCTGAAGTCAGCCTGCCTTGGATCAAACCCTAATTCTACTACTTACTAGTTTTGCGGCCTTTGACAAATGGCTTAACCTCTATGCTACTCAACTGCTGCCTCTAGTTTCTCTTCTGTAAAATGGGAATAATGTTAGCATCTACCTTATAGGGCTCTGAGGGTTAAATGAATTGATACCTGTTAAGCCATGAGAACAGTATCTGGCGCAGAGGACATGCTCAGTTATTATTTATACAGTATTTGAGAGCTCTCGAGTTGGGTGGAGCTATGTCATCATCTGCCCACAGTGGAAGTCTGGGCCCTGGCCCATCCCCACATCTGTGCCCACACCAGCAGATCCTCCTGTCAGGGCTCAGAAATAATTCATTCTGGAAGGATCCAATGATGTACTTGTGATTTCCCAGTGGGAACAGGTCTTGACTTTGCTACAAAACCCTTCTCTGCCATTTTCAAATGCCACAAGAGGACCACTGCAAATCCAAGATCAGAAAGCTTGTTAAAGTCAGAACCCAAATGATTAACAACTAAGACTCCAGTTCCCCTTTTTTTCTCTCCCCACTTCTATATTGCTCAGTTTCCACATGTGTAAAATAAAAACACCACCCACCTCACAGGATCATTGAGTATTAAATGAAATAACAAATAAAAATCACCCAGCAAAGTGCCTGACACATAGTAGGTCATTAAAAAAATATTTATTTCCTTCTTTCTTTCCTTAAGCTAAAGACAGCACTTACTAAACACTGTTAAGGGACTAATGATTTAAGGTAAAAGCCCTCATGAGAAGCAGGGAATTGGTGCTATCATTAAGACACTGCTGCCTGGGGCGCCTGGGTGGCACAGCGGTTAAGCGTCTGCCTTCGGCTCAGGGCCTGATCCCGGCATTCCGGGATCGAGCCCCACATCAGGCTCCTCCGCTATGAGCCTGCTTCCTCTCCCACTCCCCCTGCTTGTGTTCCCTCTCTCGCTGGCTGTCTCTGTCTCTGTCCAATAAATGGATGAAATCTTTAAAAAAAAAAAAAAAGACACTGCTGCCTATACCATACCTACCGATTTATTCCTTCCCCAAATGCTTGTTTTTCATAACATAGATAGGTCAGAAAGAATGCCTTCAACATACGAATAAAATGAGGGTAATAATAGTAGTGATCATTAATAATATCTAACTTCAGATATATAAGAAAATTGGCCTCAGGGGCACCTGGGTGGCACAGCGGTTAAGCGTCTGCCTTCAGCTCAGGGCATGATCCCGGCATTGTGGGATCGAGCCCCACATCAGGCTCCTCTGCTATGAGCCTGCTTCTTCCTCTCCCATTCCCCCTGCTTGTGTTCCCTCTCTTGCTGGCTGTCTCTATCTCTGTCAAATTAATAAATAAAATCTTAAAAAAAAAAAAAAAAGAAAATTGGCCTCTGTTTCTTTAATGGAAATGTCTATATTTTTCTCTTTTGGTCCCTAGAAAACTAAATCATCATTTATTCCTACGTGTTAGGAAGAGATGTGTTCTGCTGTACTCATTAAATTCATTTACGCTCACACAACAGAAGGAGACATTCTGGAGGGCCTTTTTCATCATTAAATGAGCACCTATGTGGTGTTGCCAGAAGTGAAAGAAATAAAGGCACTTTGAGGAATGAAAGAGAAAAGGCACTAGCACAAAAATTAATCAGATGAAGCGTATTAGTAGAGAGAGACCCACAATCTGTTTACCACATCCCCCGTGTGACAACCTGACAAAGGTACTGAGGGAAACCACCAGAGAGGACCCACCATTTCAAGACCAAAATACTAGAAACAAAGGCTGACTTGAAGTACTGTGTGTGACGCTGCAGCAGACTCTCCGCAGGGCAGCTCATTTCTCACACCAATCAGTCCGTGGCCGGAGATGCTGAGGAGGGAGAAAAATCCCTGCCGCACACTTCCCTGTCTTTCCCCAGATTCTCAACCTTCGTACAGAAATCCTTTGCAAGCACAGGCATCTCTGGGATTCGACAAATGTTCCCTACCACCTCCCTCTGTTCCTTCAATCCTAGAGGGATACTCCAAGCAGACAGGAAATGTGACCCAGAAGTGTGGCGGCACATGTGTGTGTCTTGTTTCAGGAAGATGAGTGCTTCTCAGTCTCCTGCAGCTGAACTCACACATTCCATCTCTGCGGAAAGTTTTGAACAGTCCTGTCCCTTTGTTCTCAAGACCACTTTCAGAAACAGCCCTCAGAGACACAAAGACAATAAACTGCTCGGTGGGATGCTCTGTGCTCTGAATAGATATCTTCAAGGATCAGGATATGCTAGTGATGTTTTCCTATCATGGCACTGTCGGCACGATGCCTTGTTACCAACCAGGACTGTCAGTGCTAGACTAGGTTACACTTCAAGAATCTATCTCAACGATCACATGCTGGTTCATAGAGTGAATATAATATTTGCACATAGCCTTCAAATTAGTTCTAATTTTTCCCTGGAGTATAAAATGTCATTGAAAGTATTCTTCAATAATGGGAAACATGGGGATACTCTACCCAAATATCTGCATGCAGCTGGACTTGACCTAAATGAACCCAGACATAGAAAATTGATCTCTATTAGATAATAATAACAGTCATTCATTTGCCTTCTTATTGGAATAGGAATTAAAGCTAGTGAAATAAAAAATAAAAAAAATAAAGCTGGGGAAATCAGGGGTGGGTTTTGGGTTCAAACTGACACCAGAAAGTGCAAACATGCTCACAGACAAAGGAAAATGTGGACACATCCCCACCCTGACCCTGAACAGATGCACCCTGTGGACCCAGTTTGTTGAGCAGAAGGGGGGTCTGAATTTCAGACCCCACCTGTGACCTCAGCCGGGAATAGCACAGCCATGGAAAGTCCTTCATGTACTCTGGGCACATTCCACAGCAGAATGAATGAGGAAATCAGTAGTGGGCTGTTGTTTCATAATAGGGACTGTCCTATAATCAAGTCTTTAAAAATGAGGCCTCTGCCTCATCCTTGTGGTTATTCAAGCAGAAGTGAAAGGTTTTCCCATCCATGGCATAAAATCAAGCAAAAAATAATCACCTTATCTCCTGCCAATCTTGTCTCCTTGACTGGGAGAGATTTTAAATGCAGGAGGAATGCTCACTTGGCTCGTTCCATCAGCAGCAAACTAGACTCCACTTCGCTGTTGGATTAATAATGTTTTAGAATACTTGTCACCGGTATGAAAAGCTCTAGCACACCGAATACTCTGATACACAAGCAGTTTGTAGGAAGGGTTATAGTTTATAATCAAAGGTGACATATGGGTGGTAATATTCATTATATTTTAGAGGAATGGCTTTAGTTTACAACCTAATTTAATATATGAAGGGTTATATTCTTTAAATACATAGGATAAATTTTATAGTTTCAAAATGAAAATTCCAACACATTACCTTTCGTAAATGTAACAAACAAAAAAGTCATAATCAGGAAAAAAAATTAGAATCCTCCCAAGTAATTTCTTCTGAATCATCTATCTGCTCCATTTCTCTCTTCCCCTGCCCTCCCATAGTCTGTTGTTGCCAGCAAGTAAACATAAATGCTGAAGCAAGAACAAAAGGAAAACAGAAACATATATTTATGTAAACTTGTATTGATTCAACTAGGAAGAAGCCCCACAGCTTTCAAGGTCTGAGTCACAAATCATTATGATCAGAAAAGCTGAAGTGCTAGGAATACACAAGTACTTTGGCTTGTTATCATGGTTCAGGCCTGTTGCAGAGCCAGAGAGAAGCGGAAAACATTAAACATAGTTTTAAGCCTCCATTTATCAGGTGATATTTTGGGAGAGGGAGGACATGGTGGCCGTGAGTCCAAGCTCGTCTATTCAGCACCACACGTATTTGCTGACAGATCTGCATTTGGGAAAATCAGAGGGAGGTCGCATCACCTTTCCAAACATGAGAAAACTCTGTTCTTCCCAAGATGACCCGAAATGTTCTAATTATTGGTTATTCCCTCTGGTTGGTGATGCAGCCAACAAGCACGTAGAGTTCAGTGAACCCACAAGCGCACAGCTGTTATCTTTGACTTGTGGCCAAAACAAAAATTGGAACAGAATTTACCCAGACGAGTGTAAAGGCTTCTGTTTAAATCGGCTATTTTCTGAGCCAGATAAACAGCTTTGAAATGGAGAAGAAATGAATCCTTTTCTAGAAAATCTGAATCAAAGTGAGGTCAATGTCTTAAAGACGAGATGTTAACATAGATTACCCACACGGAGTGCAGAAGTCTTCCAAAGAAGGAGGCAGCATCCAGGCTGCCTGGAGTTCTACCTGCTTCGTCAACTTGTTTCTGTGCTCGGAAACAACTTTCTGCATTCAGGAGAGGTGGGTATGTTTATTTAGTTCATGATATAAAACATCGGAAAACTGTAAACTGCTCTTCTGGAAGCTTCCACGAGCCAGCAGTTGTATAGGACAGTGGCCTGTTGGGCCGGGAGCATCAGAAGCTCTTATTTGGCAGTATGAGGGCAGAAAGAAACAGAGTAGTTTCACTTTGCGATTGAGTCAGTGATCCTGTCCTTTGGATTTCCGCTAAGAAATGACATTAACAAATACCTTGCTTTTTATAGGAAGCAATGGGACTGGTAAGAAATAGCTGGTAGGAGAAGCAGGGAAAAATCACCGTCCCTGTTCCTTACACAAACACTGTGTGCCTGTGCTAATCTGGCAATCCATCTTACAATCACCAAGCAGTACAGAGCAAGGAAGCAATTCACACTGCAGTAGTGCTCCTCAGAGCTTTTCATAGCTTGATGCCTATTGCGGCTGCTTATATTGTACCAGCAGGTGGGTATAAAATAGCAGATTCAGAACCTACAGAAGTAGTGTCCCAGGGTAGAAGAGGAGATGATTTTTTTTTTCCAGTAGTGTGAATATGCATATCAGTGTACCTGACTGGAGAGCTGGGTCCTGGCGAGCTGTCATCAGCAGCCATCCGTCTGTACTTCCATCTCTAGTGGTCTGTTTCAGTGATAACAAGGCTTATGTAGCAAGGGTTTGAAAAGCCTGCTTCTCATGATTCCAGTGGGGTTATAGACCACATCTGCCATGCAGACAGCCCTGAGCCTGCTATCAACTTTCATTCACTCCCCCAGGTTCCCTGCACCCTGCACTTGCAGCAGGAGTAAAATTGCAGTGGTTTCAGAGGAATTTAAGTACCACACACCCAGACGTGGTAAGAACTACAAGACATTGTGGCCTGTTCTAAAATACTCTTATCGTTAAGGCAGTCAGCTGCATAATTGGTGTCGACTTCATACCCAATGGGCAGGGATAGTTATCAGAAGCCCATTGAACAAATGGATGGGATGTTTCAAACCTATGAGCATCGAGCTTCTCCTAAAATAACAAGAAGTGACAGCTGAAGTCATGCTTAACAGAATTGGTTTTAAAATGTGAAATGGATTTTAAAAGCAGCACTGCCTTCGTATTGGGTGTGAATGAGGCTTAGTAGGAAATATCATAGGAGGGGGAATCCCTATCAAAGCTGAGACTCTTGCGTTGCTCTCTGTGCATGACAATTGGATATCTCTAGATAATACTTGAAAGGACGAGGATGTGCGGGCGCAGATGGGTGGGTGGCCAAGGCGTGTATAAAGCAATGCTCTAAGAGTTCCAGCGCACTTCATAAGCAGCACTTTAGGACCTATCCTTTGTAGCAATTCCAGAGCTGTTGTTTATCTGGTAATTTGTTTACCTGAAGTAAGCAAGGAAAATTGCACCTGCCACCTTCCTCCCCCCCCACCCCGTCCCCTCCCAGACCATATGATTTCTGCTGTTGGTTATCTGATTGCTTACCTTTTCTCTACCCGATGCATGCCCTTCTTATAATTCTCTAACACGGGATCAGTAAATTTTTTTTCTGGGAATAGTGAAGAGGCTAAAAATTTGCAGACCGTACAGTCTCTGCCACAACTTTTTAACTCTGCCCTTATTATAGGAAGCCAGCCACAAAAAAAGCAAGTGCACAAATAAATGGGGAGTCTGGGTTCTGATAAAACTTTATTTACAAAAATAGGTTGGGGGCCAGATTTAGCCCACAGCCATAGTTGCAGACTCCTTTTGTAAGACATTGTGTCTTAAGCAAAATTAATCCTGGGAAATACGTGAATTTTCGGTGTGTCTCAGCTCATGGTTCCCTTCCTCCATCCTCAAGGCCAGCAAAGGTGGGCCAAGTCTCTTCCACGCTTAGAATCTCTCCTGCATCTTCATTTATCCCATTTCTCTGACTCCAGTCAGGAAAAGTTTCCTGCTTTTAAGAGTTCATGTGATTAGATTGGGCCCACTCTGATAATCTAGAACAATCTCCCCATCTCAAGGTCTGTAACCTTTATTATGTCTGTAAAGTCCATTTTGCCATCTAACATTGCCTATTCATAGGCTCTAGGGCTTAGGGTGTGGACATCTTGTGGGCAGGGGGCTGGTTATTCTGCCTACCACAGGTGGCTTGTGGCACTTGTGGCACATAACTTATAACAATAAAATCAGAGTTCTTAGTGTCTCTCAGTTACACTGAGAATTTTTTTAAAAAGCTGAATGCCGGGGCGCCTGGGTGGCACAGCGGTAAAGCGTCTGCCTTCGGCTCAGGGCGTGATCCCGGCGTTGTGGGATCGAGCCCCACATCAGGCTCCTCGCTGTGAGCCTGCTTCTTCCTCTCCCACTCCCTCTGCTTGTGTTCCCTCTCTCGCTGGCTGTCTCTATCTCTGTTGAATAAATAAATAAAATCTTTAAAAAAAATAAAAAAATAAAAAAAAATAAAAAAATAAAAAGCTGAATGCCGCTCTCAATGTGGCTGCTCCCCACCACAACCACGGTGAGAGCCACTCCGGTGCTTCTGGATCATCTGGACTCACCACTCTTACTTATGGCACAGTGGTCTCCACCTACATCTGTGGACCCCTCTATCTCACAGCTCTTCTCCATACTTGGTTGTAAATTAGGGTTCATGGACCATGACTCCCTGAATATGAGGTTTTCAAGAATGCTGTCGGGAATCCCTTATGCCATTATCTTGGGCAAATGAGCTCTAACAAGTCATCATGTTTCTAGCCCAACTGCTTCAAGCCTGAGGTGGCTGAACTTAGTATAGGAAAAAGATTGTGTTCTAACCAGTGTCACAAGTTCCTACCTCTACCTACTTAGAATTTTGCAAACTGGTGTATTGTAGTTGATTGAAGCTACCAGGATCCATTCTATATCAGTTAGAGTACCTTCAGCAGCAGGTAAATAAATCCTGATTTAAACAGGCACACACAGTATGAAAAATTACTATTTCACATTACAAGGAGCACAGACAGAGACCAGACTTCAGGAGTAACCGCGGCTCAGAAAAATAATCAAGTTCCCAATTTCATATTCTCTCTCTCTCTCTCTCTCTCTCTCTCTCCCTCTCCCCACCCTGCCTTTCCTGGTGTCATCAAGCTGGTAGCAATGTGTCCGCAGCTCTTCCTGGCATCACATCCAATCATAACTACATCTGGAGGAAGAAGAGAAATTGTCTCTTCCCGTGCCTCTATCTTTGTTTGAGGAAGTGTTTTCCTGCATGTTCAGTGGTAGACTTCCCCTCTGGGTTCATTGGCAGACTTGACCTAATTTTAAAGCAAGACAAGGAAGGACAAGGAAGGAGAACATGTCACTTCATCAAGCCCTTCCCTGATCACTCTTTTAAAATCAAAACCACTCCCCAATGCTTGTTTTCCAGCATTCCCTTCTGAATTGACCAAGGCCTTTTTTTTTTTTTTTAAGAATTTATTTATTTATTCCACAGAGATAGAGACAGCCAGCAAGAGAGGGAACACAAGCAGGGGGAGTGGGAGAGGAAGAAGCAGGCTCATAGCAGAGGGGCCTGATGTGGAACTTGATCCCACAACGCCGGGATCATGCCCCGAGCTGAAGGCAGACGCTTAACCACTGTGCCACCCAGGCGCCCCCACCAAGGCCTTTTTTAACTCCTTGGCTTTTATTGCTGTATGTTTTGCTTCATTTGTACATTTTCTTTACACACACACTATAATGTCAACTGCATTGTATTAGGGATTTGGAACTTTTTTATTTACCTAAAACAGTGCCTGGCACACAATAAGTTTCTCTCAATATTTTTAAGTAATTGAATAAGTGATACCCTTGAACCAATGAGGCCCTTGGAGCTAGAGGTAAGATCCACTTCCCCATATGGATGCAGTGGGGATGGTGGGTTACTGAACAGAACTGAGTTTATATTAAGGGTAGATGGGGGCTTGGAAGTGAATGCTAAATAGACAACCAACATCCTCACTCACCCCAGTTCCCCACCACCACTGTCACTCATATTGGCCTGGGGTAACTTTGAAAAGACAGAGACTTGGTCATATTGAGTCTTAGAGGGGATTACTGGTCTCAGGTCTTCTTGCTAAGAATCTTGATCCAAGGACCAGGCTTCTAGAAATTTGTCATCACAGATCCATTCATCCAACCATGCTATCATCATTTGGCATTTAAGGGATGTTACCAATGTTATAAGTCCAATGGCTTTATTTAATACTTTGTTCTTCCAATATTTGTAATATTTTTATATAATTACCCTTATAATTCTGAAGAAGCAATTTACCTAAAGTTGACATAGTAATAAGAAGGGGTTTTTTCCTGGAAATAATCAGGATGATCTAAAGCAATTAGTTGAAGCAATAAAAGGAACTAAGGAAAGCCATTAGACTGTCGTTTGGATATTCAAACCACCCCACCTGGGGAAGCCTGAGTAGAGCTTGAAGAAAGACAGCAGGTGACCATATTCCTCTGATTAACATCAGACTTCTGTAGCATAATTCATAATATTCTTACTCATGTTCTGCCCTCAGTTCTTGAGAGCCCCAAGGTAGGGGAACATCAGGTCTCTCAAGCCTCCTTCCGGAGGCCCTGCCCTCAGAGAGGAGCCAATATATTCACTGTGGAGGGGTACAGATCAGGCACCCAGTTTATGCCAGTCCCCAAAACCCGTTCCCACTCTCTTTCCAAAGAACCTTTCTTTATCCTTGGGAAGATGCAGGGGGACCGTTTGGCCTATCCATCCCAAATTTCGAGAGTGGGACAGTCTTGCTACAACCACTATAACCCAACATAACCCAGAGTCTTCCCATTTGAACCCATTCTGCCTAAATAATGCTGGGCTTTCCTCAGAGCTGAAGAGTCTCTTAGCCATTGTCATCACTGCCCCTTTCACATTCTGCTTCTTCAGGGGCTACTTCTCTCCCCTTTTCCCCAGGCAACCAGAGGCAACTTCTGCCCAAGCTCCTTCCCTGAATCCCAAGCTCTTTTTTGGAATTCTTTATGGTCTCTAGAATCAGCTCCTCTCAATAAAGATTGACCCTTTTTAGGCACTCTCTGAGGATACCAAGTTATAATCCAGTGTTTTCATTACTCTTTTTTTTTTTGTCCTCAAATTGTTCCAGCTTTGGTCAGTAAGAGTTCCTTCAGGTTGACTCCGGTGTCCTTATAATAAGTGCCCTTCCTTTTATGAGCACTTTTCTATATCACAAAATAATCCAGATTAATTTTATATTTTCCTGCCCCACCCCAGGAATTAATGATTTCTTTATAAGACCTGAGTACCAGGTGTACTCATTGCTACTGCAATGTCATTGCTCTCAGGCCCTCACAGCAGACAAATCTATGAAATACCTGCGTCTATACTAACCCACACGTACATACATCTCTGTATTTTTGTAATATATATAATAGTCCATGCTGGGTTCAAGGGATATCATTTATTCATTTAGTTAAAAATAGTGAGAAAAACTTATTATGTACCAGGCATTGTTTTAGGTAAATAAAAGTTCCAAACCTTAACACAATGCAACTGACACGATAGTTTGATAGTTTGATATATATCAAAGTCCATGAATTTCTACTAATAGCTCTAATTCCAGCCCAACACTATAGGTTTTATTTTAGCCTTCCCTCTTTCCTTATCCGAAATGTCTTTCTCCAATAGTGAGACTCTTGGGTTATTATCTACCTTATTATTTATTATATAAATAAATTTCCAATCTCATTTGTTCAACTGTAGTAGACATAAAGTACTTCAGAATTTCTACCCCATGCCCTGTGAGAAACACATTTATTAACTAGATTACAGCATTTGTATACAGTTATTTTTGTATTTAGTCTTACAGTATTCAATCAAAATGTTATTTTCCAAAGTTACTTAACTTTATTCTTTGCTAGCAATAGGATTCTTGACTCTGAAGTCTTTTTCAAACAACCTCCAAAGTCCTCCTCAAAGTCCTGTGACCCATTTTATTCATATGCAAATGTATGTAGAGCTTTGGGTTTTAACATCATGGTCCCTTTTTTTTCTAAAAGGCAGGCACATTTAAACATACTTTTAAGATCCCACTTTTATACTAAGATCCTTAGCTTAAGTAAGTGTCAAATACAAATTGTGCCAGATTTTTAAACATCTTCTTTACAAGATAAAACCTCTTAATTAAAGAAGGGGAATAGGCTTGATTCCTGTGTATATTGTATTTATGCTTTAATATTTTTCTATGCAATAGTTTGGATGCCTGAGATGATCATTATAAATTTCTTTTTATTATTCTAAATTTGTATTATCCCCTTAAGTGGTATATTGGATGCTATAGTTCACAACCTCCAGCCATAAAATACAAAGCAATAAAATCTTCTAATTAATGCACACATATGCAAAGTTTGTAATTAAATGCAAAGCTATAATTGGACCCAGTGCCCCATCTAACATGAAATAGCAATAGCAATGAACTAGGCGGGAAAAGGAAGAGCTGAAATACTCAGCATTGAAGTTGAATGGTTATTTACAGTAACTTAAAGAAAAAACATTATTTCAGATTTTAGGGAGAAGAAATATCCATAAAACCAATAAGGAGAAAATCTGTCTCAATTTATCATTACACAGGAGGATAAGGTCTACTATATTTATGACACACTAAGGTGGGGGAAGACTATAGCAAATTTATGGACGTAGTAGTTAAGGAAATAAGCTCATCTATTGACTATGATCTGCCCACATAAACCCCTACACACAGAAAAAGAAATGCACACATATACCCTTCCTTAGTGGGAATCTTAAATTCCCACTTCCCTTTTGTTTTTGTTCTACACATTTTCATATAAATACTATGTCTCTTGCAGCAAATGGAGTTGTTTTGTCTCTGACTACAAGCATTTCCAAAGATGATGTCAAATGACCCACAAGTACATTTTTCACAAGTAATTTGTTTCCACTTCTAAAAACCAATAGTAATAATTAACAAGTTCTGAATTTTACATGAAATGGAGGGGGAGGTTCACATTATTGTATCATCTTAATTTCAGGATCTAACTAACCAAAGCTGCTTCTTCCTTAATCTTCTGATTGAACACTAACTGCCACTACCACCCACATAGTCACCCAAGCCAGAACCTAGAAATCATCCATTATTCCTCACTTTCTCTCTGCCATAGGGCACCTTAATTAAGTCCTATTAGTTCTATCTCCAAAAGGTAGCATGAGTTCATCTTTACTGACACAACTCTAATCCAGCCTACTATCATTAATTTGCTGTACCACCGCAGTGGCCCCTTGGCTCTTTTCCCCAATATTTATTTTTCTCACCTTGAAGCCATCCTTTGTACAAAAGCCAAAGTGACTGATATTTCACAAATATAAGCTGATCACATTATTCCTTTTTTTTTTTAAAGACTGTTCAATGCCTCCCCATTCCTTGTGGGTGAGAGACCACATAAGTCACCAGAGTCACTCCTCTTACACCATACTTCACCTCACTCTCTGAACTCAAGCCCACAACCATCCTTCAGTTCCTGGAAAGCTTCCTTCTGCTCAGGTCCTTTGCCCATCCCTCCCACTCTGCTGCACCTGGTTAGCTCCCACTGATCATTCATATCTCAAATCTCCTGTCACCTCCTCTAAGAAATCCTCCCTAAACCCCACCTAATAAGGCAGGTTACTTTTCACATATTCTCAAAACACAATGGAATTTTTCTTCAAAGCACTCATTATAGTTGAAATTCTGCATTTATTTGGAAAAAATGTTTAATTTCTGTCTTTCTACTTCTACTGTACTATAAAGAATTACGTCTCTCTGGGTTCTCTATAGTATTCTTAGCACCAAGGAGGACCTGGCACTTACTAAGTGATCAATAAATATTTATTGAACAAATACTGAATAGAAAAAGAATAGTCTAACTATATGGAATTTTCACTTTTGTCTTCTTTATCAGCCATCAACAGCAGGTGGAATAAAATCCTGTCAGTGCACGTGAATCTCCTATTGCAATCCCTGAAGTTCTGCTGAGCTCAAGACAGATGGAAACCCTGCAGCATCCTCACAGAATGGCTCTCAGATATGACCTGCATACAAAGCAGAGAGCAGAACACTCCAGGCAGAGAGCCAGCAGCCTGTTGACATCCATAAAATACAAGGCTAGCTCTGGCTTTGACCCTCTCAGGTCCAGTAAAACATGGTAAAGATGTAGAGAAGGGATGGGCTCATTTCCTGGAATTATTCCAGAAAATTTGAATATATGACCAATATTTGAATATATGACCATTTGTCAGCCACTCAGCATTACCTGCTAATTTGCTATCATCTTTTCAATCTCAAAGAGCAGGAGACTACATGTTCCAACAGTGATTTTTCTTCTTTCTGCCATTTCCAGGTGACATATTTAGTGAGATAAAAATGAGGATAATGCTTTCTGGTCCTCTCTTTTCTAGTTCCCATGAAAATATCATATCCTGACCATGTGGACTATGGATGGCAGGAGAATGACCCACCTGGAGACACACCACCTCCAGGAAGGATCCAATAGGTCAAACAACTGGGCACAGGGCATGTAGTGAATGCTTGCCTGCTCTGGAATGGAGTCAATATGCAGGGATTTGTTCCCAGGGAGCTGGCTGAGCATCACAAGGGATTTCCAGGTGGCAGAAGTTCTGTGTATCAGGTGGTTCCTGAGGTATGGACTAGAAAGGTGCTAAAAGCAGAATTCAATGTTAAAACAAAGGATAGTGAGAACGAGGCAAATGGAATCAAGGTCCATGGCCAAGCAAATGGTTTGTGAATGCTGGGAAGGGGAAAATGAGAAACAGAGGACAGAATGTCAACTGGGCAGACTCTGCAGCTCCCTATCAGTCACTCATCCTTGAATCTTACTGAGATTCTATAAGATTACAGGCATCTTGATTGGTCATTTTCTGTTCTTTGATGCTCTGATGAACCTGCTGGGAAATTTCTCAACATTAGATCATTTCAGCCACCTACCTTTCCATTCATATAGCTGGCCTGGTGATCGTGTACTTCAAGAGAGAATTCTCCTAACCATGCAAGATGGCACAATTCCTAGTTAATGACCTCCCCCTCCTCTGAGCTCCCAGTGCGTGCAGTCATCTTTCTCAAGATCCCACTCAAAAATGTTCACATCCAAGTAGACTCTTTTAAACTGTCTCTGCTTCCATCAAGCCCCATTCCCACCCTGACTCTCAGCTAACTGCACCTTCTATTTTACACAGAAAATGAAAGCCATCGAGCAAGAAATACCTCAAACTCTTGCCCCACAATTTGACCTGAAAAGGTGCCTAGATCTTTGCTTTCTTTTTTCTACTTTAGAAGAGGCAGTTCTTCTGCTGCCTAAAGCTAAGCCCCCCACATGCATTCAGGATCACACTCTCTCCAAGTCCTCAGAGAATTTGCTCCATCAAAGGTTTTCCCTTCCTTTTCTCTATCTTCAACTTCTTTCTTGCTACATACTCTTAGCAAATAAGTCTCTCCCTCTTTAAAAGAATTAAGTTATCCCTTTAGCTTTTTATTCCCCACTTCCCCAGGTGACTTAAAAGGCTCTTTTATGCAGGCACACCTTGAAGATATTGCAGGTTCAGTTCGAGACAGCCGCAATAAAGCAAATATCGCAATAAAATGAATCAAGTTACTTTTTTGGTTTCCTAGGCATATAAAAAAAGTTATGTTTATGCTATTAATTGTGCAATAGCAATATGTCTCAAAAAACAATGTACATACCTTAATTTAAAAATACTTTATTGCTAAAAGATGCTAACCATCATCTGAGCTTTCAGCAGTTGTAATGTTTTTGCTGGTTGAAGGTCTTGCCTTGATGTTGACAGCTGCTGAATGGTCAGAGGAGCGGTCCTGAACGGTAAGGTGACTGCAGCAATTTTTTAAAATGAGACAACTAAGTTTACCACATCAGTTGACTCTTCCTTTCACAAATGATTTCTCTGTAGCATACAATGCTGTTTGATAGCATATTACCCACAGTAGAACTCCCTTTAAAATTGGAGTCAATCCTCTCAACACCTGCTGCTGATTTATCAACTAAATTTATGTACTATTCAAAACACTCTGCTGTCATTTCAACAATCTTCACAGCATCTTCACCAGGAGTAGATTCCATCTTTGCTCTTCCATAAGAAGAAACTTCTTATCCATTAAAGTTTTATCATGAGATCACAGCAATTTACTCACATCTTCAGGCTCTCTTTCTAATTCTAGTTTTCTCACTATTTGTACCACATCTGTTGTTACTCCCACCACTGAAGTCTTAACCCCCTCAAAGTCATCCATGAAGGTTGGAAACAACTTCTTCCAAACTCCTGGAATGTTGATATTTTGACCTCTTCCTATGAATCATGAATGCTCTTAATGGCACCTAGAGTGGGGAATCCTTTCCAGAAGGTTTCCATTTTACTTTGCCCAGATCCATCAGAGGAATCTGCAGCAGCTAAAACCTTATGTGATTTATTTCTTAAATAAAGACTCTAAAGTCTAACTTACTTCGTGATCCATGGACTGCAGAATAGATGTTATATTAACTGGTATGAAAACAACATAAATCTCATTGTACTTCTCCATCAGAGCTCCTGGGTGACCAGATGCATTGTCAATTAGCAGTAATGTTTTGAAAGCCATCTTTTTTTCCGAAAGTAGTTGTCAACAGTGGGCTTAAAATGTTCAGTAAAACATATAAACAGATGTTTATATGTTCACCCAGGCTTTGTTGTTCCACTTATAGAACACAGGCAGAGTAGATTTAGCGTGATTCTTAGGGCCCTAGGATTTTTGTAATGATCAATGAACAATGGCTTCAACTTAAGTCACCAGCTGCATTAGCCCCTAAGAGAGAGTCAGCCTGTCCCTTGAGCCTTTGAAGTCAAGCATTGACTTCTCCGCTGTAGCTATGAAAGTTCTAGATGGCATTTTCTTCCAATAGAAGGGTGTTTTGTCTACATTGTAAATCTGTTGTTTAATGTAGCCATCTTCATTAAGGATCGTAGCTGGATCTTCTGGAGAACATTCTGCAGCTTCTACAACAGCACTTGCTGCTTCACCTTGCACTTTTATGTTATGGAGATAGCTTCTTTCCTTAAATCTCATGAACCAACATCTGCTAGCTTCCAACTTTTCTTCTACAGCTTCCTCACCTCTTTCAGCCTTCCTAGAATTGAAGAGAGTTGAGGCCCAGCTCTGGATTAGGCTTTGGCATAAGGAAATACTGTGGTTGCTTTGATCTTCTAACCAGACCACTCAAACTTTCTCCATATCAGCAATAAGGCTGTTTCACTTTCCTATCATGTGTGTATTAACTGGAGTAGCCCTTTTAATTTCCTTCAAGAACTTTTTATCCCCCACTCGCAACTTGGCTCTTTGGTTCAAGAGGCCTAGATTTTGGCCTATCTTGGATTTCAACATGCCTTCTTCACAAGCTTTAAATTTCTAGCTTTTGATTTAAAGTGAGAGACATGTGAATTCTCCTTTCACTTGAACGCTCAGAGGCCACTGTAGGGTTATTATTTGGCCTCGTTTCAATGTTGTTGTGTCTCTGAGAATAGGGAAATCTGAGGAGAGGGAGAAAGATTGGAGAATGGCTGGTGGGTGGAGCAGCCAGAACACACATTAAATTTGCTGTCTTAAAAGGGTGCAGAGTATGGTGCCCCAAAGCAATTACAATAGTAACACCAAAGATCACTGATCTCAGATCACCATAAAAATATAATAATAATGACAAACCTTGAAATATTGTGAACACTACCAAAGTGTGACACAGAGACACAAAGTAAGCAGATGCTGTTGGAGAAATGTTGCCAATAGACTTGCTCAGTACAGGGTTGCCACAAACCTTCAATTTGTTAAAAATACAGTTTCTGCAAAGTACAATAAATTGAAGTATGCCTGTATTCAAAGCTTTCTACTTTGTCACCTTCTATTCACTTGGCACAACTGAACCAGCTCTCACCAAATCAACAATAACCTGCTTGTGATCAAACGCAATGGACACTTTTCTCTTTTTATTCAGCTCACTGAATTTGAAAATGTTGGTCACTTTCCCTTCTCTTGGCTTCTGTGAAACTAATCTCTCCTAGTTTTATTCTCTCCCCTCTCCATTCCCTCATAGTCTTCTTTGCTGATGTCTGTCCTTCTGCCCCTTTCTCTTCTCACAGTTCACATTACTTACAAAATCTCATCCACATCAGCCATCACAGACCATTTATATACATAGAACTTCCAAATGGCAACTCTGATCTTCCTAGTTCCAGACTACTCTGCCCAAGAATCTAGTAAACATTTCTATTTGGATTTCCCAGAACTATGTCTAACTCATCCTATCCCAAATTGAATGAATGTGCTTCCTCACAAAAATGCTTACTTTGATAAACCTGTCCCTGATCACTCCTTGGGTCATCCCTAGTCACCCAAAGCAGGAGACTGAGAGTCCACCTATTTAACTGACTATCCTTTGCCCTTCACACCCAATTGGTCCCCAAACACTATTGATTCTGCCTCTTAAATACTTAACGGCTCTATTCTTGTCTGTCTCCACTTTTATTGCTGTGGTCAGGTTCTCATCATTACTTTCCTGAAATGTAGCACTGGACCCCTAACTATCTCATTGTCTCTCCTTCTTAAATATATCCTCCAGAGATCTTCTCTGCTTTTATTCCTTAAAAGACATACTATGAAGAAAACAATAAAACTTCCTAGCATGTCATACAAATGATTCACCATCTCAAGAACACTGTTACTTCTTCTAATAATGTATTATTTGGATATTAATAATAGCTACTTCATAAGATTTTTGTGAGACATACATGGGTTAATATATATAAAATTCTTAGAAGAGTGTCTCATACAAAGAGATTGCTCAGAAAAATTAGATAATATTCTAGTAAGAACTTAATAATGTTCAATAAATAAATGATAACTGAGATGATCAGCAGAGGATTTCATGATTTGTATCCCAGTGCTGTGCTGCACACAGAAAGCTAAGTGTAGGCACAGTCAGCTTCCGATTCCAGACTAATAGGAAAAAACTGCTAACGTGATGTCAGGTTAAGGCCCTCACTGGTTCAAAACTATATTTCTGGTTTTTGCAACCCATATCAGGGTAGACGGGCAGTTTGGGACTAAAAAGCACATTACAAGATCTCTTTCTTTGTCTCTTATTTTTATTTCAATTGGGAATGATTTGTTTCCATTTTCTTTTTTGCATTTTCATGTATTTGAAATCTTTGAGCATAGACAGACACATGGTAAGGACTATACTGCACACAGTGGAAATTCAAGTTCTAAATGATGTTCTTTGGGTACACGATGATGAGAACATGCTCCAGTGATGACCATGAAGACGCTGATCATCAGAATCCCCCTCTCCCACCCACCTGTGTCACATTAGGCTGCCAAAAGAGGTGTCTAACCCTTATAACCTTAAGGAAGATTTTACTTAAAAATACAACTGTCTTTCAGGGTCACAGGTGGCAGATCCTGTCTCTGTCAGAGCCACTGAAATTTATGCTGCAAAAGGACATCTCTGTGCTCATTCACATTAACCTCCAAGACATGCCTGAACTTCCATTAATGATCTGTCATTGTTATTTATCTAAACTAGGCCTACAAGCTGTTTATGTTATTAGTCTCCTTCACCATTTGTAGACAGTGAGCTTCTCAAGTTCCAAACTTCTCTCTTTTAAATTGAAAGGGGTCACTCAGGTGGACTTGGGTTTGAGGGGAAACAAAAGGGCTGAATGGGGAAACTTCCTCTGTACTACTATGAGATCTGACAACAAAAGACTTAATATTCTCCCAGATCCTTCACTGGGGCAGGATATAGCCACAACTTTTAACACAAGGACCACAAACCACTACTGATAATGCAGACACATATTTCACGTTAGTAATTAAGGCCAGAAAAGTATATTGTTTTAAAAAGAAAAACAAGTTATTTGATTTTAGACATTTTTAGTCTTCTGACTCTTCACTGTTCTAAGGATTCAGAAAGAATCATATCATATAATTAAATTCTCTACATAAACATACAAAGCAAGTATAAGGCATTTAATATAGCGCCTGGCACAGAGTAAATGTAATAAATGGTCATCATGGACGTTGTTATTTTCATTATTCTGATCATCATTTCCCATAGTCCATTGGGGATATGACCAGAAAACAGAGCCAACCACAAGTGTGTCTTCTATTTAGGTAATAAATGTGGATATAGCTAGAGATAGAAGAATATATGAATGTAGATGAAAGTCTTCTGCACTTATCACATCACATTCACTTAGGACCCCTGTCAGTCAGGAAAGGTAATATAATTATCCTAATGTTACATATAAGGAAACTGACACCAAAAGAAGCAGATCACAGCAGTCAACGAAAGATTTGAGCCTGTAATTCTATCTTTCAGACTCCTACCTTCTTACTCTTTCTCTCTGAGGTTGAGGGAAGGGTGCAAAGGAGGCTGGGGGACAGTGATGCAAGAGAAGTCAGGGAATGAGAAATAGTATAGGAAGCTGTTTTCCAGGTTATCTGATTTCCTCAGCCTATGCAAAGTATATTGCTTTCAAGCAGTTTATTTTGTTTATAGGTGTGGCTTATGAAATTTACCTCTTTACTTGGTCATCATCATAATTAATTGTAAGTAGGCATTAGTCTACATTCATGATATGTTGTTTATTGCACCAGCATGAAAAGCAGAAGAAAGCGCTATATCCTACAAATACTCAAATTTCTCTTTGAATTTATCATACTTGTTCTAAAGGAGGAGCGAGATTCTGACAAGCATGGGTTGATTTCCCATTATGTTCCCTAGTTTCTTGGCTCAATAAGCTAGACCTTCAACAGTGCCAAGCATACGCTGACTGCCCTGGATCACCCAAGGTATGCTGGAGGCCTTAGGAGACCATATGTTAGGCATCTGACATATGTTAAAAAAAGAGCTGGTCATATTTCTGAAGGAGATTTCCATAATGTAGCTTCACCATGCAGGAGTTAGCCCTGTAGCTCATCGTGTTTAGTTCATGCTTAATTACATTTGAATCCGTGAACTTTTCCATGAAGTCTTCACAATTGCACTTCCATTGTAGTAGTCATACTTGCTAAATTTTCTGTGCTTTAAACACAAATGTCAGTGCCTTGTGAAATTTCACAATTATGCTATTCACTGTCATTTTTCATTCAGCCATGAATCAACATAATTTGATGATAGCTGTACAATTATGAAAATACTGTCGAGTAGACATCACCCATGTGAACCTAGTGCTAAGCATTATTATAATAAAGTCAGGGAAAAGTCATGAAATTCCTAGCCAGCCTGAACTTAACAGAACATGAAGTCATTTAACTTAATTGAAAGTGTTCGCACTGAGTTTTTCTACTTCAGCAACAGAAGTTCCATACAAATTAGAGCTGCCGAGGAATGGACTGCCTCCGTAGTTGCCTTTCACAGAGCCAACAAAACTACCAGATTTACAGTGGCATTTCATATTCACTCATCCTTCCTCTCTAAGTACCATTTGATTATCTCCTACTGCCATGTTTAAATCAAATCCTATGAAGCTCCATATCAGAAAGTCATAGACTCATAGCTGAAAGGAACTTTGCTCACATTCTCATCTCCAAAAGGAACTTACATTCATTTTGGAGATGAGAAGCTCAGACCCAGACTTTCCTAGTATCACAGCTATTCAGCGACAGACTGGAACTGGAACTCAGGTTTCCTGATGCCCAAGCCAGGAAATCGTTTTCAGCACACACAAGGGCACATCTTGGTAATGGTAGCTGAGGGTTACAAAGTAAATCTTTGGTCTGATGTGAGAAATGGAACACTCAAGGCTCAAGTTCTGTCTCCTTCCCCACCCAGATGTACCATTCCCACTACCCTGGCCTTACGCCTGGAAACTTCACCATTAGGAATTGTTTTTTGGATTTGAACCATCAGGTTCCTAGTAGAAGCTTGTTAAAATGGAAATAATGTATTATACAACAGAGGCTATCCCTTGAAATGGCCCAAGGAATCCTTTGCATGACTTTCAAGTCAGCAATCAGGGCCTGAACAAATGGTACAAGAGACAGATAATATTTGATAGACATAACTGATGTGGTAGGATGAGGGATGAGACATTGGACATGGTGGGGAACCATAATGGGTACCTGGAATCTGAAAGTCTAGATAGGAAAGAAGCTTCAGAGAGGAAGCAGTGAGTGCTTCTAATAGGTTGGGAAATGGAGGGGAAGAGACTCTGATAAAAGAGCATTGGAGTGGGTGACTGATACTCACATACCAGAACCCAGGAATAATGATCAGTGACTGGTACTTTCTTCTCCAGAGGAAAATTCTATCTCCATGCAGCATTTTCCTTTTTCATCTCTTTCTTATTCAGAAAAGAGAAGAACACTTCTGCATCTTTCTTAAGCACTCCTGCCCAGATGTTTCTCTGGGCATGTATTGTCTGCAGGTGATCAATCCTTTAGCCAGAAAGTCCATGATTTTAGAAAATCTTTCTCTGAGTTCAGGCAGCAGAGAGAAAGCTCCCAAACAAACCATCCTCCTCCCATCCATTTGCTGCAAGCTTCCTCGAGAAGGCTGTGTTCAGGTTTGAAGACCATAAAATACAGGAAAAGAGTGGAAGCAATTGCCTAGGAACACCTCTGCCTGCCTCCTCCATTCTCCATATCTTCTCACACATGCTGGGCAGGGGAAGGTGGTGACACTTAGGGATTCTGGGCTTAGTATACAGCCCCAATTTAAACTGAGTAAAAATATAATGGGGTAGGAATTTCCCATTGAGAGGTAACCTCTTCTTGGGATAAGATATTATATTTAGGTCACTTTCTGGTATGTCTAAATCAAACCACCAGTGAGGCTAGTGTGCTAGGCGATTTGAGTAGAGAGAAGAACACAGGTCTTATACTCAAGAACTTATAACCCAGTAAAGGAGAGAGAGCATCTGTGCAGAGAGATAGCCAACAATGACATCAAGATCTGTCAATGAGAGGAAAGGGGAGAGGAAGAAAATGGACGAGAGACATGAGTGCGAAAGAAAGATGTAAATGCATGAAATAGAAGGGGTAAGACAGATACCTTTAAGTACATGATAACAATGATTAACTAAGCACTGTGTTCCCAGCACAGTGCTGTGCTTTATACACACTATCTTATTTGATGATATTTGTGACCTTTTCTACAACTCCAGGAAGAAACTGCAATAATCAGTGGATTAGTACCTGTCTTCAAAGACTTGCCTCTAGGAAAAGTAACTGAGCAAAGGTTTATCATTAAAGGATGACAAAACCAAGTCAATGCCTGTGGTTTGATAATGGTGAGTCAATGGCAGAAAGTCTGCCATAGAGCTTCTTACTCTAGGAACATTGTCTGCCATCTTGTCAACTTTGCTTTGAATGTCCCCTCATACCTGGCTCAGCACCCTGGACAGAGCAGGTGCCCACTGTCATCTATCGGTTGGCCTTGGATTATAACTTCTTGTGCGGGAAGTGACCCTGCATCATTGTCATCCGTGACCAAATCCTTACTTTTCGGTTTATTAGCACTTCAAGTTCCCAAGATGCTTGACTGAACATGGCCAGACAAGACCCACTGTGGACCTGTGGCTAGTATGTCCTCAACACGGTCAACCATAAAAACTCTCCTTACTTCTCCACAGGCCCACGAGTTCCTCCAAGTGCAAAGTCACCCTGAACTGCAAAGAGCACAGTGGAATTGAGAGATTAGTAATGCAAAGGTGGTCAGACAGTGGTAGAGGACAAGAGAACAAAGCACTTGTCATGTTGAAGACATTTTTACCCCGAGCAGCCCAAACCTTTGTCTGCCAGCTTTGAAAACACTGGCCACAATACATCCTCGGTTTGCCAGGATAAAAGAGATTCTACTGTGGAACTCTCTCTAGGCTCAGGGAAATAATTATTAACTGTGGCTTCCACGGGCTAGGATTATGCCAGGTGGAAAAAACCATGGCTTTAATCTGCTTGATCTGAAATGTCAAATTGGGCCTAAACACTTCCTAGTGCTCTTAGTGCTGCTGGGGAAGCCAAGCTCTTGATGACTTAGCCCTTCTGTTCACAACTCAGACTTTTCTTCTACATTTCCACATTAATTACAACTCTTTTCAAGGGAGAGAATAATTGTTCTGGCTATTATGTACTATCAACAGGCCATTTTCAAGCTTTTACCCAAAATTCAGTGATTCGGCCTTAGTCGGCATGCCTTCTGGATACCCTCGGCCTTAGTCGGCATGCCTTCTGGATACCCTCGTTTAGCCCTTCACACTTGCTGCATAGACAATAGTCAGTCCTGTGGTTCTGAGATTGGAAAAATAGAAGGCCCCTTCCACCTTTAATCTCTGTGCCTATAGAACTCGGAGGGGGGAAGACCAGAGATGAATCCTCCTCCTGGGACCAAAGCAGAATCTAATTCACTTCCATAAAAGAGCCTGAGAAAGCCCTGCAGAGGCATGTGGAAAACAGGCTTGAAGCAACACTGGTCGCATTGAGAAGCTGGGCACAACCAGGCCGGCAACATGGACTCTCAGGAATGAGGTGGGTTTACACAAAGAAATAAAACGAGACCAGAGCCAGAGGAGCACGAGGGCATTGGCCTCTCCAGATGGAGACTCTCAATGGTGCTGTATGCTGCTGCGCGTGCCGGCCTGACGGTGGCTTGTCACTGCCATTCCTTTGCCATCAGGAGCACGGCTGTCATGCATGGGAGGTCACTAAACCAACAAAAAACACAAATTCATTACCTTAGTCTGTCACTTAGCTCCATCTACTTTTTGGAAACCAGAAAGATCATTTTCCAAGAGTAAAGAGGATCTGTGTAACTAAGCTCTCAAGGAATAGCAAACACTGTGTAATAAAGAGTCTGACTCCATTTTTTATGTTTGCTGACAGTTTTCAAGGCCCACTACTCCCCTCCTCCCTGCCCCATGGCTGAGCAAGCTCATAAGAAAGCCCAGTGCTCCCTCTTTTGGCACCAGCAGCAAATTCAAACCACACAAGCCACAGTCTGGATGTGGGAAACTATAGCCCAGCCGCACCCCATGACCACCATAAAACCTCCTTTCTTTGCCTTCTGAAGCCATTGTCAGACCAGCTTGGGAGACTGCCTTGTCCTCCCCAGAGACCCTCAATGTGTGTCCAATAAACTTTCATACCCTTGTGGTGCATGTGTGAAATCGTCACAACCTAATATGAGGTAGGCGTCCACCCTACCTCCGTGGATTGACCACAACACACTGTTTAAAATGCATAAGAGCAAATACTGTTTAAAAAACTTGACTTGAAAAAAAAGGGGGGTGGCAAGTTTAGAAAGCAATTTGCAAAACAGCATTGATTGTATGATTCCATTGATATAAAAATAAGTATTACATGTAGTATATGTTTATATATATAAATGTAATATTGTATGTATGTGTATATATATGTGTGTATATGTAAATGTGTGTGTGTATGTGTATGTGTGTGTGTGTGTGTATATATATATATATATATATGTATATATATCCTAAAGAAAATGAACTGAAATCTGTTAATTCTGGTCACTCCTGGGCAAGGGAATAGAGAATAGAAAGAGATTAAAAGGTCACCATCATGTTTCAATCTTCATACTTATGTTAGGTTTGAATCATTTATCATAGATGTATTCTATTTGTCTAAGACTGTACCAATGATTAGGGGCACCTGGGTGGCACAGCGGTTGGGCGTCTGCCTTCAGCTCAGGGTGTGATCCCGGCGTTATGGGATCGAGCCTCACATCAGGCTCTTCCGCTATGAGCCTGCTTCTTCCTCTCCCACTCCCCCTGCTTGTGTTCCCTCTCTCCCTGGCTGTCTCTATCTCTGTCGAATAAATAAATAAAATCTTAAAAAAAAAAGACTCTACCAATGATTAAAATCAAATAAAACAAAATAAAATATTAAGTCTAGGTGTACCTGGGTGTCTCAGTCATTTGAGTGTCCCACTCTTGGTTTCAGCTCAGGTCATGATCTCAGGGTCATGAGATCAAGCCCCATGTTGGGCTCCATGCTGGGTGTGGAGCCTGCTTGAAATTCTCTCTCTCCCTCTGCCCATCCACCCCCCAAATATATATGTTATATATTTATATATGTGTGTGTGTATATATGTATATATATGTATATATATATTAGGATGTGTATATAGGATATAGGATTAGGATATATATATATATTAGGATATATATGTATTTAGGAGATGATAGATAGATAGAAATTATTTCAGGATATAGATAGATAGATCCATATATATATATATATATATCCTGAAATAATTTTTTAAACTAATTTTAAAATGGTTTTACTCATCAGGCAGGAAAAAACTTTTTGAATGGGGGTACCCTACATTGAGAGGGATTTAAGGAAATGGTTGCTCTCTGCATTGCCAGTGAGCTGTGGAGAAAACTGATTAATATATATAAAAAGCCTCAAAAATGATCAAATCCTTTGACTCAGTAATTCCATTTCTAGTGATCAATTCTAAGGGAAAAAATTAGAGCTGTGTACAGCAATTTATATAAAAGAGCTATCACATTATTTTTAAAGTTAATTTTTATTTCTACCAGTAGAATACATGCGCATAGTTTAAACATGACGTTTGTAAGGCTTATGGTGAACGCAACAGCCGCTTCTCCAACATTTCCCATCTCCCAAAGACCATTCCTCCAATTCCACATCTCTCTGCTCTTTGATAGGTTTCTTCTAATGTGTCACTCCATGTTTTGTTTTGTTTTTTTTTTAAGATCTTATTTATTTATGTGAGAGAGAGCGAGAGAAGGAGAGCATGAGAAGGGGGAGGGGCAGAGGGAAAAGCAGGGAACCTGACACAGGGCTCAATACCAGGACCCTGGGATCATGACTGAAGGCAGACACTTAACAAACTGAGCCACCCAGGCACCCCATATTTTTTCCATACTATGCTTATCCTGCTACTTCTTGGTTCATGATGGCTGAGACTTCAACTCTCCTGCATCATCATCCCCACTCATCCTTGCTTCCTGTCCCCTCTTCCTCCAGTTCTGTTATCTCTCAATATTTATTCTCTATTATTATAACTCTGCAAGTATTGGATTGAGTCAAAAAGTGAGCTATAATCACATTTCCTTTCATGTACAGTACTTTTCCTAAAAAGGTAATCATTGCTTCTTCTTTTTTCTATAACTCTCTTGTGTTTCCAGATGTTAAACTCCTCCTCAGTCAACTCCTCCTCACAGAACTTCCTAGGGCTTCCCTTTTCTGCCTCTCTCATGTTTGATACATATTCATTTTTCTTGATCTTTCTCTTTCTTTGTTTACTCCCTACTTTGCTTGAATGTATCTCCCAGCAGCCTTTCAAGAAGGGAAAAAAGGAAGATCCTTTTTTTTTTTTCAAAGAATTGTATACTAGAAAATCCTTTATTACTTATTATAATAATAATAAGGTAATCTCCCCACCTTTTTTATTTTCCTCTTATTAGTTAGATGTTAGATGTTCTGCATTGATTTTCTAATTTCCTCCAGTAGCCTCCATTTCTGTCTCTTTTCGTTCTGTTTTCTGAGCATTTGTCAATTTCATCCTCCAATCCTTTTATTGAATTGTTTATTCTACTACCATATTTCTAATTTTAAGGGCTCTTTCTAATCCCTTGATTTTTTTATAGCCTCTTGTGTTTGTTTTATAGAGGTAGTATCTTTTATTGCTCTGAAGATATTAAATATAGATTTTTGTTTGTTTTCTTCTGCATTGTCTCTGTTTTTTATGGGTCCTTTTTTTATTTGTTTGTTTGTTTTTCTCTTTAATGTTGGATGAGTTCCTCAAATATATAGTGATCCTTAACTGAACATTCACATTTCAGGCTGGCAATTCCAAAGCTGCTGATTAGAAGCTCAGTGTTCATAAGTGTGACTTGCCCACCATTGGAAGTGTGATGCACACGGGCATGATTTCTCCACCTATGAGCTAAACTGGAAGATTCTTAGCTGTGAAGTAAACAAGGCTTTTGGTGAGAAAGAAATAGCATCAGTATGAGATCTCTTCTCTGGAAGGATTACGTTTCTTCAAAATTTGTCTAGTCCCCTAGTGCGTGCAAGGGAATTTGTTGAAAAGGTATCATACGACTGGCTATCGGCATTCTGGAAGAGTAGGGCAGGGGAAGATGGCTGAAGACTCGAAGAAGATTTAATGGCCCTGCTTTCAGCTCTGTGCCCTACCTGCTCATTCCTCCCACCTTCTGTGGTGCCATTGCAAGTCCTGTGACACTTAGTGTTACTACAAGAAGGAGACAGATAAATTGACAGTAAAGTGTGGAGCCTGAAGGAACTGTTATGTTATGGGGATGGTGTGCCATACTCCTCAAAATGCGTCGGGCTGAAGTCTTCTGTAAGACCAGTGTAGTTTATTGACACTTCAGGTTTTCTAAAGATGAATCCTACTCTTAGGACTAACTCTGGCCAACATAAGGAGATAAAATGTTGTAAGCTGGATAAACAGTACCAGGCAGCAGCCTCACATAGAGCTATATTGCTAAAATAAATCTTCCCGGTTGCTGGTCTAAAGCTCACTGTTTCTGTGTATTGAATTTTAGCCTATTTTTATAGTCATGCATTCCTATAAAGATGCTTATTACAGACTGCAAAGACCTGATTATGAAGAGTCACTGCAGAAAATGAATTATGCAAAGGAAAGATCTTGCATTCTTAATAAATATACTTGTTAACAAATATGCAGCAAAGAAACAACAGACTGAGAACCACTACCCTAGAAATCAATGCTTATTATTCTAAGGAGCGGGTCATCTAGAAACAAATTGTCTCGTTTGGCAAACGCACATGAATGACATCCTGCCATTGGAGCAGATGAAAGGTGTTTAGCCCACAAGGGCTTTATCTTGTGCCATCACTGGGAGGGAACAAAGGAAGTTCTTTCTGCCCTTTTTCTGGGCTCTTGGTTCAAGTTAGGCTTCTGTCAGCATCAAGGTGAAACTCACTTCCACAGCTTCGTTGGTACTTGGCTCAAAGAGCTAAGGAGATGCATCCAGAAAGCATGGTCAGAGATGGCTTTTGCATGACCTGGGGGATTTGGGAGCCCTATTTCTAGTCACTCCCAACCACCTGAGAGTAGTAGTTTCATGCTGTGAATAACTGAAATGCTGCTTTGCTGAACATCTCGTATGTGTGAGAAATTTTATAATGTATGATCCAATCCAAGGGAAGTCAGCTTAGTACAAACTCCAATGGACACATATAGCAATTCAAATATTTATTAGATATAATGCCATCTGTCTAACCACGTCTACTCATGCCTGCACATTAAAGTTACCATTGTGGTTAAATTATCCTATGACATATCCTTCAATCCTCAAGACCATAAGTAAGTACCCCTACTGTAAATTAGCATGTATACTTACTCCATCTTAACACTGTTATGATTGACTATTAATACATCTATTTACCTTTCAGACTCCTAGTTTTGAAGCCATAGATGGGGCAACTATTATATGCCCTGCCCAATGCCCAGCACAGTGCTGGGTATATACCATACGCTCACTAAATACTTGCTGCAGGAAGGAATGGCTTACAATGTCTCTGTCAAATCTTCTCATCAAGCTTGCCTCACTTCTCATTCCAGCTTCTAAATAGTCTAAGGGTAAGTGTGGCTGTATAACAGGGGAGAGAGAGTGGAGAGTGGATATGGATCAAATTGTCAAATGAATTTGACCACTTTCATGTATCTAAACCTGTCTGGAATGTGTATATTAAAAACCACAACTCCACCTACTTAGATGTATTGAGAGAAATGTAGGTTGAATTTACATACTACGTCTACCATCCAGCAATTCCATTCCTATAGTCTTGAGGAACTCTTGCATATGCGCACAAAGGGACGTGCACACAAATGTCTATCGCAGCTTTCTTTATAACAGCAGAGAAATGGAAACCCCTAAGGGACGATTGACAAGAGAATGCGGAAATGATAAAATGGTGACCGAGCGGACATGGACTATAGCTACACACAGTAAGCGTGAATCTTAGAAATGTGTGATGATTAATTTTCCATGTCAGCTTGGCTAAGCTATGGTGCCCAGTTGTTTGGTCCAAACACTAATCTAAATGTTGCTGTGTTTTTAGATGTGATGAAAATTTACAATCAGTAGACTTTAAGGTAAGAAGATTACCCTTCATAATGTGGGTGAGCCTCATCTAATCAGTAAAACGCCTTAAGAGCAAAGATCGAGGTTTCTCAGAAAAAGAATTCTGCCTCAAGACTGCAACGTAAGAACCCTGCTTGTGTTTCCATTGTCAGCCTACCAACCTGGCCTACAAATTTTAGATTTGCCAGTCCCCACTGTCACATGAGTTAATTCCTTAAAATGTATCTATTTCTTAATATAAATTAATATACCTATAACAATATAAATAAGTATAAAATATGTTTTTACCTTAAATTTTATGTATCTATGTATAATATCTCCCACTGGGTCTGCCTCTGTGGAGAACCTCGACTAATACAAAACATAAACATCAGTGATAGAGCGTATGAAACTACATACAGTGGTACTTCAGTCTCATGCCTATAAAGCTTAAAAAGAAGGAAAATTAAACAAAATCATGTTAAGAGATGTATACATATGTGAAAAAACATATTTTTAAAAGGAATGGTTAGGGCAACCTGGGTGGCTCTGATGGTTAAGCATCTGCCTTCAGCTCAGGTCATGACCCTCGGGTCTGGGGCCTGGGATTGAGCCCCCTGTCTGCTCCCTGCTCAGCAGGGAGTCTGCTTCTCCCTCTGCCCCTCCCTCTTCCCCTGCTCGTGCTCTCTTTGTCTCTCTCTCTGTCTCAAATAAATAAATAAATACAATCTTTAATAAAAAAGGAATGGTTAAGCCCCACATGTATGAATTCACATTTCCTCTGTGCAAGGAGTCAGGGGAAGGAGCTTAGTCTTTCCTTTTGTGTGGTGTTGATATGTTCTATTTCTTAGGTGGGGTGGTAGGTTTATGAGTACTCGTTTTATTAATGTACTTTCTGTTTTTATATGTATATTAAACATCATCTTTTTATGAAGCAAATATTCTATGATTAAAACTTTTTAAAATAACAAATCTTATAGGCACCTACATAAAAGAACATTGTGTGAGCTCCCTTTGTTGGCTTAGCTACTGTTTTTAACGTAAAATATTTCCTCTTGGAAGCCTCTGTCTGTTCCTTTTCCTTTAGTAACACTCTTTCCTCTTTTATCCTTGTCCCACTTGTACTTTTCACAGCTTCTAATCCATTAACCACTCTGACATATGGATTTAAATGCCCTTCTTATTACACTCTGTTGGACTCAAGTTCTCCAGGTCCGATTTTCCCAACTCTGTTTCATAATCGGTAGCTTTTCCTGTAGCCCTCATTTTGAACCCCCTCATCTGGTTGGACCGCATTTCCTTTACATTCATCTTGCCCAGACTCTGAGCTGCGTCCTGGGAGAGTACAATATCCCCTGTCGAATCCACGGGCTTTGATTACTTCTCCCCTTAACCTTGTTCTTTTGGTTAAGTAATTCTTCTTAGGCAAAAGTTCACGCTTGTTCCCCCAAGTTTCTTTCCTTCAATTCTCTCTTTGACCTTCTCTAATCCGGCTTTAACCCACTTCACTCCACCGAAACACAAAGCTACCAATTACGTCCTCCTCAGGGGCTAAGCCTCCTGGCCTCTGTGCTAGCCTCAGCCCCCTTGACCTCACAGCTGCCTTTGATCTTGTGAAACACTCTATCCTTGGGTCAATTGATAACTCCCACAAGGGCCAGGCAGAATGCATTCCTTGCCTAGAGTGTAGCCGAGTCAGCATGCAGCTGGCTACCCAGAGTATTCTGCATGCTGCAAAGGAGCTCTCAACTAAAAGAGGGGAGGCTTGAGATGAGAATTAGTTTTTCATTTAAAAGCTGAATAAAGGATTGATCGTGCAGGCTGAAGTAACTTGAGGAAAGAAAAGAGCTGCCGATGATCAGCAAATGCAGACCTTCTTTCAAATAATTTCTCAGCAATTTAACAAATAGTTGAAGAAAATGAAATTTTTTAGAGAATTTGAATTCCAAAGCTCACTGTAATAATTTGCCTCTGTGTTGTTGTTGTTTTTAATTTTCTGAGCAGCATATTTGGGTTTTAGTTTCATAGCTAAATATATGAGCAGCATATTTGGCCTTTTTTATTTGATTGTTTTTTATTTAGATTTAGAAAGAGCTAGAAATAATCTTTTCTTCTCTGAAATCATACTAACAAAAATTCCTTTATGGCCCTTATTGAAATCTGTCATACATTAAGACAGAATGCATTATTAATAATACAGTTGCATGAATTTGAGTTGATAATTTGCAGTTGGATAGTCAAACTGCAAAATATCTCCAAATTACTACTGTTGATTTATCTCTATAATTCCATACCCTTTAGCTAAACAGGACTCTTTTCTCCCTCATGCCTTTACTTTCCCTCCTCCTTATCTTTGCTCCTGAAGTTTTTTGTGTTTTTGTTTGTTTCTTTTTTCCTGACTTTAAGACCTCCTCGTTCTCATTTCCTCTGGTCAAAATTTCTCCCATTATTTGACCAGCAGTAATACTTGATTGTACCCTTTCTGACCTTATTTTGTTTTGTATTATGCATTTGCTCTATTATTTAAACTTTTATTTGGAAATAATTTCAAACTCACAGAAAAGTTGCAAAAATAATACAGAACATAACACCCTTGCTTGGATACACAAATTTTAATATTCCCCATATTTGTTGTTATCTCTTTCTTTCTCTGCATGCCTGTGTTACGTATAATATTTCCCTTTTGAACTTCTCTAGGATAGGTTGCAACTATTATGTCCTTTTATCCCTTAACATTTCAGTATGTATTTCCTAAGAATAAAGCTATTATTTTATAGAACCATGGTACAGTCATCAACTTGAGGAAATTTAACACTGATACTGTATTTTTTATCTAAGCAGTCCATATTCCAATTTTGTCAATTGTGCCAATAAAATCCTTTAAACGCTTTTTTTTTTTTATCTCCAGTGCGGAATCCAGTCTAAGATCACGCATGGCATGTGGATTGCATTTCATCTAAGTCACGTCATTAGTTGGCCGGTATCATTGCAACTAACAAGCATTCTGAAGGTAGTCATGTTAGAACATATAAATATCCTACTCTTCATCACACTCTTCCACTGCATTAAGCATCCATTGATGATTCTTGCCCAAATTATTATGACCTCTGAAAAATGGTGAATTTCCAATTCTACCACCCCACCGACATTTATCTGTCTGAATTACCCTTTAAGAAAGAGCCCTCCCTTTCCTAATTTTTTTTTAACTATCTAATTATTATCAATATAGACTCATAGGTTTCTATTTTTTTCACTGGGCTACTGTCCTTTTTTATTTTGATGCTTAAAATTGTCTCTGATTTTGCTAGTGAAAGCCTCTTCAAGCGGGCTTCCGGGCTTCTGTATGCTTTTGTTTCGCCCATGCATTTTCAGATTACTTCCTCCCTTCCCGGCAGGATGATCCAGACTCTTCTTGCGCCTTCTCAGCCCTGCAATCAGCTATTTATTCATTCAACTCGCAAACATTATTTTAGTACCTGCCATGTACCAGGCACTCTCCTAGGCTTCACCGATATGGTGATAAGCAAATCTAGCCATTTTCTTAATGGAATTTACAGGTAAGTGGATGATATGGACATTAAAATTTTTTTCCCCATGTCTCCTACTCATTCATCCTATCCCTGTGTGGTGAAGTACATGAATGTCTCACAAATTGGATTGCATGCTTACTGAATGAGTCTTCAAGTTTTTTTCTGGTCATCTCCAAATTTCTCCTTGTCAGAGGCTAGAGCAGGGTGATCCTGCAGGCTTGTAAGAAGTAGCTCTGAGTCTAAAGTTGTCTTCAGCCAGCAGGGAAGGAAGGTTTTTACAGGGAACTCTGTCCTGGAACCAGAGTGCACCTCAGTGTGTCCTGCTCACCTGCTGTGGTACAGACTTGCTGGGCACACGCTGGCAGGAGGAGGCATGTGGCATTGGCTCTTAGGAACACAGGGCACTGGATCAACACTACATAGGAGTAATTAATGTCCACATCAGAGATCTTGGTTATGTGGAAAAGCCACAACTTCTCCAGTCACATGTTGAATGATTTTCCATTCATTCTCTTGCTCCTTATGCTTCAGCCACAGTAGTTGTCCTTCCATTTCTTGAAAAAGCCAAGCTCAACCACATCACAGCCTCTCTTATTCTTCTCCACACTATTCTTTTTTTTTTTTTTCAGTAGGCGCCACGTTCAAAGTGGGACTTGAACTCATGACTCTGAGATTGAGAGTCCCATGCTCTACCGACTGGGACAGGCAGGCAGCCCCCACACTATTTTTATCATTCACATGGAGGGGCCATCTCTGGTCATCCCACCAAGACCCTTGCTCACCCTGTTCATTCCTCTAACTTTACCTTTACAGTCTGAAACACAGAACCTTGAAGAACATGGCAGGAAGCTTGGATTTGTATGCAAGGGCAATAGACTCTGAAAAAAAAAAGAAGAAAAACCATCATGACATTTAAGGTAATTGACTATAGATATACCTCTCACTTGAGCTATGAAAAGTAACAACCTAGACAAAAAAGTTAGTATTCTTACTCTATAATTTAGAAGATTTGCTTGAAATCTGAAAACCTAGAAATGAACAAATCATTGCACTCAGTTTCGAAATAAATGAAATGTCCCATGGTGAGGCTTTAAGCACAACCTCTTGTCTTATTTAGGGATGCAACTTCCTGCTTTGGTCATGCTGTTTTAAAGTATTAGTGTGACTGTTAGGTACACCTCAGGGACTTTTGAGAATGTAATTTACAACATTTAATATAGATGAAATGTGAATGGTTTTCATACCCAGTTGTGCAAAGCTGAATGCATAAGAGCTGATGACTGAAAAAGTGTATTTGTGTTAGCAGTGCTCAATTTGGAAGACCTTTCCATGACCCTACAACCTTCTCTTTTTTATCTAGAAAGTGGTGGGAAGCAGTAAAATATCCCAGAAGAAAATGTATCTTGGAGACTTCTAAGCATATAAGCTGTGGGAAGTTGAGGCCTTGAGAAAAATGTAATCAATTCACCTGGAAATTGAACAGTAAAATAATCAAATTGTGACTGCTTTATTCACCAACAGATAAGAGTATCTATAATCATGAATGGAGAGATTGTCTCTCTAAAAAAGTAGATATGAAGGAAAGATTGGCATAAGCTTCTTCTAAATTATTTTTTTTCTGATGATAAAAGTAACACATGAAAAAAATCTGAAATCTTGAATTGCAAAAAGAATGGAATAAAGTAAGTTTGCTACAATCCCACCATCCAAATATACTAACAATTGTTATTATTTTGAGATGGTAGTCAGATGATAGAGAATTCTACATTCTGACTTTTGTAATCATTTTCTATTCTGAGCATTTCTCTTTGTCCTTAAATAATCTTTGAAATCATGATTTTTAATGCCTACATATTATTTCAGCATACACATACACCTGATTTATTCAACAACTTCCTGGTTTAGGTAAATGTAGGTTGTTTGCAATTGTTAGTCATAGTGAACAATGTTGTGGATTTCTGGTATAAAAATTGGCAGACTGACTACTCACACTTTAGACTTCTGCTTTCCCAAACCTGCTAAAATTTCAGGAAAAGGGCTTTAATCCACATGGAAAAACAATGTGAGAGGAGCCTTCAGTAAATTAGAGATTTTAATATATTCCTTGGAAGATTGAAAGAGGACAGAGGAAGGATGCCTGGGTGGCTCAGTTGGTTAAGGTCATGATCTTCTGTTCAGGTCATGATCCCAGGGTCCTGGGATTGAGTTCCGCATCATGCTCCCTGCTCAATGGAAAGCCTGTTTCTCCCTCTGCCTGCTGCTCCCCCTGCTTGTGCTCTCTCTCTCTGGCAAATGAATAAATAAAATCTAAGAAGGAAGGAAGGAAGGAAGGAAGGAAGGAAGGAAGGAAGGAAGGAAGGAAGGAAATAACTGGCCATGGAAATATCTTGCTATTTCTTCCCTGTAGATAACCTTTCTTAAGCATCTTTCCCTGCAATACCCATGCAAGAATGACAACACACCTTGAATTTACACAGTGTTACATGTAAAATATATTTCAATTTAATTAATAATTGATTGATTACTTTCCTTTTACCCTTTAAAAAAATGACATCATTTTGTCATTGACCAAGTTAAGAATCAATAAGCTCTCAAAAGGCCACCTGCAAAGAGGGGTGGGTGGGTCAAGTAGAACTCTCAGTCAGAAGAGAGAATATACTGGTTGGTCACTGATTATTTGGGAAGGCCCTTTATTTTTCATGAGAAGTAGGATGTGTGTGTAAGCACATCCTGTACTGTGGTTTTCCCCTCCTCCTTCCAACTCCTACTCCCCATCCTTTTGTCCAGTTTCTCATGAGTTCTCATTTTCGTTCATAAAGCAAAAACTTGCTTTTTTGGGGTAAACATCCATTCCAATCTATTATTCTCTGGTATTTCATTTAGCTAGACCCTACCTCCAAGTCCACTGCCCTTTTAATTTGCATGCAACATAGATTATCTCATTTTATTCAGTACATATGTTGAAAATCTTAAACCTCACAACTTATTGCATTATGGTAGGAACTATAAGTCTATTTATGTGACTTTGAAAGTAGCCCAGCTTGCACCAGCAAGTTTAATAAAAGCTTCTGATGATAGAATAAGTGGTTCTTATTATGTTCAAATCTGAGTGCTTGGTTTTTGACACTTTCCTTTGGTGTAGGTAACACACTCTTGAAGGCTTTCTACCTCCATGCTATAATAGCTCTTCTATTACTGCATTTATCACTTCACACTGTTACTATTCATTCACAGAACTGCTTTACATGCTAGCCTATGAGATCACCAAGGTCAGGAACTGTATTTTCATTCCTTCAACACATATTTTTTGAGCACCTGCTACATATCCCCAGTGTGATAGGAGCAGGAAATACCATGATGAACAAGGTAAACGTGGCTTATTAGGCAAATACATTGTGGTCCAAACCCCAGGCTGGTATATTACTTAGCCATTGCCACCGTAATGTTGTATAACAGACCACTCCAAAACTCAGTGGCTTACAATAACAAGCATGCATTCTCATGCCATGAGTTTGCAGGTTCTCCATAGTTTGCGAGATCCGGGCTAGACTCCCGTGGGAGGCTCTGCATCAGGCCGAAGGATGGCTGGTACTGGTTCCTCACTGTGGCTTGGGTTCAAGTCTAAGATACTTGCATTTCTCCTGGGGCACAGGCTATCCTCATGGTGGATCACTGGAATACATAATGTCAAATTCATGGAGCAGGCAAAACAGCAGCTCTGTGACATCCATTAATTTTCCATTGGCGAAAGCAAGTTCATGAGCAAGCTCAACATCAATGGAGCAGGAAAGAGCCCCATGTGCAAGGACACTGCAAAGTTACACGGTAAAGGGTGAGATTTATATTTCCAATAGGAAATTGCAGAATGTAATTCAATCTACTAGATCACTGTTTTTGTTACTGCTGATCGTCATACCCTGCAGTGCGCCCCTTTGAATTATTCATCATAAATAACTTGTTTGGTGTTTGTTTCTCTATTCTTCTGTAAGTTCTGTAAAGATAGAGATCCTGGGGGTGCCTGGGTGGCTCAGTCAGTGGAGTTCCTGACTCTTGATTTCGGCTCAGGTCATGGTCTCAGGGTTGTGGGATCGAGCCCCATGACAGGCTCTGCTCAGTGCGGAGTCTGCTGGAGATTTTCTCTCTCCCTCTCCCTCTGCCCCTTCCCACTGCTTACATGTGGACTCTCCCTCTCTCAAATAAATAAATAAAAATCTTTTTAAAAAAATAGAGATCCTGTTTTACTCACTAGTTATTTACTTAAGTATCCCTTACAAACAGTAAATGCTCAGTAAATTAATATTGGAGTATATTGAATTGGTAAGTGTCATGATGCTCAGTAAATTAATATTGGAGTATATTGAATTGGTAAGTGTCATGATGGGAGAGCTGATAGATCATAAGGAACAGAGGGTCATACTATTTCCTGCTCATTGTCATCACCTAAGGAACTTTAAAAACTACAGGCCTACGCCTCGCCCAGCCCATTCAAAAGAAACCTTCTAGTTTTAATCTCTGAAAGTGGAGATGGAGCCTTGGCGAGTTCCCAGTGCATACCAGGTGATTCTAATATCTAGCCAGGGATAAGAATCACTGAGCTGGGGCCACCTGACTTGGATTAGGGCGGTCAGGGAAAACTTCGTGAGGTACGTGGCATTCAAGCAGAGGCTACCCGGGAAGTAGGTTTTTGGCCCAGCGTGGGGTTGAGGGCAGGGTGGAGGAAGATGGAGGTTTTTAACAGAGGCCGCTGCATGGGCCAAGGAATTGAGTTAAAAGAGCTGTTTTACCTGGTGTCTGGATAGGGTGAGGTGAGCAATGTGG
Source organism: Ailuropoda melanoleuca (assembly GCF_002007445.2). Lineage (NCBI taxonomy): Eukaryota > Metazoa > Chordata > Mammalia > Carnivora > Ursidae > Ailuropoda > Ailuropoda melanoleuca. The sequence continues at coordinate 96,103,378 of NC_048224.1, forward strand.
AGCCTAACAACTGTTGTTCAGGGCAGAATTCTTAGATAAAATGGCCAGAAAAGCTTCAGAGTTGAGGGGAAAGTTTTCCCATCGGTAGCTGCAGTCTCTCAGGAAAGGCTCTGCCCAGTCTGAGTAACTTCCCTTGGCTGCTTGCCCAGGTGAGGCTTTTGTTTGGTGCCCTTTTGCTCGAGTTTATTTTGCTGTTGTTGGTATTACGCTGAAGTCTTTCCAACTCTTCTTTGTTTATGTAACTCTCTGGGCAGACATCTCCCATTTGGTTGACAGCCTTTCCGGGCGGCGTTTTTGGTGCATGATAGCTGCTGAGTTACACTTTAATAATAGACAAGCATGTGTATTTTTTTTCCAAGTATTAATACATGAAGTAATCATCCCAAGAAACTCTCTGCTTTAAAAACAATTCCTCTTCGAGATAGACTTTATGCAGCTTAATATTCTCCCTACACAAATCCATGTGATGAATCAATTTCAGATTTTTTTTATCAGCAAAACTTTGTTGCTCTTGTCAAAGTGATTTACTTACTTGCATTCAATTATGAGAAATATTTATCCATCATGTTTTATTTCTTGTCTCAGGAAGCTTAGAGCTAAAAATTGCGGGATTCAATATTAGCCAGGTTTGGGACGTAATTCTCCTCCTGCCTATCAAATTTTAATTTTTTTCCTTTCATTTTTAGCAATTCTGCTCTATATGTGTCTTCAGTGGTAATCTACCTTAAATACTTTTCGTGAAGCAAGAAGCCGACAGATTACCAGTTAAGAAGGTTAAAACACTAACGAGATACTGTGGCAAATGAAAAGGTATAGGACTCATTCACTGTCCCCAAATTCCCAGTCTGTTAAATATTCAGAGAAGAACTTTTCTGCAAATAAGTATATTAGTGAAAGGCTTGTAATGCCTAGGCCTCAAATTATCTCGACAGTAGGTTTAAAGCTAAAAGTGTATTTCTTTGAATTCTATCTTAAAATCAAAGTTCTAGGTGATAGTAGTTAATACTACTGATTACCATCATTGTGAAGGTTGGCACATGGGAAATGTTTGTTTTTCCCGGTTCCAGTTGGAAGGTATAGGGCACGGGCAGTGAAATTGTAAATGCATAAATGCTTGCTGTCTGCTGCAGCTTTCCAGAGAAAATCGTATCAATTGAAATCAAGTAATTTTGAGCCTTGTCATTTTGCAACAGCAGAAAATCTGAGAAAATTGAGCACCCTCCTCCAAGAAGTTACGAATATAGGGTTCAATAAACCAACAAGTGGAGACTTCCAAAGAAAATTCTGCCATTGTAGATCCCAACTTTAGGGCTGTCCTCCAACGTCCCTCTTTTGAATAAAAAGAGTAATTTTTTTAAAGATTTTATTTATTTATTTGACAGAGGACAAACAGGGGGAGCATCAGACAGAGGGAGTGGGAGAAGCAGGCTCCCTGCTAGGCAAGGAGACCCATATGGGGCTCGATGTGGGGCTCCATCCCAGGACCCTGGCTAGGATCATAACCTGAGCCGAAGGCAGACACTTAACTAACTGAGCCCCCCAGGCGCCCCAAAAAGAGTAATTTTTTAAACCCTCTGAAAATTACTTGTCACAATTCTACCTTCTGAATTTATTAGCAATTTTATTACCTTCATTTTATTAACCTCTATTAATCATGAAAAACATATTATTGGCATTCCATTGATCTTCTGGTCTGAATTTGTAAGAGAAAGCCTTCTTATTTCTGTTTACTAGCATGAATGAAAAAAGACACTTAGCATAGAAAACTCATAAACTTCCACCGAAATAAGCAGTTTCAGAAAAGCAGATGCACCTGGATTGCATTGGTAAATGGTGCTTGGTTTGAGACCAGTCAATACGGTTCATGCTAATTGTAATGCACTCTGGTCAAAATTGTACTTTATCTTCATTTCTTCTGATTTATGTCACTTTCCATAAAGTAATTCTGAAGACTTAAAGCTGATTGCATTCAGTTCCTACTAAAGGAAGACTGATACGATTTAAATATCATTTTTATCCTGGGTATTCAGATATCAGTTACATATTGCTGTTAGATCAGAATAGACTGATGTTTACTAGATCATACCCCACCTGCCCCAGACTTCCAGTAACATAGCTCCAAGTACCTGTGATCGACAGGTCTTGACCTGAGGCACATTTATAGAAAACACCACGGGCATTTGTCTCCAGAGGCAATATCCTTTATGACTGCCTGTGGAAATATTTATAATGCGTGTGGAGTGCCTTGACCATTTTGTTCAGTAAGCAATGCATTTACAAATGGAAGAAGAATGAAAATTCAGTTTTTTTTTAAACTTGATTACAAGTCTCTGGTGAACTGTTCTGTGGTTGCTCCTTATATACCAGTCTCTGTTCCTTGGGACAAATGCAGAAACGGCAGGAGCCAGATCCGTCACGTGCTATTCCAAAGCAGCCGGAAAGTTTCAGAACTTCCTGCTTCTGTGGATGTAAAAAAAATCCTGCCTGCTCCTCTACTAGGCAGTATCGTGTCAGATGATTGCATAACGTGTCCTTGTGCGGGCGCCACTTCCTCCCTCCCCCCCACCTCCCCCTTCCCCATTTAGTTCACATTTACCTTTAGAGAAATTTTGGCTAGATAATTCACACACTTTGGGGAAAAATAAAACTTAGCAAAATGCCAGGTTCTATACTAAGACATTTACAGAAGAGAATCCAATAATTTCCTGTAGTTATCCTTCCCAACATAGTATGGAAATGCATTCAGTAGTTTTTCTTTTCCTTCTCTTGCCAGAATTATTTATTGCTGAAAATTGAGGAGTTGTATTATAGTCATTATTTCTTTTAGTTTAAAAATTCAGTTTGATAGTAATCTTAAAAAAAAAAATCCCACAAAGTTTAAATGTGGTTTGGAAAGGCAGCAGAGGGATTTAAAGAGAACAGATCTGATGAAAAAGAAAAATGTTTTAGCATTTCAACCGACTAGAGTGGAATCAGTGAAAAACAGAAGTCTCCAAAGGAAACTGCAACAAAGTAAAAAGGGTTTATAAAAGAATACATAGCCATTTTGAGAGTTGTGTTGGAAAGGATAAGGTGATTTTTTTTTTTTATCTGAGACTGTAATGAAAAGACCAGAATTGCAGGTTTGATGCCTCTGTGAGAATCAAACTTTTCCATGACAACAAACTAGACTTCCATCCCTGGCTAAACATCTTGAAAAGATGTAGAAATATGGAATTGATTATACAGAGTTGATCCATGACAATTTGTGGGAAAACAACACATAATTAAGGGTCATAGTGATCATGTTAATTGAGAACTGTTCCCACAAACTAATCTGAATGATTATTAGAGCTGAAGGTTTTCTAGGCTATACCACACTCTACAGACATGAAGTAAACAAATTATGGCAAAATCTACTCATTGTTGCTATCTGTGGAGACTGTTCTGCCATCAGTTCCACAGCCATGATTATTGTCAACAGTCAAAGTGAACATGAGCAAACAGCATGGTGCTCTGGGGAGAAACAGCGAATAGGGGCGCCTGGGTGGCACAGCGGTTAAGCGTCTGCCTTCGGCTCAGGGCGTGATCCCGATGTTATGGGATCGAGCCCCACATCAGGCTCTTCTGTTATGAGCCTGCTTCTTCCTCTCCCACTCCCCCTGCTTATGTTCCCTCTCTCGCTGGCTGTCTGTATCTCTGTCGAATAAATAAAAATAAAATCTTAAAAAAAAAAAAAAAAAAAGAAACAGCGAATAGAGGTGAGGGCTTACCCCCTCTCTGCTCTTCCACTAACCAGCCATTTGATGTCCTATATAGGGAAGCCCTATAAACTCCCTTTTAGTTCCCTCAACTCTCATATAGAAATAATAATAGTCCCTTATCTTCCACCTCCCTGGGTTGTTAGGACTATTGAATGATATGAGTTAAGTAAAAGAACCTTAGGAAAGATTAAAAGCACTTACAAATGTAAGAGATTGATAGTGTTTATTGATCACAGGTGCCAGAGACTGTTCTTGCATCTACTCAAGGCTTTGCTTTCATAGCAGTTGACAGCATTGATATTAGTTATATTGTTTTCAAACTTCATCTTAACACATTCCAATTTCAAAAATAGTACATGAGGGGTGCCTGGGTGACTCAGTCGTTAAGCGTCTACCTTCGGCTCAGGTCATGATCCCAGGGTCCTGGGACCGAGGCCCACATTGGGCTCCCTGCTCGGCGGGGAGCCTGCTTCTCCCTCTCACACTCCCCTTGCTTGTGTTCCCTCTCTCGCTGTCTCTCTCTGTCAAATCTTAAAAAAAAAAAAAGGTACATGAGATGGTTTTTGCAAAGGGGATGTGTCTTTTGTCCTTGTGTTGCTATAAGTGGAAAAGTTCCTTTGTAGAGACTTTCATTTTTAGTATTTGGGAAACTTTGGAAAGAAGTTCAAATTCAGAGGCAAGTTTTAAATCTCTGCAAGAATTTCAGTGGTGATGGTAACAATAATATGTACACTACCTGCATTGATAAACGCCTTGACTTCCCTTTATGGTCATGTGTCTTGTGTCTACTGCAGTTCAAAAAAGACCAAGGAATACTTCCTAGGAAAAACCAACTGGCCTCAGACAGGTTCCCATAGAGAGGGAGAACATCGGTATGGTTATCAGGGGTCTGGGTCATGGATATGGAGGTTGGAAATTCAGGGTCAGTATATTCAGAGGTGATTGGACTCAGGCACATGACTCATAGCAGCTCAACTCAGAAGTCTGACATTATAAATATAAAATGTCAACTTATTTACTTATAATCAAAATTATAACTCTTCATGGGTAGATCTGGACAGCACGGTGCTCATCAGAAGGTTGCTTGATGGATCTGGAATCAGAAGCTTACTGCCTAAACTGAATGGTGGTCAAGTCACCAGAGTTCTATGGGACATTTGTGCCTCACAGGCCAGGTTCTTGGGCTCATGGTTCAGGAAACCCAGTCTTTTAGACAAAGCTAGAGTTGGAAAGTTTTCCTTGCCCCTTTTGACCTGCCCTATTGTTGGCCAATTGGTTTTCAGATTAAGACATTTTTTTCCTTTTGTCATATGAATATTTTCTCTTCAGGATTAGCCTGGGAGGTATTCTACCCCTTTAAGGTCATCCTGTATCTTTGCTCTGATATAGTAAATGTTTGTTTCATAGAAACAATTGGAGGGTAATCTTTCCAAGTCCTCAGCTGTACTCACTGTTGCCCCACGTAATATACCACCAACCATTCTTCCTCACATTTCCCTGAGCTTGTTCTATGCTCTTCAACCTCTGGGCCTTTGAACGTGATTTGGTCTGGAACGCTTACCATAACCAATAACCTCCTACGGAACTTGCAGTACCACTTTAAGAGTCCACTCCTCTGTGTCCACAAGGTAGGCATGGGCTAGTGTTCACTACAAGAGCTACATTACCAAACTCAAATTGTACTGTAGGGCGTAAGTCACTTTGTGGGCACAGCCCTTCCTCAAAAGGAGAAAAATAGAGAAAAGCATCCTTCTCATTTTGCAAGAGTGACAACGTAGTAATCCATCCTCAAGGATCCATTCTAGTTCTATAGGCCCACAGCAGCTATGGGACCTCTTGGCCAAGGGGATTTTATTTCATCAAATAAAAAAGTTTTGCTGTTAATCACTGTAATACTTGGAGATTCAAGGAACAGCCCCAGCACCAGTGGATTACATTTATCATTGCAGCTAACATTTATCATGTGCTTACTGCATGCTAGGCAGAGTGTAAAGCAGCTTGTATGGATTATCTCATTTAACCTTCACAATAACCTTATGATGTAGGGGGTTTAATTATCGCAATTTATAGATAGGGAGACGGTAAGAACAGACAAGTGGTAGGAGGTAGAGCCAGGACATAAATCTAGTGAAATCTGAAGCTGTGTGGTGACCAAAAAAAGTGTTCCATTACCAAAAACATTTGTTTTTCCCATGGAAGTTTTCCCTATAGTATGCCTGATACCTACCGTAAAGATAGATCTAGGCGCTCCATGATGGCTAAGCATTTTGGCAAGATGTAGGCAAATACAAAGTCAGTAGGTGTAAAAACTTAGACTCTGTTGATGTAGAAAGAATGCCAGGTACTCCCTGGATCAGCTACAGTTCCCAACAGACAACTTCCTCAGCTGCCACAGAGCCATAAACATAGCTCTGGGATCTAGTGATCGGTGCTCTGAGCTGTCCAGGAGAACGCCACACAACAAGGAAGTATGAAGGTTTGAACTAAAAGAAGGGGGGGGTTGTACCCTAAAAACCATAATTCAAAAAAAATTGTCTAATTTTTCAGTTTTCTCATAATTTCCAGAATATTAAACATCTGCTGTTTGTATCTATGCACAGTTTCTACTCCCAAGAACATGTATTTGGCACCTACCAGGTGCAGGCCACTTTGCTATCAGCCCTCAGTGTTTTAAGTTCTATAAATGTATCCAAGTACAGAAAACCATTTGGTCAGGGTAAAAATGTAGGATTCGTGCTTAATGCGCCTATGAAATGTCAAACAAATACAGGTATCCTCTTCTCAAAAGTTTACTTCACACCACTACACTTTTACAAAAGACCTACTTTTATACCTGTTTTCACTCACCAAAAGAAATCCAATGGGATTTTCCCTAGTATGAAAGAAGGCAAAAAGCAAAAATAGTGTTTAGCATTTGTTTTGCAGCAAGCAGTTACGGAGGCAGCGTGCCCCGGAGCGGCAAGGGGGGACCGCTACGCTCCTTGCCTGGGCTTTGAGCTCTGTGAGTATCTGTGCTTTATCTTGATTTATTCTGTGCATCTGCTAGTAAGATGCATCCTAAGGTATCTGAAGAGGCTAAGAGAGGTTATTTTTTGGGTCTGGAAATGCTCAAAATTTTTTTCCATATAAATTAATGGTAATTGCTTCTTCACTTTACCCCATTTTGGTTTATGAAAGTTTTCATAGAAAGGCTCTGTTTTCAGATAGCGGGGGAAACACAAGCTCTTGTGTAATTTAGACAGAAGTATGGCTTTTAGAATCAGGGGGCACTCAACTTCGAAACTGGTTGTTACCTCTCCCTTCTTCATCTGTCTTTCCCCCAAATCTGTCTCCAAGTCACCTTCTCTCATCCCCTACATACAAACACACACTTAATCAAAACAGATCTGGAGAGCAGTTTTTCGCATGGCTACTCCATCATTAAGATCTATCATTTCACAGCACCTTATGGTTATAATAGGATTTCCCCCTTTGATTAATTCTTGTTCAACATCTCTCACACTTGCCTACCCGCGAAACTCTTTTCTGGGGGAGAAAACAAAATTACACCTTCTTTTACAATGATCCAGCAGAGAAAATGAGATTGCCCAGCACATTACAGCTTCTATTCAGCAGAGCCACATGCTCCCTCTCGAGATAGGATGGAAAATGAGCTGCCAGCAAAAAAAAAAAAAAAAAAAAAAAAAAAAAAAAAAAAAACCTCCTAAAGAGTGTCACAATTACAACTTTTCATAGGTGCTCCTAGTGACAGTACTTCTGACCTAAGACGACTGAGACGTACAGATGTACTCCTGAGTCTGCTCATTAGCCTAATGAGGATGGAGTCAGGCAAAGAGTTAATTTGACTAATTTAATCAGCATGCCCCTCCATGTGTCTACTGGGAGAACACCAAAGTGACGGAGACAAACAGAAACACACAGAGGAGAGGAATTTACTGAGCTGTGTTTGCCATCAGGCAGAGCCACTGTGAAAACATAATAGAATCAAATCTGGAAAGAACCTTAATGATTGTTTAACCCATGCATATAATTTTATAAGATCTAATGAGGTTAAGAAATCATCATAAAAATAAAATTTTTTGTCGAATGATATATGGGAAAACATAAACTGTAACCTATGTGTGTATGTAAATATTATTAGATTGTTTTCTCCAAACAACATAGGGGAATTTAAACGATGGATGTAATGTTCTATATTTTCATAGAACAAATACTATAAATAAATTTCTTTTCCTCCTCCCTATACAAACTGATTCTTTAGCTGTGTGGACAACCTTCAAGCTAGTCATCTTATAAGGATAGTTGGAAATTATAAAAAATTTTTTCCCCAAGCTTTTCCTGCTTTTGAAGACTTGAGAAGAATAAAGCACTGATGCATGTTCTTTGATGCTGGATATAAACTTTAGTTTTACCAGATTTAGGGATTTTCAGTTAATACTTGGTGTGGATGATTTATGTGTTTGATTAATGGTTTTCGATTTCTTTAAAGTTCCACCTTAAAATGAGCACCATAAAATGTCTATTTAATGTTGGCAGTACTTCTGATAGCGTGCCTTGATCTTACAATTAGAAATTAAGCCACAATTACCCATCAGATTCGGTAATTCTAAGAGAGTTGATTGAGGGTTTTTCCTGGACAATAGAATGTCATTTGCATTGATTATTTCATTATATTAATTTTCTCATCACTTTTCCTTTTTTTTTTTATTTCAACATTATTAAGGAAGTTTTTTCAACAGGCTTAAGCCTAAGGGGATGAAAGAGAAAATGAATGGGTTTCTTTGGTTTAAAAAAAATAAAAGAAGAAGAAAAAGGCTTATGGGGATACTAAGCCTCATATCCTATAAATTGGTCCTGTTCTCTTTTTTCCTTGATGATAGTTGGTGGAATTAAAACAGGATAGGAAAAATTATATTTTAAGGTTGAGTCTTTTAAAAAATCAAACTTTTGTAGTGTCCCTTCTATTTGAACAATATTGCTGCTATCCCAGAAGTCAGACCAGGCAATACATAATGTTCTTTTTCTGCAAGTTTTCTTACAAATCATTTTTCTTTATTCGGTTATTGGTGGAGAGCCTATTATGTATAGTAGGTATAAAATTTATACTCTTGTAGGAGAGATGGACATTAAATAAACAAATATGACTTTAAATAGAAGTGCAATAAAAGAATTTTGTTCTATCACAGAAAAAAGGAGATAACCTAATTTATATGTGAAGGCAGTCAAGGAAGGCCGCTCTGAGAGAGGTAAGGAGCAGGTGCATGTTTAGGCTTGTAGAGGACAGGAAGAGGGACCAGGCTAAAGCAACTGTATATGAAAAAGATCTTGAATCAGGGAAGACCTTGGTGGGTTCAAGGTCACCAACATCATTGTAGCTGGAATAAAGGAAAAAATGGTACAAAATAAGGCTGAAGAGGAAGCCAGTGTCCAACTTGGAGCAGTTGAAGAGTGAATGGAAGAGTTGATATACAACAGTGGTGGAGTGAATGCAGGATTGAATGCTGCTTCCTTCCAAAACCTTGCTACAGAATGACAGACAGAAAAGAAAATTGTTATAAAAGGCATAAACACCCAAGAACAAAAAGAGTTGCAGAGGAATCCTTGGCATCAAAATTTTTTGCTTCTGCAAAGCATGTGAGCAAGTGGTGATTGATTTATCAAAACTGAGAAAGTCTGCAGTGGGGGAAAGCTGAGAAGTGACCCAATTTACCAAGTTACCTCTAGAATTGGGGTAAAGACGAGGCTAAACACAGGAGTAGTTGAAAGCCCATTCAAGGAGAACTTAGACTCTGTACCTGTCAGGAGGGGATTCAATACAGACAATGAGATGCTTCTAAAACAGTTGGAAGAACTAGAAAGCCATGGCTACTTCTTAGATTTACTGGCAGTTTTTAGAGAATCAAGCATTGCAGGAACTTAAGGAAACTGCCAAAGACATCTCAACTATCTGAAGCTTCATAGCAAGTGATTTGCAAAGAAATGCTCCTCAGTTGCTGAAAAATCTCATCTTTGCTGAAGTCCATAAATTGCCTTCAGTAGCCAGAAAGCAATAAAACCTTTCTTATGCCTTCCAATATTGTAGGCTTGTATCTCATTGGCAGACTCAAATCCAGAACGTGGCCAGAAGATTATTCTGGAAGTGCAGTTCCTTGGCTTCTAGCTCCTGCAATATAAGCAAGACCTTAGAAGACTCATGATGTCAGGGATAGCAGAAGGAATGTTGGAAATGAGTTGCTATCCATCAGTCCAGGATAGATCCACCCTCCCAGATCCCATTCCCCTTTGTGCAACTGGGCAATTGCCCTTCCCTCTGCAGGCAAAAGATGAGGTATAGGGACACCTGGGTGGCTCAGCTATTAAGCATCTGCCTTCAGCTCAGGTCATGATCCTGGGGTCCTGGGATCGAGCCCCGCATCCAGCTCCCTGCTCAGTGAAGAGCCTGCTTCTCCCTCTCCCACTCCCCTTGCTTGTGTTCCCTCTCTTGCTGTCTCTCTCTGTCAAATAAATAAATAAAATCTTTAAAAAAAAAAAAAAAAGAGGTATAGAACAGATGGTCTTTAGACTGGAACACCAGATACACCTAATGGCTGGGAGACAGTTCTTCATATGAGGGTATGAGAAAAATTAATATATTAGACCTCTCCTCCCATTTAACTCTGGGTTTAAACCCCCTGGGCCAGACCCTGATTGAGCCTTTCATAGAAAACCTGACCAGCCCAAGTGAAAAGGCCTCAGCGACACTGATCTCAGGGGTTTCTCCAGGAAATGTCCCTGTTAGATCACTTTATAGAGAATCCACAATGTAAGACCATACATGGGCATAAGCTTTAAACTATTTAATTTCCTACCTTAAATATGAGCCAAGGATCATCAACATTTGAGGAAGGCAACAAACATGGAAATCACAGCCCAAAATAAATTAAAAGAAAAAAAAAAAAAACACAGAAGACAGAGGCTATGAAGGAAAGAGGAAAATGTCAAAAAGAAAACCAACAATAACTATCTTTGGAGAATAAGGAGAATATACTGAAGTGAGAACAGAAAGCTTTTTTTTTTTTTTAATTAAAGCATGATAACAGAACTAAAGACATTGATAGAAACCTTAGAAAATAGTATCCCAAAAATTACAGTAAAAAACTCAGAGGTCTTAAACAAAAAGGGAGGGAAAGGATAGAGAATGGTTCAAATCATGGAATCTCCAAAAATTAAAAACAAAACAAAAACAAGGAATTATAAATGAAGGAATTTTAGTGGGAATAATTCAAGATGCTATATCAGAAATGAAGGACATTGTGCTCAATACAATGAATGAACATAAACTAAGACATTTAAAACACTGGGGACAAAAATTGTACAAAAATATTTTTAAACATTTTTTTAAAGATTTTATTTATTTATTTATTTGACAGAGACAGCCAGCAAGAGAGGGAACACAAGCAGGGGGAGTGGGAGAGGAAGAAGCAGGCTTCCAGCAGAGGAGCCTGATGTGGGGCTCAATCCCAGAATGCCGGGATCACGCCCTGAGCTGAAGGCAGACACTTAATGCCTGAGCCACCCAGGCGCCCCAAAAATTGTACAAAATTTTAAAGAAGAAACAAACACAGGACTTAGACCCAGGATTGGCAAACTTGTCTGGAGAGAACCAGATCATAAATGTTTTAGAACTTGAGGGCCACAAAGTGAGTGCCAAAACTACCCAAATTTGCTGTTATAGTGTGAAAGCGGACATAAACAATATGTAAACGAGTGAGCATGGCTGTGTTCTAATAAAATTTTATTAACAAAAATAGGCTATGTGCTCGATTTGCTAACCTCTGACTTACATAAAAATTCAAGAATCAAAATGGCATCAGACTGTGGTAAACAGACTGAGGACTAGATGGCAATTGCTCAATGTTGATAAAATACTGAAAGAAAATTATTTTTCACCTAGAATTCCATTCTCAGAGAAATTATCAAATGTGAGGTATGAATAAGTTCTCCAAAAAAATCTGATCTTCTGTGAAACTTGACTCAGGACACTGACTGACACTGGGCTTCATCTACATAAGAAAGAAAATCAAAGAAAAAGACGTGGGATCCTGAAGCCAGGAATTAGGTTCCATTTCTTGGAACTCAGATTATGATAAAGCAAAATACCAAGACTGCAAGTCATTCAGCACAGAGGGCAATCACACGGTTGTAACATTTAAGATCAAACTGAGAGAATACCAACTGTGTTTATATGGATTCACAGGGTATTTATGTAACAGGAGAGGTTCTGGGTGTACTTTAAATTATGAGCACATGGAAAACTAAACAGAACAACTAATATTAACTCCATAGGAAACAAAGTTGCACAGGAAAAAAATTAATCATTGATAACTATATAATTCCAACTCAGAGGTCTCAGAGTCATTAATAAACATTATATATTGATCTAATCGAAATCATGATAGAATTATATTGAACAGATGGAGGGAAGCTACTGCAGTGTGTGGTAGAGGTAGGTGTTTGTAGATCAGGGAGTTAAAACTTTGTCTCCCATTAGTAGAAAATCAAAAGATAATAGATAAAGCCTAAATTATAAAATTAAATAGTGCTACAAACATTTAGAGTTTTGGAGATAAATACCAAACGAGTCAGCTGCAAGTGTTTAAAGTGGATAATTCTGGGTATTCTGGATTAGGGGTGGTGAGTCATTTAACAAGACTTGTAGAACAATTCAACTCTTTTAAACTCTGTATAACACTTCAGATTTAGAGTTAATTTTAAAGAACAATAAGTAGTTTTTTATCAATAGGAAAATAAGCAAATGGTATATTTAATCAATGGATTTTTGTATAATTCTTAAAGTAATCGGGTGAAACTTTTATGTTTTATGGTAGATAAAGGTTAATAGCAATGCTGAGCAAAAAAACAAAACAGCAAATTGCAGAAAGAGATGATAGGAAGCAATACTACATTTTATTTATACATAAATATGTGCTAAAGAGTAATGACTCACACGGAAAAAATAAAAAATTCAGAATGTGATTGCCTCTTGGAGGAATGACAATGAGAGCAGAGAGTGGTCCTGAAAGTGCTTCCACTCTAGAATATTTTATTTCTCATAAGCAAATGAGGGGAAGTACTACCTTTAGACAAGACAGGAAGCAGTTAAAGATGCAAGAAAGAGAAGGGTATGCATGAACAGCAACAATAACATTAAAATCAGAGATAGGTTCCTCTTACTGACAACTCTTGGGCCTTCCGTAGAGTCCTTCCATTTTCCTTTCACTTCTCTTTCTTTCTGTTGTGTTTTGCATTTCTTGTTTTGGGTGTCATGTTTGTTTGGGTTTTCCATCAGCATTCCAACACGCTGCTGCAATGACGCTACCTCTCTCCAATGACCGTCCTGTGCTGCCCCACTGCCTGAGAGGGTCTCCATTTTCTTACCTCCCATCTGCTTTTAAAGCTGCTTGTGGTAGTGTTTTTAAGTAACAAGGCCTCAGTAGGAGTAATTCTGAGTAAAATACAGTATCACCAATTAAAACTGTTTTCTACCCCAGCCCACCATGCAGTCATGTCTTTGGAGAGTAGGAGCTTTAAGTAAAACCCCTGTGAGATTTGAAACACGGCTGTAACAGGAAGCATTACGAGCAAACAGGAAGTAGCTCCTGCCACGATTGGTTCAGTCATGCCACACTGCCATCGGGAGCCAAGCTCCTTGTACCCTGCCATCCACAGAGCACTGACTCAGTCCTCAGATTTGCCCCTTGCAGTACTGTGGGGATTGGCATGGTCCCAAAGTCTACTTGAAGGGAGTTGCACCTCTGTTTGTTACAGAGGAAACTTTCCTTGGCAACAAAAGCAGACATTCTTTCAGGTTGCATTCACCAGGGTTCGGTCCCATGCAAAGGGGGGTAGAAAAATGAGAATCTAGGATTTTCGATTCCTATGGTGGGAGGCAGCTTCTGCCAGCAAGCAAGCGGGGTAGGGCATAGCTGTTGGATAGGGAATCCACGGGGCCTACCACTGACCTTCGGTGCTTTAGAGCATCCACCACCATACCCCGCAGAGGGCATAGCAGCACCCCAGCAGACAGAGCCATAGCCAGCAGAAGCGGCAGCCGTGCCTACCAGAAGCGGCACTCCCCAGAAGGAAAGGCAGTACCGAATGGAAGCCTCAGTGGTGCCAGTGGGTACAATGGGCCCAAAAGACACAGCCAAGTCCAGCACGGGGGAGGATGTAGCTTCGTTAACATGATCACCAATATCCTCATGTGGTTCTTTAAAATTTAAAATTCACTTCCTCAGTCACACCACCTACATTTCAAGTGTGCGTTACCCATCAGTTGCTACAGCTGGTTGCCATAATATTGTACATCACAGATAAGGAACATTTCCATCTTTACAAAAAGTTTATTGGACCGTGCTGGGCTAGAGCAAGGGAAGAATTTCTTCAATGACAAATCCATATATGTAGACATAGGATTATATTATAGCTCATCTCCAAGTATCTCTAGGGATTCCTAGAGTCATGGTATAAACCTTTGGCCGAAGTGGGAATGAAATGTATTAGCTAATGATTTATAAGATGCTGTTTAAAGCCCAAAATTCCCCTGGAGGCACCCAGTGTCAGCAAGTCCGCATTGTTTAGTGAAAATGTATAGATCGATGGTCCCTACCTGGTTTACCTGGTCCTTCGGACTGAGTCTGTGAGATCAGTGCAGTATAAAAACCTCCACACAGACTTGTGCCACATCCTCCCTGACGCAGATATCTTGTTCTCATGTTGGTGGATCATGATTCCCAAATGGAGCATATTCTGAGCAGCTCAGAAAGGACTCTGGAAGCTGTGCCCAGGTGTCCCAAATCTCCGTAATGTTGCTTTGTGCTTCCTTGCTCCTGGTGCTGTGTGTCCTTTGCTTGTAATAAATCTTTCATGAGTATACCTTGTTAGAGTCCTGTGAGTCCTTTCAATTATCTGACCCCAAGTAATTGCTGCACTCCATGGTGGCCAATCAGATTTGGTCATTAACACATATGAACACCCTCAGGACACTGCTAGAAATAACTAGGTTGAACTTTACAAGGCTCTCGAGGTCCCACACTAGCAGGTGTGAGCAAGAAACATCATTATATATATAAGATTTTGTTGTTGTTCTTCATTCTTTCATGTCAAAAGGAAGTTATGAATGAAGTGATGTATTTTGGCATGAATATAAGTCAGATTATTTGTGTTCAAATAATTTTAGTGCCTAAACCTCAATTTTTCTCTTCTATAAAATGGGCAATATTACAGAATTCACATCATAGGATTGCTTGAGGGTTGATTTATACAATACACGTATTAAGTAAGTACAATGATGAGCATGTAGGAAGAACTCTTTATGAGCTCTTGTTATTACGCTCCCCAAATGAAGATATCTGTTAAATATGAACATTAACAACAAACTGGTTGATGCATTGCATTAAAGATCTCATTATATGTCTTAGATTTTATTTTATTTCATCTGGTAGCTTTATCTCAATTACCTTCAATTTTGTTTTCCTTTAAATGATATTTTATAGAAATGCAAACTGTATCTGAGTAGAGTGCTACATCTTCCCACCCTAAACAGAGTATATTTTCATATGTTATTTTTTATTCTATGCATGGCTCTTGCTCAGTGGGAAAATTATGGATGTAATTGTTAGGCCACTAACTCAAATTCTTCCCCTGGTGGTTAATCATGGTTTCTAATCCCAGTGGTATAAACGGCTTTCTGGTAGTCTTCTGGCATAATCCTTTCACTTTATAGTGAGATTTCACAGCTAGTAAATGATAGAACTGGGACTCCAATCCAATCAGACCCATATAAATGCTGAAGTTGTAAGAAAATATAGATGATACAGTACATTCCTGGGGAGGATATCATTTGTGATAGAAATAAGAGATGATAAAGAAACAAACATAATTTTAAGAAATTGCTCAAACTAATTTATAGGGCAGTGCTACAGGAGAGGCAACAAAGTATGAGAGAGTCTTCCTACTATTAAAGAACTTGGACCCCAATTATACTTGTCCTATTCAAGTTTCTTTAAGTCACATAAAATAAAAACCCATTCAAGATAACTCAAAAAAAATGGTGATTTATTATAAGGCTATCTCAGAGAAGAAAAGGTAAGAGGGATGTATCTCAGGGCAACTAGAATTGGAAGGTAGAATGGCATTAGGAATTGAGGCAGACACTTCATCTCTTCCTCTCCTGATGATTAGTTCTCTAATCTCTACCTTTCTTGATTCTTTACTTTGAAATCTCTTCTGTCTTCCATCTTTGAGTTCTCTGCCTGCATATCTGAACAGGGCCAACACAGCCTTGCTCTTAACTCTAGAGTTCATCACTTTGTAAGGACCAGCATTGTGTCTCTTTTCTGTTGGGCAGCATCCTCCTTACCATTACAGTCCATCTGCATTGTTTGCCTTTGGTTCAGAAGTTTATCTGTTGTTAATTGGTTTGGCTGGTGGTTTGTGGACGCTTGGAATCTACAGCTGACCTTTATAGGGCTGTGGGAAAGTAAGTACCTCCAAACATATCATATATATACACACACACACACACACACACACACACACACACACACACGTATAAACGTTCAAGAACCATACAAGGGCAGTCATTTAGGGCTATTTTAGAGGTGTCATGTGAGAGGTGTCATGCCAAATATACCTTTACTATATAGTAAAAACAAATGCTTCAATAATTCATGGTAGGAGATATCCGTGTTCACTGAAGCTCCAGGAAGTCGGAATAGAAGAGGTGGATATTAAGTGGTATCTTGAAGAATGGGTAGTGTATGATTATTTGGAAAGAAGATAAAAGGGTATTCCATTCAGGTAAAAAGGTATAAAGGTAGGAAATGTTAAGGGAGAAAGAGTAGAGTATTTAAACTGGAATAGAATGTTCATCTACAGGTATAATAAAAGATAAGGTTGTGAAAGGTAAATCTTGGGCTAATTGGGGAGGGTCCTACAGTCCATATTATAGAGAACAGATTTGATTCTAGAGGCAAATTTGGGTAAGAGTTTGTTGTAAAATATATTCTATTTGGGGTACATGGGAAGAAGTTTTGGTATTGGGGCTGTTAGAAAGTAAGTCTTGGGTGGTCCAGGGTAGGAAAAGAAAGGAAAGGTAATGTAACATATTCTACTTCTAAGACTCCATCCTTATGAAATTTTAAAAGATAAAGCCCAAGATTTATGTACCAAAATATTTATGGCAACACTACAAATAACACAAAAATCTGGAAATGATTTAAATACCCAAAAACATGGAGACTCATTAATAAATTATGTATATCCAGATGTTGTATCAGAATGTTTCCAAAGAATATTTGATGATATGGAGGAAAGGGAGGTAAAGCTACTTGTCACATATTAAATGCAAAATTCAAGGACAAAGCTAATATTTATGTATATGGTATTGCCAAAAACTTAAATCTTTCAAAGTTTTGATAATTCAGTCTCTACTTCCTAAACAGGGGAAAGTAACGTTATTGTTTCATTCTTTTTTATTGTTTACATTCTTGACAAAGATATAGCAAATATTGGTATCTGCTATATATGTTAAGGTAAATGCTAAGTTTCTGTAGCAAAAAAACACCAAAAAATATGGCTTCAATAAGAAGTTTATTTCTCTCGCATGTAATTGGCTGGCTGATGTAGGCTTGTTGGGTAGTCCCACTTTGCAAGGTATTTGCAGGGAACCAGATTTCTTTTATCTTGTCCTTTGCCTTCCTCTGGGTTATTTCTTTCCTCCTGAAAGCTGAGTTGGTGCCATGTCCCTGTTCCAGCCTAAAGGAAGGAGGAAAAAACAAGTTTGAGCAACTTTATTTTTAAGGACTTGTAGCAAAATTTGCCTGCATCACTTATGTTCATATCCTATTAGCCAAAATTTGATCATGTAGTCACACCTAGCTATAAGGGAGGCTAAGAGATACAGCAGGAGGAATGTGCTCTATGACTTAAAGGGAGAAGAGAGGGGATAATTAAGGAGAATAGTATCTTCCACATCTGCTAGAATGTAATAGCTATTCAGAAAAACTTTATTAACTGTTTCTCAAAAATCAAAGGGGTTGTTGTTGTTGTTGTTGTTGTTCTTGTTTTGCCTTTATGTCAGTAATGGAAACTGTGACCATCAGTAAACCAGCCACCCATTTGTTTTACTGTTAAGTGAACAATTAGATAATCAAAATATAGGAAGGATAAATCTCAGATCAAAAACTTAGGTGGGAAAAAGTAACCATATTCCTTTATTTTCTTTAAATCTATTTAAATCTGGCTCCAACCCCATGCAGTCTGGTAGGGAAAAAATTCACTCTTAGATATTACTGGACTCTTCTCCTGGGGCTGTGTCAAGGACTTCCACCAAGCCCCCATGGTCATCAGCCATCAATGAGCATTAGATATGCGTTCCTTCAAGTGCTGAACTCTGCACAGGGGATAGGAACATTTCTGAGACCACAGGTGCATGACACAGGTCTTACCTCTGGAATCTTTCTGCCATCAGTTCCCATCCCAATCCTAGCGCTGTCAGGGAATAGGTCCCAGAACCCTGTAGGCGGGGCCTCTGGATCTGGGTTTTCTTTTCTTTTTTTTTTTTTTTGGCAGTATAATTAACATACAATATGATATTAGTTTCAGCTGTACAACATAATGATTCAATGATTCTATACATTACTCAATGCTCACCACCATAGTGTAGTCACCATCTGTCACCAAACAATGTTTTTACGATATTATTGACTATATTCCCCATGCGGTATTTTTCATTTCTGTGAGTTATTTATTTTATAACTGGAAGTTTGTACCTCTTAATCCCCTTTATCTATTTCACAATCCCCTCACCCAACTCCCTTCTGGCAGCCAAATTTGTTCTCTGTGATTAAGGGTCTGGTTTTAGGTTATTTGTTTTTTTATTTTTTAGATTCCACATATTAGTGAAATCAAATGGTATTGGTCTTTTTCTGACTTATTTCACTTAGCATATACACTCTAGGTCCACCCATGTTGTTGCAAATGGCAAGATCTCATTCTTTTTTAAGGCTGAGTAATATTGAAGGGTGTGTGTGTGTGTGTGTGTGTGTGTGTGTGTGTGTATTATATCTTCCTTATTCATTCATCTATTGATGGACACTTGGGTTGCTTTCATATATTAGCTATTATAAATAATGCTGCAATAAACATAAAAAAGTACATGTCTTTTTCAGTTAGTATTTTTATTTAATTTGGGTGAATACCCAGTAGTTGAATTACTGGATCATATGGTAGTTCTATTTTTAATTTTTTGAGGAGCCTCCATACTGTTTTCCACAGTGGCTATACAAGGTTTCCCTTTTCACCACATCCTTGCCAACATTTGTTATTTCTTGTCTTTTTGATTCTAGACATTCTGACAGATGTAAGGTGATAATCTCTTTATGGTTCCGACTTGCATTTTCCTGATGATTAGTGACATGAGCATCTTTTCCATGCATCTGTTGGTCATGTGTATGTCTTCTTTGGGAAAAATCTCTATTCAGGTCCTCAGCCCATTTTTAAATCTATCTGATTGCTTACTTTTTTTGATGTTGAGTTGTAGGAGTTCTTTATATATTTTGGATATTAACCCCTTACTGGATATATCATATGCAAATATCTTCTCTCATTCAGTAGGTTGCCTTTTAGTTTGGTTGATGGTTTCCTTTACTGTGCAAAAGGCTTTTTATTTTGGTGTAGTCCCAATAGTTTATTTTTGCTTTTGTTTCTCTTGCCTGGGAGACATATCTAGAAAAATGTTGCTATGGCCAAAATCAAAGTGATTACTGCCTATGTTTTCTTCTGGAAATGTTATACTTCCATGTCTCACATTTAGGTATTTAATCCACTTTGAGTTAGCTTTTGTGTATGGTGTAAGAAAGTGATTCAGTTTCGTTCTTTCACATGTAGCAATCAGCTAAGAAAAAGAAACAAAAGGCATCCAAATTGGTAAGGTAGAAGTAAAATTGCCATCATGTGCAGATGACATGATACTGCATATGGAAAACCCTAAAGACCACCTCAAAACTACTAGAGATGATAAATGAACTCATTAAAGTTGCAGGATACAATTTTTTTTTTCTTTTTGCTGTTCACCTTGGTTGCTTTCCTTTACCCTATCTTCAGGTCACTGATCTGTTCTGTTTCTTCTAATATGCTGTTGATTCCCTCTAGTGTAGTTTTTTCTTTCAGTTATTGAGTTCTTCATCTCTGGTTCTTTTTTATATTTCCTAACTCTTTGTTAAAGTTCTCACTCAGATCCTTCATTCTTTTCTCAAATCCAGTAAGTAACTTTGTAACAATCACTCTAAATTCTTTATCAAGCATATTGTTTATCTTCATTTCATTTAGCCCTTTTGCAGTTTCCTGTGCTTTCATTTGGAACATATTCCTCAGCCTCATTTTGTCTAACTCTCTGTGTTTGTTTCCATGTATTAGGAAGGTCAGCTATGTCTCCTGGACTTACAAATAGTGGCCTTGTATAAAAGGGGCCCTGCGATGCCCTGTAACACAATGTCTCCTGGTCAAAAGAACCAGGCACTCCAAGGGTGTCTCCTCTGTGGGCTGTGTTTGTCCTACTGTTATGGTTGAGCTGCATTTGCTTTCAATCCCATTCACTGCAATGATCTGCTTTTCCGTTGTTGGTGCACCGGGCAGGGTTCGGTCCCTGCACTGTCTGAGGCCACTGCGGGCTTGTAGATGGGCAGGGCTAGCAGTCAGACTAGATGTCTGCACTTAGTCTCTCTGCTAGGGCTGCAGGTGCACCAAACAGCAGGGCTTTCTCCCAGTGTGGTCAATTGAAAGACTCGTTGCTGGCACACTGGTACGTGGGGTTATCTCCCGTCTCCCCAGGGCAGGAGTCACTTTGGAGTGGCATCTGTCCCTACTTGGGTTGCTTGCATAACGTAGTAGGGTAGCAGCTGCTTTGGAGAGAAGTGGCAGGTTGGGTGGAGTAGGTCCACAGGGGCACACAGTACTAACAAGATAAGCAAAGAATGTTTACACTGGTCCCCACAAACGTCTGGCTATCTAGCCAGGGTGAGAGGAAGAGAAATGGCACCTGTCAGTACTTTTGTTATTGGAGAAGTCTCCTGAAGATCCCTGCCCTTCCCCTTATTTATTATACTGGCTCTTTAAGGGTGGTGACTCAGTTTCCAATTGCCCTCTGGTTCTCCTGGAACTAAGCCTGCTGATGTTTAAAGCTTGTGAAATTAAGCCCACTGGTTTTCAAAACTTAATGCTGTAGACTCGTCTTCTCAGTGTGGGTCCCCAGTGCCCGGGGTGCCTGGTGTGGGGTCTGCTCCTCTTGCTCCTCCATGGTTAGTCTGGCCAGGAGTTTGGTTCCCAACCATATGTCTGTCCATCCTATTCTTTCAATGTGGCCTACTCTCTACGTTAACTGTGGAATGTCTGGTCTTCCCAACTTTGGGTCATCTGCAGAGTTAGTTGTACAGAGGCAGCTGTTATCTCAGCGTATCCATAGGGTGAGATGAACTCAGGTCCTCCTACTCCACCATCTTCCTCACCACCCTCCCAATCTGTGGATCTGTTTTGACCTTCTCAGTTTCATGTAAAACTTTCTTTTCTCCCTCAGTAATGATCAGGGAAATATTGTGAAAGCCTAAAGTTTGGACTAACATTATAAATGACAGAAAATGCTTTAGGCCTTAAACAGGACTGCTTTCCACCCTGCAAAGTTTCTACTGGCTTAAAATGAGAAAGGAGGGTAAAATAGAGCAAACAAGCCACAAATAATCACCTATAAAAATGATTCTGCCACCAACTTCTGGAATCCCATGTAAAATCGAACCAGCTTACTTCAGCATATGAACTATTTTTTAAATTTAATACTCCTTTGTATTTTGCAATAATTATAGATATACATAAAGTTGCAAAAATAGTACAGTGAGTCCCATGTACCCTTCATGCAGTTTCCACCAGTGGTAAGATCTTACAAACTCTAGTACAACTTCAAAACCAACAAATTGACAATGGCAGAAAACTCACTAGCCTACAGACCTTATTCAGCCTCGCCAGATATTATGTGCATTCGTTTGTGGTTATGTGTAGGTCTATGTATGAACTATTTTAAATTCACAGAGATTTTTCCGCTGTGCTTGGTTCCTCATGATTGGTCAGATTTCAGAGAGTTGGAAAGGTCAGATAACCTGCACCTGAGTGATGTATCTGTGTCTGAGTTCCTTGAGGACAAAAATGGGCGAACAGCGTAAGGAAAATGGGAAAGAGGAAAGGTTACTTATTTAACTGCTGTAATTACAAAGTTTGCCTGTGGTTTGAAATAAAGAATCTGGAGGGTGTCATAAAGCTTGGAGAGCGTTTATTTATTACCAAAACGTAGGTCACCAGATGGATATGGAATAGCATAGGGAGATCTGAGTGTACGAAGAGAGTGGGAAAAATATAAGTTTCACCCAACTCACAACCAGGGCAGGTAAACGGGCTCCTTGCATTCCTGAGGCAGCTTTCTACCCATTCCCAGCCCCCTTGAGAGAAGAAAACTCTCTCTCTTAAAAATCAGTTTTTCAAGAATCAAATCTCTTATTTCCCAGTTCTTTGCCTATCTGACTTCTCAAATATCAACATTTCAAATTTTTTTAGAAATATTTGACATTTTTCCTGTCGATTTAACACAAACTGGTGATTTTTTTTTTAAGAAAACGCATTTTAACACAGTGAAAACATGACAAGAAGCAGTGTGCAGCCAAGGCTCTGCTAAAGGCACAGGCTGCCTCTTAGCAGACACTTGGTAGGGCCTTGAAAGTCAAACAAACAGGAAGGAGGATCTCAGTTATTTTATGTCAAGGAAAACTTTACATCTTCACTTTTTCCTGAAGATGAAGAAGTGTGGTAGCGACTTTCCAAGCTGCTATGGTTGACATCTTTATTAATGATCTTGCAGAGACAGCAAATGGTACTTAAATGAAGGTTGCAGATGATGCTAAATTAAGAGCTGTTGCTAATACCAGTAAAGACAACAGAGTAATAAATAGGCTCATGATGGTTAAAAATACAGTGAAGAAAAACCCTTACAGAAGAGGCACATTTTGTGATGGTATATGAAAGCTACCCTGCCCCCACAAAGGAGACCCATATTAGGGTAAATATGAAGACAGCGCCTTACGGAAAGAGGAAATTCCATGTCCCTTCCTCCCAACTACAATGAAACTGAACTTGGAACAGCATGTCTGATTTGGAGCCCTTTATTCAACCTGAAAAAATCTTAAGAAAGAGAAGAAAGCTGAACTGAGAATCACTAAGTGTGATGCAAATTAAAAGGTTAATGGGAATAAATATTTACAATTTCAAGACTAAAAAAAGTCTGCAACTATTTGAAAGGTACAGATACTACAAAGAAGAGCAATTATTTAGTCTGGGGAAAGGGACTGTAACTAGAAATACTGAAGTTAAGTATGACATTATTTCAGAAATATCCAGAAACTTTTTTCCCAGCCACAAAAAAATTATAAGATCTAAGCAATAGGTACAAAGAACATTCTTCTAGAATATTCCATCCTGCAGGGAAGAGGAGAAGTAATGGAAAGGATCACAAGGTAGTTTAAGGAAAGGCATTAGTCCACCAGGGAGCAAAGAGCAGGGAGAGCAAAGACCTGGAGCTCAGGAGAACCAACAAATCCCTGGGGGCCTTGAGATGAGGAGCCGTGTGCCTGGACTTACACAGCCAAGGGGAATGCATTACAAAAAAGAAGACTCAGGATTTCCAGAACCCCTCCTTCCAGCCTTAGAAAGACTCTACTCATGTATTATGTGAAATGCTTAGAAGAGATCTCTGACTCATAATGCTGGGGTCCTCTATCAATTAATTTTCCTGTGATGGCAAGTAGCTTATTTATTCATCACAGCAGCAAGTGTACTGAGAACAGACAAATCTTTCAAGTGAATATTGATACATTCTGACAACAATGAACTTTGGACATACTGTGAGATCTGACGATTTCTCCTCCCATCTCTTCCAGATAGTTAAATTATTACACCATAGAGCAGCCCAACATTGTTGGCAAGCCTCAGCTCTGCCACAGACTATGATATCTTGACTAAGTTACCTGACCCTTGTGAGCCTCAGTTTTCCCATCTATAAAAACAGGCTTCATGATAATATTTAAAAACTACCATTTGCCTACAATTCCCAAGAGCCAGGAATCTCCCTAATCCCCTAAACAAAATAGTTTCATAAACTAATAATTTTGTAAATAATTTACTTTTCTAAGGTAGGAGGTGGGCAATGGATGGCACATCAGACAGAGTTCTTGATCACACACAACAAAAGCCACCTTATCAAAAGATGATAAAAATTATTTTTAATATAAATGTTAAGGATTTTTAAAGGATATTTAAAATAGAGATGGTATGGGAAAATTGGATATTCACATGCAAAATAATGAAACTAGACTATGAGAGAATTAACAAAATCAACTTGAAACAGATCACAGGCTTAAATATAAGACCTAAAACCATAAAACTCCTAGAGAAAACATAGATGGAAAACTCTTTGGCATAAGTCTTAGCAATGATTTTTTGGATACCACACCTTAATCACAAGCAACAAAAGCAAAAATAAGCAAGTGTGAGTACATCAAACTGAAAAGCTTCTGCATGGCAAAGAAAATGGCCAATAAAATGAAAAGTCAACCTACAGAATGGGAGGAAATATTTGCAAACCACATATCTGATAAAAGGTTAATATCCAAGATATATAATGAACTCATGCAACTCAATAACAAAACAAAACAAAATCTGATTAAAAAGTAAGCAAAGGAGCCAAGCAGACATTTTTCCAAAAAAGATATTCAAGTGACTAACAGGTACAAAAAGAGGTGCTCAATATCACTAATTATCAAGGAAATTCAAATTAAAACCACAGTGACCTATCACCTCACACCTGTTAGAATGACCGCTATCAAAAAGACAAGAGATAACAAATGTCAGTGACAATATGAAGGAAAAGGATTCTTTGTGCCCTGTTGCAAATTTGTACAACCACTATGGAGGACAGTATGAAGAGTCCTCAAAAAATTAAAAACAGACCTACCATATTGTCCAGCAATCCCACTTCTGGGTATATATCTGAAGGAAACGAAATCACTCTCTCAAAGAAATACTTGTACTACCGTGTTTACTGCAGCATTATTTACAACAGTCAAGACATGGAAACAACCTAAGCGTCCATCAACAGATGAATAGATAAAGAAAATATGGGATACACGCACACACACGCACACACACACACAGTGGAATATTATTTAGCAATAAAAAGAAGGAAATACTGTCAGTTGTGACAACACATGGATGGACAGAACTTGAGGGCATTGTGGTAAGTGAAATAAGTCACAGAAAAATGAATATTGTATTATCATACTCATACATATGATTCCATACTTATGGAATTTTAGAAAGTCAAACTCATAAACAGAACAGATTGATGGTAACCAGAGCAGGGGGTAGGGAAATGGGTAAAGGTGGTCAAAAGGTAAAAATTTCTAGTTATAGATAAGTTCTGGGGATGTAATGTGCAGCATGATGATAATTTACAATACTGTACTGTATATTTGAAAGGTGTTATGAAAATTGATCTTAAAATTTCTCATAAAAATGTAAATATGTGGGGTGACAGATGTTAATTCAACTTAGTGTGTTATTTATTTCACAGTATATTACATATATCAAATCATATTGTACACTCTAAACTTATATGTTACATGTTAATTATATCTCAATAAAACTGGGGGTGGGGTCAAGGACAGAAAAATGAGCTCAAGGGTAAGCTTCTAGAACAATGCTCAAACCTCACCACAAAAACCACTGGTTTTGTCATCATCCCTCTCACCAGTAGTCTCCTGCCGTCTTGAGATGCTGTCATTCACAGATCGGCCAGAAACCCAACTTGACAGCACGCATGGTTGCCATTAGCACTCTCACAACTTTTATGCCCCAAAATGACCTTGTAGCACTGCTTATATCAACAGCCAAAAACCCAGGCAGTCATCTCCTATCAAATGGATTCCACTTATGGGAAAAGAGGTGTTATGACTTCTACATGTGGGAAACAGGACTCACAAGGCTGAATATTTCTCCAGACATAAGAAGGGTTTTAAGACATGCTGGGCAGGATATGTGGCAATCTGACTGTGACATTTTGATTCAGTTGACCTGGCTGGTGAGAGAAGAATTCCCCTTCTCGTCACTCCATATGCATCCCTACCCAAGCCGAGTGCCCTTCGGTCAAAGAGGACAACCTTCCCATAGAGGGGGATCATTCTTCAGTCACAGGTGTATGAATAGCTGCTCTCTCCTGTTAGAACCTTCAAACACGCTCTCAAGAGGTTCTGGGCAGTCCAAAAACATGAAAAACATCTACTGAAGGACTTGGCTCTGAAACATTAACATACTTACACTTTTTCCATATTTAAAATTAAACAGCAACAGACTTAGCAGCTCTGGAACGCAGAACACTACCATTGAGTAAGTCCCTCATATGAGGCATCCCAAAAGAGACAGTCTCGACTGATACTACCTGTAGGCCCAAATGAAAGTTCTTTGAGTCAAGTCAGTTCCTCCTTTACATCTTTCACAATTTTCTCTGAGGTCTTTAAGCTCTGCACTACTTCGTAGACTTCACTCACACTAAATAAAATATGGAAAGGAATGGTTAGTTAAAATGTACAAGTATACGCATGAAACAGGGAGGAAAATATGAGTAGCTACAACAGTCCTTATCTCTGAATGGGTCACAAGGTTATAGTACTATTTTTTAATTTCCTTTCTCTTCTACATGTTTCATGCTCCCATTGTCATCAACCAGTATCTCAGCTGGTCAGGATTCTTTGCCCAGTAGATAACCCACATTTTATTCCCAAGGTAGATAAGCCCTTAGTAAACTTGCTTGTAAAGGGTTGCTGCAGTTTTCTTATCTTTAGCACCGGATAAGGAAAAACTAGGAGACATCACATGCGCTGAGGTCCCCATAAAATCCTCCTTGTCTCCATCGCATAACTTTATTTTCCATTGATAATAAGGATCAACAACTTCAGTTAACATGGAACCCTTATTTTTGCCTGTTTTCCAGAAGCAAGAGGAACGCTAAATGGCCAAGTAGCAATCTCAGCTTCCAACACTGTTGTATCACTTGATGAAGGAAACCTTTCTCTCAGGGTTACTAAGACCCATACCAGATTTCAAAGATACAGGAGAGGAAATAAAGGCCATCAGAGTGATTTAGTTATAACTGTGCAATGTGCCACGTCCACTTCCACTCCTTGGTTTTCAGGGCCCCTGTTTTCGGGCTATGGAGGAGCAGCACTGGATATTGGTTCCTGGTTGGGGTCAAACAAATCTGTAGAATAGCACACAACCTGCACAAGGAACTGTTACCTACCCAACCAGAGTGGTAACTGAGTTTTCAATGGACATTCCACTGAGTTATCAGGCTGGCTGCTTTTGGATGGCTGGGTATACAGTAGGACCAGTAATCCCATGGCTCAAGCACATTGGCTCATGTCTTTTGCTCTCAAATAAATTTTCTGTTCTGTCAATTCTGGCCCCAGCTCAGACCTTACTAAGGGCAATTACCTTAAATTTCTCAAATGGGCAGCCTTTGGTATCCTGCCTTTACATAGTTCTCTCCTTAAATTTTCCACACAGTTTAGGGAGCCAGAGAACAGGATTCTTGAGATTGCTCAGAATCACACAGCAATCCCAGTAAGGCATTCCAACCCACCAACTGGACTGAGAGGCCAAGTTCACAGCAGTTTCTAATCTCCTCTCTCCCCCTCCACTTCCCTCCCTCTAACCCCCCCATTCCCTTTACTTCTAGAATCTTTCTTCTTCCTTTACTGTCTCTCTTTTTCTCTTCCTTCTCCTTCTAGTTCTTCTCCTTCTTCCCCTTGCACATTCTTCATCATTTTTATAGTTTCAATCATCTGCTGCCCATCCATCTTGGGAGAAGCCCAATCCCTACCTAATTTTCCCAGGGCAACCTTTATCCCGCTAGACTGCCTCCCTCAACCCCCAGCATGCTAGGTCAGAGGAAACTCAGCACATATAGAAAAACAACAACAAAATAGTCTTGAGACTATTAAATTATTCTCCCTAGCATAAAAACAT